>NC_135726.1:57966686-58311541 GCF_964656455.1 Halichoerus grypus
ACGACTGGTCCCAGGAGATGCCAGGTGTGTGGTCTAGACCAGCACTTCTCAAACTTCAGTGCCCTTACATAACACTGGGGATCTTGTTAAGATACGGGTTCCCACTGAGTTGGTCTGAGATGACACAGACTCTGCATTTCCAGTCAGTTCTGGGCTCACGCTGGTGCTGCCCACCTGTGGACCATGTTTTGAGTAGCAAGGATCTAGATCAGCGCTTTCCAATAGAATTTCTGCAAAGATGGAAATGCTCTCCCAGGGTCCAATATAACAGGCACTAGCCCAGTGGGATACTGAAGGGGAAGTGGGACTCTCTTATCGGAGCTCTTGAGCACATAAAATGCGAAACTGAATTTCCCATTTTAGGGAACTTAATTTTTACTGTATTGTATTGCATTGTATTGTATTTTTATTCTATTTTGTATAGAGAGAGAGCATGCATGAGCGGGAGGGGGAAAGGCAGAGGGAAAGAGAAAATCTTGTGGAGCTCAATGCAGGGCTCCATCTCACAACCCTGAGATCGTGACCTGAGCCTAAATCAAGAGTCAGACGATTAACCGACTGAGCCACCCAGGTACCCCGGGAACTTAATTTTAAATAGCCACACATGACGGGGGACAGGGCTACCATATTGGACAGTGGAGCTCTGGAACACAGCAGCTATTCACATCAGGGTGATAGAGCTGATGGTCCGAGCTCCATCCTCAAGACTTGTGACACATTTGGAGACAAGGAGAAGACTCAGGGGGTCAGAGTGTCCACATTCCACACACCTAATCCCCCCAGGGCTGAGGCAACATGCCTTTGCTCCCCACACAGCCCTGGCTGCTAAGGGGAGACACCCCCTCATCTTATGGTCTGTATCCTGGAGGGTCCTAGACCCTGACTGATCCCAACTCAGAACCTGTGATGTTCTTTCTTCATCTCCTGCTCAACATGCCCCAAGGAGATGGTGGGCTAGAGAGTCTGCTCCGTTGTTCTGTCAATTCTCCACCCCCACCTATCACCCCACCAAGAACAGGAGTGGTTGCTGTCCCTCACCTGTGGTGGTGTTGCAAGTCTCCTTGGAGCTGGTAGCTCCGTTTATCTCTGCCCACACGGCAAATTCATACGAGGACCCGGGTTGCAGTCTGTCCACTAGGACACTGGTGCTGTTTGTGCTTTCGTTCCCAGCTTGGCCATTGGCACCAGTCCACTGGATCCAGTAGGTGTAGTTCTGATGGTTAGGGTCAGCTGGCTCCGTCCAGCTCAGGGCGATGGAGCTGGTGGTCTGATTTGCTACCTTCAGGTTCCCGATGGGATTGGGGGCTGAGAAATTAGGGAAAGGGGTCCCGTGTCATCAAGGGAGCAGATCGGGGGACAGTCAGCGCACACTTTTGCCCTCAAAGTCCCCAGTCCTGCTTCATCGACTGGTCCCAGGAGATGCAAGGTGTGTGGTCTAGACCAGCACTTCTCAAACTTCAGTGCCCTTACATAACACTGGGGATCTTGTTAAGATACGGGTTCCCACTGAGTTGGTCTGAGATGACACAGACTCTGCATTTCCAGTCAGTTCTGGGCTCACGCTGGTGCTGCCCACCTGTGGACCATGTTTTGAGTAGCAAGGATCTAGATCAGCGCTTTCCAATAGAATTTCTGCAAAGATGGAAATGCTCTCCCAGGGTCCAATATAACAGGCACTAGCCCAGTGGGATACTGAAGGGGAAGTGGGACTCCCTTATCGGAGCTCTTGAGCACATAAAATGCGAAACTGAATTTCCCATTTTAGGGAACTTAATTTTTACTGTATTGTATTGCATTGTATTGTATTTTTATTCTATTTTGTATAGAGAGAGAGCATGCATGAGCGGGAGGGGGAAAGGCAGAGGGAAAGAGAAAATCTTGTGGAGCTCAATGCTGGGCTCCATCTCACAACCCTGAGATCGTGACCTAAGCCTAAATCAAGAGTCAGACGATTAACCGACTGAGCCACCCAGGTACCCCGGGAACTTAATTTTAAATAGCCACACATGACGGGGGACAGGGCTACCATATTGGACAGTGGAGCTCTGGAACACAGCAGCTATTCACATCAGGGTGATAGAGCTGATGGTCCGAGCTCCATCCTCAAGACTTGTGACACATTTGGAGACAAGGAGAAGACTCAGGGGGTCAGAGTGTCCACATTCCACACACCTAATCCCCCCAGGGCTGAGGCAACATGCCTTTGCTCCCCACACAGCCCTGGCTGCTAAGGAGAGACACCCCCTCATCTTATGGTCTGTATCCTGGAGGGTCCTAGACCCTGACTGATCCCAACTCAGAACCTGTGATGTTCTTTCTTCATCTCCTGCTCAACATGCCCCAAGGAGATGGTGGGCTAGAGAGTCTGCTCCGTTGTTCTGTCAATTCTCCACCCCCACCTATCACCCCACCAAGAACAGGAGTGGTTGCTGTCCCTCACCTGTGGTGGTGTCGCAAGTCTCCTTGGAGCTGTTGCTTCCGTTTATCTCTACCCACACGGCAAATTCATACGAGGACCCGGGTTGCAGTCCGTCCACTAGGACACTGGTGTTGGTTGTGCTTTTGTTCCCAGCTTGGCCATTGGCACCAGTCCACTGGATCCAGTAGGTGTAGTTCTGATGGTTAGGGTCAGCTGGCTCCGTCCAGCTCAGGGTGATGGAGCTGTTGGTCCGGTCCTTCACGCTCAGGTTTGTGACGGGGTTGGGGACTGAGATTCGGGAAGGAGGGCCCGGTGTTAGCAGGGCAGCAGGTCAGTACTGTCCCTTCCACTACCCCCAGCTCTTGCCCCGAGTCCAGGAAGAACCACTTCCATCAGAGCTGGCCATGGATCACCCTGCCCTCCATGAGACCACCCTCCACACCAGAGCTCATGGGGATTTAGTGCACCCTCTCCTCCGTGTAGGGGACAGACTCAGCAGGGGTCACTCACCAGCTTCCCTGGCCCCTGTCCAACTGCATAGGCCCTAGGGAGAACCCAGAGAGAAGAGTCAGATTCTGAGCCTCATCTCCCTTGACCCAGGGCTGACTGTGGGGCTGGGAGGTCCTGGTCAGTAACCCTCCTCTCCTCTGCCCCCACCCCAATCTTCTTGGGCCTGAGGGAGAGGAGGGACACGGTGAGTTGATTCCTCCCCCAGACTCGGCTCTAACAAAGGTCACCCCATGTCCCTCTGTCTATTCTGTGTGTGTATGTGTTGCGGGGCAGGAAGGGGAGTGTGGCAGGGGTGGAGCTCCGGGGACCCAGGAGCTGGGGCCAGCTCTACCCATAAGGTCAGGATATATACCTAATGGTTATACTTTCTGAAAAATACCAGCTTGGAAGACTCTGGCAGGAGAGCAATCAACAGGGTGGTAATGGGGGAAGATATCGAGGTTGGGAACCAGGAGCCAGACACCTGGTCTGAGGGAGGAGGGGCTGGGGGTCTGGACCCCTGGGTCTGAGGGAGGAGGGGCTGGGGGTCCGGACTCCTGGGTCTGAGGGAGGAGGGGCTGGGTCTTTGTGGGCACACCTGAGTCTTGCCAGAAACCAGAGTTCATTCTCACAGCTGATGGCCTGATCTGAGAGCCCAGGTGTGTCCCGCTGACAATCCAGTGGCCTGCTTCCTTCTCCAGATCATCAGCACCTACTCCCTTAGGACCTAGCTCCCCGCCCCTGTCTGGGAGCACTCACCAGCAGCACCAGGCTCCCCCAGGCCCCGAGGCCCCCTCTGGTCCTCTTCATGTCTCCAGTCACTGCCGTTGGACCCAAGTGTCCCAGCCCGACCTTTCACCTGCTGGACTTTAAATTCAAGAACTTCCTCTTTCTGAGCTGCACGGTGAGGCCACAGAGCACGGCTGGAAGGGAGGAGAAGGAAGTGGAAGCTCCCAGTCCTGCCCCAGGCCTCAGCTCTGGTCCTGGACGCCCCTCCTCCCGCTGGCCATGGGGTCTCCCCTGCAGCTCCTGCCTCAGCTTACACTATCCCACCAAAATCGCCTGGATATGGCGCTGCTCACCACTGCTGCATGAATGCACAGTGCAGGTCCTGGATGGTCAGAGCTGGAGGAGGCCCTGGGAGAGAACCCCGTCCGGCTCTGTGTCTCAAGGAGACCAAGCTGGGTCTAAACCCCTGTGCTGCAGTGGGCTCTCCCCATTGACCCAGGCCCTGTCGACTCCCCCTGCCTCCATGCCTAGCAGCCCTCCCCAGATGAGCCCAGTTCACTTCCGCCTGCCTCCTGTACTTTGCATATGTGGGCTCCCTGCCAGGCACACCCTCCTACTTTTCTCCCCAACCATCTCATTCCTACTCCTCCCTCAGGATGCAGTCCCACATGCACCACACTGGGTCGGACGCCTTCTTAGCCCCGGCAGGACCCTGGGCTCTATCTGTCACACACACCGGACGGTCAGTATTTGCTTATTCACCTTGCCCATTCTACCTGTGACCTTGAGCAAATGGCTTAAACTCACAGTGACTCAGATTCACCAGCAAAAAAAAAAAAAAGAAAAAATGGATACAACCCCTTATAAATATGCTGTGAGTAATCACATATAAAATCTTAGAGCGATGACTGGCCCTTTTAAAACCCTTGATAAATCATAGCCCCATGTATTTTGGTTCGTCCCTAAGACCTCCAGGGTCCGGACGGGCTTCTCGGGGTATTTTGAGGACTTACTGATTATAAGCACACACGGCTTCCTTCGCTTCACGAGCAGTGTGAAAGCAAGAATGCACGTCTTGGGGTCACACACCCACCTCTGCAGTCCTACCACTAACCACCCGTGTGACCTTCCGCTCATCCAACCTCTCTGTGTCTGTCTCCGTGTTTTTCAAGCGGAATTGAAGACACAATCTACAGATACAGAGCAGTGGCTGCTTCTGGCCGTTCTGGGGTCTCAGGTATTGCCAGGTCCCCGATATGGTAAAAGCTTGCCCCTTCTCCATCTCCATGACAAGTACGACTCACCTCAAGAAGCTGTCGTGAGTTATAGTGAGGTAACGCGTATGTATGGTCTACCTACTGCTGAGTCACAAATCACCCCAAGACTGAGTGGTGGAGACAGCAGTGAACACGTCCCGTCTCTTGGGTTCTGTGTGCGAGGATTCAGGAGCGTTCCGGCTGTTCTGGCTCGGGCTTTCTCGTGAGGATGACACCAAGATGTTGACGGGGCCTGTGTGATCTGAAGGCTTTTGACCACGGCTGGGGGACCCACTTCCAGGAGCGTTCACTGGCATGGCTGTTGGCGGGAGGTCTCAGGTCCTCACCTCATGCATCACGCATGGTGCATCTGGACATCCTCCCAGCACGCTACCAGCTTCCCCCAGAGTGAATGATCCGAGAGAGAGAACAGACAGGAGTCACAATATGCCTTGGAAGGCACACACCATCATCTGGGACATCCCACTCATTACACCGGTCAGCCTCTTTCGTGTGGGAGACTGATGGCAAAGGTGTCCCCGGGGTACCCAGTGCATTTGCACCTTCCCCATTTCCAGTGACCATGGCCTTGACAGTGGGGTTCAGATAGCTGTTCATTCCAGGCTCCCATCCCCGTGGGGCTCTGCTCACCTGTGTTCTCAGTGTGACGGGTCACAGAGGCAGACGCACCTTCATTCCATCCCAAATGGTCGTGACGGTGGCTGGGTAGGACTGGGCTGGCCAGTGACCCGACACAGGCACCCTCCTCCCACAGGAGGACCCGTTCTGGGAGTCCCGCTGTCCACCCACCTGCAGCTCAAAGGCCTCGTAGCCTCCCCTGGGGCAGGACCAGGTCAAGATGACCCCGTGTCCCCCAGAGGTGGTGATGCAGGAGGTGATGGTGACCGGGCTTGGGGCTGGGTGGACAGGACAGGAGGAGTCAGTAGGAGCCATACAGGGTGGCTTTCTATCCCCCCACCCACCCCTACTTCCCACCCGTGGTGCCAATTCTCTGAGAACTAGTCCATCCTTTCCTTCTCAAAACCAAAACTCCTCTTCATCTCCCATATTCTGTCCTCCCCAAATGGACAAACAACAGACCCCTTCAAACTACAACTTCCATAAGCCCTTGGAAGCTCTGTATCATTGCAGCTTATGAAGTCATGACCCCATGGCCTGATGGGATTTGGAGTCCACTCACCTCCCACTGCCCCCAGGCCCAACCTAAGCCCCCACCAGGAAGAAGGGGGCCCATCTCACCTGTGGATGTAAGGAGGCTCTGTGCAGAACTGGCCACATTGTTCCTCTCTTCCCACACGTTGAAGCTGTACGAAGTCCTGGGTTCCAGAGTCTGCACCTCATAGCAAGTCTCATTGGTCCTGCCTGTCTAGTTGGCCTGATGTCCTCGGGGGTCTTGCTCTCCCTGGGGATGTCCCCCAGGGGCTCACTGGACCCAGTATGTGTGGGCCTGAGAGGGGGGGTCTGTGGGGGCCTTCCACCCCAGGGTGATTGAGTTGTTGGTCTGAGTTTCTTTGTGCAGATCTGTGACCCTGTTGGGAGGTGACAAGTGAGGAGAGACTGTTGGAAATGCCCCCCCCAACACCCGCTCTGCCCCAGAGCACCTGTAGGCATCCACACTTGGTGAAGGGGTGCAGTGTCTCAGCCTCCCAGGTCCCTGTCCTCCAGTGTCCATGATGTTGGGTCTCCCACCTGTCACATCCTCCCAGCCCAGTAGACCCAGTACATGAGAGGTAGGCCAAAACACAGAGCTAGCCAACCGAGCCCGAACACCAGAAACTTGGACTCGGATACTTTAGGGTATTTCTTGTCTTCTGAAGCTCTAACTCTCAAAGGTAGGTCAGGAAAATGAGGTGATTGCACACCCCCTTGCTAAGGAGAGACACTCCCTAACAACAGGGCTCCATCCTTTGAGAACACTCCAGTTCCTAGGAAAGATCTCAGAGGCCCAGACCAGCCCCTTCTTACAACCCTGGAACAGGCATGAGTCTCACCTGTGGGCACATCAAAGACTTGTGTATTGCTGCTGGCTCTGCTCCATCTCTCCGGATGGTGAAGGTGTACAGGGCCCCACTTCCCAGACCCTCCTCCATGACCCACGTTCCTGAGATGTGCAGGGTCTCACTGGTGAAACCTGCCTCCCACCATTGGACCCAGCAGGTGTCGGGTGGGTGGTCTGGGCCCAGGGGAGCTGTCCAGGTCAGGATGACAGAGCTTATGCTGCGTCCTGAATCTCCAGGTTTGTCACCAGATTGGGCACAAAGAGAGGGAGGAGGGTCAGCATTTCCACATCCCTAGGTACCTGCACCACACCTGGACAGACCTGGTTGCTAAGGAGGGTGTTCCCTAGAAATAGGGCCCGGAAGCTAGAAGCCTAGGATGGGGTGTCAGTCTGGGCATCCCTGATCTTGGAGCCCCAGGCTCCACGGACCTCATTTCCTCTTCTTCTCCTTAGAGTCAGCTTCAGGGGAGACCACATCTCAAATGTGGACACTGCCTATCTGTCTTAACAAGGCCATGGGAGTGTGGGCTCCCACAGCACTCTATTGGAGCACCAACCAGCTCCTACTGTTGCCTCGAAGCTGGGAGTTATCTTGGCTAATCCTCACCTCCGTGACTGCTGTGGGTTGCATTGTGTCCCTCAGAAAGATATGTCCACATCCTAACCCCTGCTGCCTGGGAATGTGACCTTGTTTGAAGATAGGGTCTTCACAGATGTAATCAAGGGAAGATGAGTTCACATGGAGTAGAACGAGCCCCAAATCAAATGACTGGTGTCCTTAGAAGGAGAGAGAAATTTGGATACAAACAGGAAGAATATCATGGGAAGCTGGAGGCAGATTGGCGTGATGCATCTTCAAACCAAGGAATGCCAAAGATTGCCAGCAATCGCCAGAAGCTGGAAGAGGTGAGAAAAGATTCTTGAGGCTCCAAAGAGAGAATGACAACGCCTCGATTTTGGAATTCCAGCCTCCAGAACTGTGAAACAACATGTTTCTGTTGCTTTAAGCCCCTCAGTTGGTGGTACTTTGTTATGGCAGCCTCAAGAATCAAATGCAATGAACTTTCTCTTTCTCTTTGGTAGGGTCATCCCTAGGGAGGGTCATTTGTCACCTGTAGACATGCAGAGGGTCTCCCTGGGGCTGCTCCCTCTGTCCTTTTCAGCCCACACTAAGAATTCATACAAAGTTGGGGTTCAAGTGCATCCACCACAATCCAGGTGTCTGGGATGCTGTGAAGACCACCTGGGATGCTATCCCCAGACCACTGGATCCCCTAGAGGTACAGCTGAGGGCCTGGACCCTCAGGGACCTCCCTTCTCAGGGTGATGGAACTGGTGGGCTGAGCCTCTACCTTTAGGCCTCTGACTGGGTTGGAGGCTGGAAGGGGGAAGATAGGCCTGTTAGGGGCAGGACATCAGACAGCCCTGCTCCTTCATCCACCCCAAGCTCATCCACAAATCCCAGAATGTGCATTTCCTATCAGCTCTACAAGGAGCCCCCAGGAGGCTCAGGGGGAGAGCAGTCCAAACTCCTTTGTCAACAGTGTGGATGGAGGAGTGGGGGGCCATCAGTGAGGCTCGGGACAACTCACCACCAGCTGGTGAGTAATTTTCTACTGTGTGTATGTATACAAGATAGTCCCCATTTTGTTTATTCACTCATGCGTCGATGGACACTTGGGTTGCTCCCACCTCTTAGATATTGTGAATAACACTGCTTTGAGCATGGGTGTACAAATATCTCTTTGGGACCCTGCTTTCAATTATTTTCAATTATCCCAGTGTGTTGGCTCCACATATGGTAATTCTATGTTTAATTATTTTGGGAACCGCCATGCTGTTTCCCACAGTGGCTGTTGCATGTTACATCCCCATCAACAGTGCCCAAGGGCTCCCATTTCTCCACATCCTCGCCAACACCTCTGATTTTCTTTTTGACTGTCGCCATCCTAATGGGCATGAGGTGGTCCTTCCTGGTTTTGATTTGCATTTCCTTAATGGCCAATGATATTGGCCATTTTTTCATGTGTAACTCACTCACTTTTTCTCTCCATATTATTAACGCCTTTCTCTGACAGGGTACGTCTAGCTTGTATAGACTTAATAAACGTATTTCTACGAGCAAGCCTCCTATATATGATCTGTTTCCTTTTCCACCACCCACTCCTCACCCATGCAAAGACCCTTCTCATCTGCTCAATCTCTCTGACTCCGCACACAGGGCTGCCCACCCCGTGAACACCCTCCCCACCCTGCTTCACCCTGACGCCCCACGATGAACCCCTGCCTGTTCCCACCACCACCACCACCACCACCGTGGACGCCTATGTGGCTCGTTCCCACTGAACGGCTTTAGGACTGAAATGTCCCAAAAGGGAAGGAAGAGGGGGAGAGGAAGAAGAAGGAAGAGAAATACTTCATCTTTGGTGGGTTTGGGTTTGTTTTTTGATGAACAAAGCTCAACATTTTCTTAAACATTTTATTTTGAAATTATTGGAGACTCCCAGGAAGTTGCAAAAAATAGTACATGGGGCCCCATGTGAGCTTTGTTTCCACTAACCCCCGTGGTAACATCTCACACACATAAAATACAGCATCAAAAGCAGGAAATCGACAGTGATACGATACTGTTAACTGGACTACAGGCCTCATTTCTCAGGTTTCACTGTTTTTAAGCATGTGTGTGTGTGTGTGTGTGTGTGTGTGTAATGCTATGCAATTTTAATCTATGTAAAGAATTGTGTAGCCACCATCACAGTGAAGATATAGACCTGCCCCGTCATTGAGGAATTACCTTGAGCTACGCCCTTTTAGATTTGACTATCCCCAAACTGTATCTCCCGACAACCACGGGTCTGTCCTCCATTTTTAAAAGTCTGCCATCTCTTTTCTCTCTTTTTTTTTTTAAGATTTATTTATTTATTTTGAGAGAGAGAGAGCACGAGCGGGGTGGAGGGACAGAGGGAGAGAGAGATCGTGGAGCTGGACGTGGGGCTCGATCCCAGGACCCCGAGATCATGACCTGAGCCGAAGTCAAGAGTCCGTCGCTCAACCGAGTGAGGCACCGAGGCGCCCCCAGTCCACCGTTTCCAGAACGAGATACGCATGGAATCGCGCAGCAGGAACCAGCCCTATTAACACCTCGATCCGGGACTTCTAGCCTCCAGAACCAGGAGACCACAGAGTTCTGGTGTTTCAGCCACTCCTTCTACGGCCTCCCGTGGCCATCCCCTTTCTGGCCCCCACCAGCCGCCAACCTTGTCCCCCTCCACCACCAGTCCGTGACCCCCTTCCATCTACCTGAGTTTCTCACCAGTTTTATTGTTCTGTGGCTGGTAGCCCCTCTGCTCCATGCTAACCTCTCCCCGTATGGCTCCTTCAGGAACTAAATCCATATTCGTTCACCATCTCGAACCAATCCCCTTAGTTACTTACCCGACATCTGCAGGTTCCTGCAGCCTGACCACAGGCCGGCCACGAGCTCAGTGGGCAAACGGTGTCTTCTGGTCCTGGCCAAGGGCGCGGCACCGAGGAGACGGTCGGGGAAGGGGACCCCAGTGTGAGATGAATGCGCCGTGACCAGGGTAGTGCTGGGCATGGCGGGAGCGCTGAGGAGGTGTCTGCCCCCCAGCAGGAGGCACCCCAGGGCTGAGTCTCAATACTAGAGTAGGATTTGGTGAGTGGAGAATGGCGTTGGGAAGGCGGCTCGGCAGAGGAGGGCAGGTGTCCAGGGGGCGAGCTGGGACGACTCAGGGGACCTGAGAGTATTTTGGTGTGGCCAGAGCTCTGTGTGGAATGGGGATGGGAGGGGGTGACCCTGAGCTGGGGGTCAGGTTTGCGGGGCCCTGGCCTAGTCTGGACTTAACATCAGCGTGCCAGGTCGGCGAGCACCTGGTGGTGCGGGGAGAGGCCACGGGAGCCCCACGTGCTTCCCCGCCCCCGCACCTGGCCACGAGCACCTCTTCCATCTGGCTGTTCCTGAGCCCCAGGCCGACGATGTGGTAAGTGAAAGGCTTTCCCGAGTTCTGTGAGCTGCTCTAGCACGTTAATCAAACCCAAGGAGGGGCTCGTGGGAACCTCTCATCCATATCCGGTGGATCAGAAGCTCAGGTGACAATGAGGACTTGGATTGGCCGGGGGTGGGAGGCAGTCCTGTGGGACGGGTAGACGGTGCCAGAGCTGACTTGGACGGTAGGAGCCCAGCTGGGGTCGGAGAATCGCTTGTTCTTGTTGGGGAGCCCACACACTGGGATGGGATAGAAGCATAATCACGTATCATTGAGAAATGCTGACAACAACCCGAACCCCAAATGATCGGGAACACGTTTAAAGATGAGTTATGCTGCTGGTTGCCCTGGCCTGGAGGGCAGGAGTGGTCGGGGAGGTGAGGCTGGAAGGCACGGGGTCTCTTTTTGGGGTGATGAAGGCTCTAACATTGATGGTGGTGATGGTTGCCCAACTCTGTGAATATACCATAAACCCCTAACGTCCACACTTTTCTTTCTTTCTTTTTTTTTTTTAAGTAGGCTCCTCGCCCAATGTGGGGCTTGAACTCACCACCCTGAGGTCAAGAGCGGCAGGCTCCACCCACTGAGCCCGCCAGGCGCCCCGCCCCGCGCACCCTTGGGTGGGCAGCTGGATGGAATGTGAAGAGTGTCTCAGCAAAGCCGCGGCCAGAACGTTTTTTTCTGGGATTGAGTAGAAACGACCTCACACAGAACATGGTCACAGCTCAGCAATGACCGCCAACAACGCCCGACTGTAAAGTTCGTAGTTGTTAGGAGACCGGACCTCCCTGTTCCCACCGCACGCACCAACGCTCGCAATGTTCCATGTCAACGCGTCTCAGTAAAAAATAAAAGGGAAGACGTTCTTCAGACAGATGGGGGCAGGAAATTTCCCTCCACGGTCCTTCCCGTGGTGCTGGGGGGGCGCTCACTTCACACCCCTGCCCCCGTCCGTGTTTCGTGAGCCCCGGCTCCTGACGGCGGACAGAGCGCTCAGGACCGGGGCGGCAGAGCCCGCGAGCATGACCACCGCGTGGGCACGAGGCAGGGGTGCGCAGAAGGCAGCGCTGGGCCTCTGCCGTTGGGAGGAGCGCGGCGCACACCCCCCATGACACTCACCCCTGCCCGAGGGTGCACCACAGCTGTGTGCCTCTCCTGGCCCAACGCCTTCCTACACGGTGGCCTGAAGCTGGGGCAGGGATTGAAAAGCAGGGGTGAGGTCAAAGGACAGGAAAGCACAGACTCAAAGGGGCCCACAGGTCCACCGACCGACGAGAGGGGAAAGGTGTGGTGTATATGGGATAGTGCGCAGCCATCAGAAAGAGCGAGATCCTGCCGTTTGGAGCTAGACGGTATTAAGCTGCATGAAATAAGTCAGAGGGAGACAAACACCCTATGATGCCCCTCGTATGTGGGATTTAAGACACAAAAACGAGCACAGGGAAACGAGACAGAGGTAAACCACACAACAGACTCTTAACTACAGAGAACAAACCACTGGCGACCAGAGGGGAGGTGGGTGGGGGAGGGGGAGCCAGGTGATGCGGATGAAGAAAGCGCATGTCGTGATGAGCACGGGTAACGTATGGAAGTGCTAAGTCGCTATATTGTGCACCTGAAACTAGTATTGCATTGTGTTAACTACACCTGAATTAAAATAAAAACTTAAAAAAACAGGAGTGGGCTCTGCGGGTCCCTAGGAGCACGACGTGGATGTAGAAGTCCCCCCTCTGCTGTAAGAGTCCCTAAACGCACAACGGTGGGCGTAAGCTTCATTAGCATAACGTACGTGTGTATAGGCATGTTTTCTGAGTGCTCGTTCATGGGCAACTTCATGCTTGCTTAGCACAGGTGATGGTGACTCCCCCTCTCAATCTTCCTCCCAAACCCTAAATCTCACCCCTGTCCAGGGAGACCTGGCTTTGCAGATCACTCCCTGTGCTCTCCAGATTTGCACACACGAAGATGACCTTGTGAGGTGCAGAAGTCACTGAGGGCTGGACCCACTCTGACCCGGGGACACTGGGAGGACTCCACGTTCCCCAAGCCCGGGGCATCAGGCCTGAGCGTAGTATGCTGCATCGGACACGTACAAATGGGTTTCCAGCTCACAGTGTGGTTACCGCAGGAAAGACCATATAAACAGATTCAGTGTGTCACACTGTGGATGCACTTCATGTCACTGAATCGTGCGTGTAAAAATGGTTCAAATGGTGCTTTGTTGCTTCAAAAAACAAAAGTAGGGGCACCTGGGTGGCTCAGTCAGTTAATCAGACTCTTGATTTCGGCTCAGGTCATGATCTCAGGGTCATGAGATCGAGCCCCGCGTCAGGCTCAGCACGGAATCTACTTGAGAGTCTCTCCCTCTGCCCCTCCCCCTGCTTGCTCTCTAAATAAATAAATAAATAAATAAAAGGTTTTTAAAAATTTTTTTTTAAAAATACGGACGCCTGGCTGGCTCAGTTCGTTGAACGTCTGCCTTCGGCTCAGGTCGTGATCCCAGGGTCCTGGGATCGAGCCCCGCATCGGGCTCCCTGCTCAGTGGGAGCCTGCTTCTCCCTCTTCCTCTGCCGCTCCCCCTGCTTGTGCTCTCTCTCTCTCTCAAATAAATAAATAAAATCTTTTTAAAATATTAAAATTAAAAAAACAAAAGAAAAAACGATTTGCTGAAATTGTGAGCACCCCTCCCCCAAGGCCCCTCCCCAAATAATGGAGATGTCGCCATTCCAATGTCCACTTTACTTGGGCACGAAATAGATTAGGGCCGCAGGGCAGGGGGCGGGTGCACAGGAGAGGTAGGCTGGGATCATGGAGGCAGGCGATGGATGTGGATGTCCACAGACGGCTCTCCTGTGGCTCCAGCCGCACGGGCACCTGCAGACAGGAGTCCAGGAGCCTGGGCCTCCCGTCCCACCTGGTGGGGCCTTGCTGGAGGGCAGGGGGCGCCCGGGTCCGTCCGGGCCCCTGGTCAGTTGGTCTTGAGCCTGGGGCTCTGGAAGGCTGACAGGGTGATGAGGAGCTGGGCAGCATAGTAGGTGGTCATGACCACCAGGCGGGCGTGGGGCAGCGGCTGGGCGAAGGTGTCCCAGGCCAGCACCATGTCCGAGAACGTGAAGAGCAGGACCCCCCAGCGGACGCTGCCACCCCTGGCCAGGCCACGCCACAGCACGGAGGCCAGGACCAGGGAGTAGGCCGCCAGGGCCGGGGCCATGCTGGTGGGGAGGTGGAGTAGCAGGATGCCGGAATACGGCACGGAGACCAGCGCGATGGGCAGCAGGAGGCCTGGCCGCAGGGGACTGAGGCCAAAGGCCCAGAGGTAGAGCAGGTGGGCCACGGCGAAGGCAGCCACGCCTAGAGGAGACAGGACCTGTTGCTCCCACGTGGCCACCTCGCAGCTCAGAGCCTGAGGGCGAGGACTGCCCCGAGCAGCAGTGTCCACCCCGGCTACATCGCCCGCATCGGCTGGGATTACCGTACCGGCCGCCCTGGGGCAGGCTCCCCGTCCCTGCCCTTGGCACCAGAGTGACCTTAAAAGGCACACTGCATTCCATCCTTACTCAGCTTACAACTCCCCATTTTGCTCTGCTCCCCACTTGGCTCCACCCACCCACCTGTGCTGGCCACCCCAGGGCCTTTGCACTTGCTGGCTCCCTGCCTGGACCGTCCCTCCTCCCATGGCCCCTGCACTTTCTTCAAGACGTCACCTCCTTGGTGAGCCCATCCTTGACCAGCTACTCCAGACTGTAGCACCCGAAGCCCCCCTTCCTGTCCCTCCACGCCACCCACACCCTCTAAGCTCTGCCGCCCAAGCCCCCCAGGGGAAGGAGGGCTCTGTGAGAGCGGGGGTCCGTGTCCGGGTGGGGGTCCACAAGCGACCATGCAGCCCCGCTCACCATGGAGGAAGGCGTCGGGCCAGATGAGGCAGGCGTCCCCCACAGCCGAGCACAGAAGGGCCCCCTGCAGGAGTGCGCGGTACCGTCTACCCCTGCCCCCGACCTGCAGGGACGCCGCCAGGCACAGCACCGGCAGGCACTTGACCAGGGCGCTGACCCAGGATGGCCGGTCTTGAGGGATCCAGAGGAGGAAGTGGACGGCACAGGTGAGGAGGAAGGGGCTCAACCGCCAGCACAGGCGCGGCTGCTTTGGGAGACAAGGGGGTCACCGAGTGCCTGGAGCCCAGCCAGCTCCCGGCCCCTGGGGGGCGCGCCACGCGGCCAGGACTCGGGTCGTGGGGCGTCCACTGCACCCCCACCCGGGAACCTGACTCGCTGTCCGCAGGGAACCCAGCCTCCTGAGGGCAGGGCCCCCAGTTCCGGCAGGCTGCTCAGGGTCCCCGGAGCCCAGGCCTAACCCCCTCCCGCACCCGGCGTCTCTCACTTGGGCTGAGAAGCAAGGCCTTCCGGGCAGACCCTCTTCCCGGGCGTCCATGTCGGCCTCTGACCCCCCAGAGTGGCACGTATATGGGCACGGGTGGCCTCGGGAGTGGAGGGGAAAGCGTGTGGTTACACGTTAACCGGAGGAGCGTCCTGTGGACTCTGGGGCTGATAACAGGGCCTGTGGAGATGGCCCTGGGGATGGCCCCGCCTGACACCACTGATAAGGTGCCCACTGGGGACGCAGGGGTCCCTCCTTCCCCACGGCACCCTGCCCCCCCGCCCCAGACCTGGCTTCCCCCGGCTGCCCGGGCGATGTGTGGCCATAAACGCCCCTGCCAGTGTCCCATGCCCAACCAACCAGGAGCGACCCAGTGCAGGAGTCCTACGCCCTCCCCTGCGCCTGGGACTCTGGGACAGGGGAGCGCCATCAGCCCCGGGCACAGGTCAGCCCCGGGCTCAGGTCAGTGGCAGGACCACCCGGCCGGAGTGCGGGACAGGATGGAAACTCCCCAGGCCCCTGCCCACCCAGTGTCCCCCCAGCAGCCTGCCTGGGGGTCCTTCCTGTGCCCTGGCCCTGCTGTCCTCAGCTCTGGCCATCACACACCCCCCAAGGCGGCCTCCACGGACCCTCCTGAGGGAAAACGTGCCAGTGCTGAGTCGTACGAGGCCCTCACTGCCCACCGGCCGCGGCTTTGCAAGCACATCCTGCAAGTGCACTCAGCCCCTCTGTAACTCCTGGTTTAGCAGGAAAGGGTTTAGCAGGTGCCCAACTATACTGGTGGGCTGGCCAGCCCCAGGCACCCAGTGCTCCACCACCACAGGAGACCAGGCTCAGGGGACATCACTTCTGCAAGGTCGCCCAGCCATGAAACCGTCCCCAAGACTGGAGGCTGGCCTGCCACCTCCTGGAGGGTGTATGGACCTGGGACACATAGGGCTGAGCGCATGAAAGGGACCTCAGGAAACAGCTCGTGGGGACCAGGCCCCAGACAAGACTGGGCAGGACTCTGCTCCTCCACCCAGGACATCCTTTCCTGGTCTGAGCACAAGCGACCCACCCTCAGCAGAGCACGGAGATCCAGGAGCCTAAGAGCTCTCTGAGGGCCACATACAGGGGCTGAGGAAGGCCTGGGGCCGCGAGGCCAGGGTGCAGGGACAGCTCAGGCCCCCATCCCCACGTCCCAGAACTCAAAGCCCAAGGCCAGGGAGCAGGGACAGCTCAGGCCCCCAGCCCCAGGTCCCAGAACTGAAGGCCTGAGGCCACAGTGCATGGGCAGCTAGGGCCCCCTGACCCAAGTCCCAGAACTCAAGGACGCAGGGAAGGGTGCATGGGCAGCTGAGGTCCCCAGCCCCAGGTCCCAGAACTCAAGGCCCGAGGAACCCATGATGCAAGGACAGCTCAGGACCCCAGCCCCAGGTCCCAGAACTCAAAGCCCGAGGAACCCATGATGCAAGGACAGCTCAGGCCCCCAGCCCCAGGTCCCAGAACTCAAGGCCTGAGGCCAGGGTGCACGGATACCTCAGGCCCACAGTCCCACGAACCAGAACTCAAGGACCAAGGAGTCCATGGTGTAAGGACAAGTCAGGCCCCTAGCCCCACTTCCCAGTCCCATGGCCCAAGGCCCAGGTGCAGTGGCAGCTCAGGACCCAGCCCCAGGTCCCAGAACGCAAGGCCCAAAGCCAGGGTGCAAGGACAGCTCAGGCCCCAGTCCCAGGTCCAAGAACTTAAGACTGGGGTAGGCCAGGGTGGAGGGAAATCTCAGGCCTCCAGCCTCAGGTCCCAGATCTCAAAGGCCGAGGAGGCCAGGGTGCAGCACAGGCCCCCAGCCCCAGGTCCCAGATGTCAAGGTCGAAGGAGTCAAGGTGCAGGGACAGCTCAGGGCCCCAGTCCCAGGTCTCAGACTCAAGGCCCGAGGAGTCCATGCTATAAGGACATCTCAGGCCCCCAGCCCCAGGTCCTGGAACTCATGGCCTGAGGCCAGGGTGCAGGGACAACTCAGGCCCCCAGCCCCATGTCCCTGACTCAAGGCCCAGGCCAGGGAGCAAGGACAACTCAGGCCCCCATCCCCAGGTCCCAGAATTCAAGGCCCGAGGCCACGGTGCATGGGCAACTAGAGCCCCCAAAACCACATGCCAGAACTCAGGACCCAGGCCAGGGTGCATGGGCAGCTCAGGGCCCAGCCCAGATCCCATTATTCATGGCCGGCAGCCAGGGTGCAGGGATAGCTCAAATCCCAGCCACAGGTCCCAGAACTCAAGGTCGGAGTGGCCAGGGTGCAAGGACATTTCAGGCCCCGAGCTGCAGTTTCCAGAACTCCAGCCCAAGGCGGCCAGGGTACAAGGACAGCTCGGGCCCCCAGCCCCAAGTCCAAGAAACAAGGCTCGAGGGGGCCAGGGTGCAGGGACAGCCCAGACCTGCAGCCTCAGGTCCCAAACTCAAGGCCCAAGGGCAGGGTGTAGGGACAGCTCAAGCACCCAACTCCAGGTCCCAGAACTCAAGGCCCAAGGAGGCCAGGGTGCAGGGATAGATAAAACTCCAGCCTCAGGTCCCAGAATTGAAGGCCTGAGGAGGCCAGGGTGCAGGGACAGCTCAGGCCCAGAACCCCAGGTCCCAGAACTCAAAGCCCCAGGAACCCAGGGTATAGGGTCAGCTCAGCCTCCCAGCCCCAGGTCCCAGAACTCAAGACCCGAGGAGGCCAGGGTACAGGGACATCTCAGGTCCTCAGCCCTAGGTCCCAGAACTCAAAGCCCGAGGCCAGGGTGCAGGGACAGCTCAGGTCCTCAGCCCTAGGTCCCAGAACTCAAAGCCCGAGGCCAGGGTGCAGGGACAGCTCAGGTCCCCAGTCCCAGGTCCCAGAATTCAAAGTCCAAAGAGGCCAGGGTACACAGCATGGGCCCGCAGTCCCACGAGAACTCAAGGTCCGAGGAGTCCATGATGCAAGGACAGCTCAGGCCCCCAGCCCCAGGTCCCAGAACTCACAGTCTGAGCAGGAATCTTAAACGATCTTTATTTATTTATATTTGCAATATGAAATAGAAGCTCGGCACGAACACACACACACTCACACCAGCCTGGGGAGAGGGAGCTGGGACAAGGTCACTTGGCAGCTGGGCTGGACCCCAGATCCTTGGGCACGGGAAGGGGACCCCAGCCGGACCCTTGCCAACCCCCCGCCCCGGGGTCCATGGGAGGTGCGGGGGGTGGGGGGGCGGTCTCAGTGAGTGCATCGGGGCCCCATGGGAATGTCACCGGGGAGACCCCCTTGGACGGGGACCGCCAGCTCCCATAGAGCCAACAGGGCCAGGCAGAGGGTCCTTTATCTCCCAGCCTGGGTCGAAGTGCAGGGTCCAGGGCAAGGGTTTGGGCAAAGGCACGGCCCCCACTCGAGCCCCCCCCCGGAGGCGGGCCTGGGCCGAGAGTGGGTGTGGGCATCTGCACCGGAGGCTGGGGCGTGGTGGGAGGGGAGGGCAGACAATGACCTTGGGACCCCAACAGAGCCCCCACCGAGATGGGATGAAGGTCCCACCCGCTGCCCGCCCGGCCGGGCCTCCTCCTGGCTCTCCACCCACCCGCTCTCTCTCTATATAATATATAATATAGGTCTCTCTCTCTCTCTCTCCTTTCTCTCTATTCAATTCTGTTTCTTTATTCTAGGAGACAAAACTCCATAATTTCTTTTCTCAGTGCAAATGGGGGTGGGTAGGGGCCTGACTCCCTGGCACCTGGCTCCTGGGAGTCCAGAAGAGAGAACATGGGGGCAGACAGGGTGGGGATGGGGTGATGGGGCAACAGGGCCATCGTGGGACCCGCCCTGCCCCCACTCGGGCAAGGTCCACGTGGAGTATGGAGGATTTAGCCGCCACCACCGGGACCAGGCAGTTACCTAGGAACCAAGAGGGAGACCCACGTGAGGAACCTGCTGCCCCGAGGCCCCCCACCTGCCCAGCCCCAGCCCACCTGCTACCCACCCAGCCCTTGCCACTCACTGGGAGCCCAGGGGTGCTGGCCCTCCCGGGGCAGAGCCATTGGGCATCGGAGGCGGCTCGAGGGCCTGGGCACTGCCAGGGGAGAGGGACACATAAAGGTCAGGGCCTCCGCCACAGGACACCAGCAGCCCCGGGAGGCCGCCCTGCGCTCACCTCTGGCTCTGGGGGAGCCCCGAGGGCTCTGGGCTCTTCTCCCCCTCTGTGGTCCGGGGGTGCTGGCAGGCCCCGGGGGCTGGGACAGAGGTAGCAGGGTCTCTGGTTGCACTGCGGGGGTGGGGGGGCACGTGGGTATCAGCAGGGTTATCAGCCCCGACACCCTCCTCACCCCTCAGCCCCTTCGCGCCTGCAGGAAGTGCATGGCCAGGACGGTCCGTCCCGTCAGAGACCCCGGGAGCCACCACAGGCAGGAGGAGCTCAAGGTGGGCTCCACATACTGCCTGCCCCCCTCCTGGAAGCCTTTCTGCCCCTGGGGCTGAGCGGGGAGCCCTGAGCTCCAGGGGCCTCCGGGGCACCCACATGTGGGCCTGGGCACAGCACCAGACCCTCGGCCGCGCCGCAGACCTGGGGGTCCCACCCAGGGCCCCGGAGAGCAGCTGCTCCCCAGCCGGTCACCTGTCCAGGGAGCTGGGGGTGGAGCGCGTCCCTCTGAGTGTGGCCTGGAGGTCCCCGAAGCCGACCAAGGCCTGGCAGGGGGCTGTGCAGAGAGAGGCCAGGACACGCCGGGCTCAGCGCAGCAAGCGCGCGAGGCCAGGGCGCGAGGGGGGAGCGGCGGGGCTGGGTGGCGGCGCTCACCTGAGGGCTCTGCTACTTGGCTGCCGTCTGTGGCTTCCTGAGGTGCTGACAGGGACGCGGGGTCCTGAGACCTGAGGGGAGAGAGGCAGCCCGAGGGCCAGCTGGGGTCCGCGCTCCCGCCCAAGGGACCCAGGCCGGGCGCCCGCCAGCGGCCTCACCTGAGCTGCAGGGCGGGGAGGCCCCGGGGTACGCCGAGGGGCCCCTGTGGGGCGAGGAGCCCGGGGCTCGGCTCCTTCTCCCCAGAGTCTCGGGGGCCGGTCGGGGCGTCTGTAGGCACTGGGTCAGAGGCGGCTGTCCAGCTGGGGCCTGGCGGGGGGGAGGGGTGAGCACAGGAGGCAGCCAGCCCGCCGGCAGCCCGCCGCGCCCCCCGTGCCTTCACCCACCCGGAGGCTGGGGGCCGGGGCTAGGCTGCGAGGGGGGCCCGGTCCCCCCACCAGCCGCACGGCCATCGCCGTCGTCCTCGTCGTCCTCGTCCTCGTCCTCGTCGTCCTCGCTGTCTGTGCTGCCTCCGCTCCTGCCCGGAAACCACCGTCAGCTGCTGCGCTGACACAGGGATGGCGGGGGGGGGGGAGGGACAGGCTGGTCGGGGCCTCCCTGGGCCGGGGCGTGGGAGGGCAGGTGGGACCCCCGCCTCGTCCCGGAGGCTCCCCCTGAGGGCTGAGGGCCGACCCGACACTCCCCCTCCGCCTCGGGTGGCCCGAGGGCAACGTCCAGCACGAGCAGGCGCTCCACCACCACGACCTAAACGTGGACTGAGGCCCGGCCCGAGCCCGTGGGGAAGGCCCGTCTGGCCCACACGTCCCCCAGCCAGGGAGCGGCTGAGCAAACCACGTGGCCGCTAAGAGCCGGCCGCCGCCGTCTTTACGGTTACTGACAGGAGAGGAACCCATGGGGACGCCGCTGAACATGGTCGACGATTCACAAAGACACTCAGCAGACGGGGGGAGAGAAGGGGCATCTCCCAAACCCACAACCCACATCACATCAGTGCTGGAAGACCCGCTGTCCCCCCAGGGTCAGGGGCAAGACGGGGGCCTCCTCTGCTGGGGACCGCAAGGACACAAGAACGCGACGTGAAGAGCCTCCAGACCAGAAAAGAAGGAGTGAAACCCTGTTTGCAGATGGCCTGACTGCAGACAGCAGACCCCAAGGAACCCGTTAACTGTCACAGTGAATGAGTCTGCAAAGCCCAACGTCGATGTACAAACATCCACCGTATTTCTGTACGCTTGGGAAATCTCAAAGTTCCACTTACATAAAATACGCAGGAAAAAACTTGAACAAAGGAAGCACAAAGCTTACTCTCTAAAAAAGACCTAAGTAAATGGAAAGATGTTGCACGCTCAGGGACTGGAAGATGGAATGCGGGTCCCAGGTCCCCGGGCTGACACAGGTTCAGGGCAAGCCCTCCCAATCCCAGCCAGCTTCCCTGCTCAAGTTAACCTGCTGATCCTAACAGTCCCACGGACTCTCGAGGGGCCCCAAGCAGACAGCCATGTCGGAGGACTCACTTCCCGACTGCAAGCCCTACTACGACACCCGTCGAGACAGGGAGGCCCCAGAGCGGCCAGAAGCCAAGCCGCACTC
The DNA here is from genome assembly GCF_964656455.1 of Halichoerus grypus. Taxonomy (NCBI): domain Eukaryota; kingdom Metazoa; phylum Chordata; class Mammalia; order Carnivora; family Phocidae; genus Halichoerus; species Halichoerus grypus. The sequence goes on from NC_135726.1 coordinate 57,988,349, forward strand.
GTGCAGCCGAGCGCTTCTGGCCAGGGCACCAAGCACACTTGGTGGGGAGAGGCCGGCGCGTGCCACTAGAGGTGCTGGGACGGCGGCATTCGCACCTGCAGGGGGCAGCCGGACCCCGCCTCACACCACACACAGGACCTCAGCTCGAAACGGGACCGAGAAGTGAAAAGCAAGAACGAGCACTATCACGCTCCCGGAAGAGAACACAGGGCAAACCGAGGCCTTGGGCTCACCGGCTGGGCCACCCGGCAGATGGGAGTGACACGCGCACAGGCCCGGGCCGTGGGCTCCCGAGCGGAACAGGTCAGGCCCACGCCAGCCTCGGGGGCACAGCGGCCAGGGGCCGGCACGGGGCGGGGTGGGGATGCAGGATGCGGCCGCCTGTCTGTGTCCGGGGGGGCAGAGGCCCTGACCACTGAGTGGGTGGCCGGGGGGCCAGCCCACCCACACTCAGCCCGGCTCCCGTCACTGGCACGAAGGCACAGAGAGCGGCGGGAAGGCCTGAGTGCGAGCTGACCGGGGACAGCAGAGCGGAGGCACGGAGGGACGCACACCTGGGCCGGCCGCACAAGGACCCACACAGGCGGCCGGGCTCCGCCCCTCGCAGCCGAACTCACCTGAGTGACACACACTCCCTCACTCTCCTCCTCCACCCGGGCTGCCGACCACCAGGGCTCACGGACTCACCGCACGGCTGGGGGCTGGCCCCGGCGGGCTCCCGGGGCCAGCTGGCTGCCCTGCCAGGCGCCGTCCTCGTCGTCGGACTCCCCGGAGCCCTGGCCCTCCTCCTCGTCCTCGTCCTCCTCGTCGTCGAACTGCTGGATGCGGTCCTTGTAGCAGATCTCCAGCAGGTTGGCGTTGGGCTGTGGGGTGCAGGGGTGGGTGGGGTGGGCAGCACGGTCCACAGCGCCCCCCGCCCCCGCCCCGCACCACCAGGGATGCGCAGCACTCACGTTCTCGTCGTCGGCGTTGAGGGAGAAGGTGATGTTGGCTGTCTTGTCGAACGGCGCGCTAGGAGAGAGGCGCAGGGCGGTGAGGCGGCCGCGGTGGCAGGCTTCTCCCGCGTCCGCTCAACGCACCCTCGCCGCTCGCCCTCCTGCGTCCGCAAGTCCGCCCACTGGCTACAGTCCGTCTGTGTTCTCACGTCGGCGCCGTGACCCCCTCCGGCCACCTGGGGAGCTGCCGACCGGCACGGGCAGCTGAGGGCCCCCGCCTGCCCCAGCCTTCGCACGGATGCCCCGAGGGCACGGGAGCCTCAGCCCGGGCCACGGAGCACGTCGCGTCTCCACCTGGTTCTCTCCGTGCTAAGACGAGCGCCGTTGGGACTTAAGGCCACCATCCAGGTGCCCACCTCCCCCAGGAGCGAGGGTTCAGGCTCACGGGGCCTTCACCCACCGGGGCGGCAGCCGGGAATCGAGCCAGAGGCGTGTGCGGCCCAGCCGTCCGTCCCTGCCTCTGTTCTGTGCTGCCCTAGGCCCCCGGGCCTTCAAGTCCCAGAAACAACACCGAAGGAGAGACTGGCCACGGCCGCGGCGTGGCTGGCCGTCACCCTGCCCGTCGCCAGCGGGGCCTGCAGCGCCGCGTGCCCGGACGCTGTCGCTGGTCCGCGCAAAGCCCTCCACCGAGCGCGGGGCCGCGCAGCCCGCCCCGGCCCAGACGCCCGGTCTGCAGCTGGGATCCTGGCCTCGAGGCCCCGAGGGCAGGGGCGGCCCCCAGCCTTCCGCTGAGGCCGACAACACCCGGGCCCTCGGCGCCGCTCTCTTTCGGAAAGCCTCGCAGAAGCACGATTCCTGGGCTAAGGACGGCCAGGAACCGCTGACGAGAGCCTTCCTCATACTCCCTCACGGCCCGGGACCCCTGTGCTTTGCCCCCTTTTCCTCCGGGGCCGTCGGTCGGTCTGTCTGTATGGGGTCCGCACTCCGTCCCCGTGTTCTATCATTTGTCTACTTCGGGAAACGCTGGGCCACAAAGGGCCACAAAGGGCGGTGAATAGGCTCAGTGCCACCTCGGCGTCTGCACTGCGTCCCCTCGACCTCTGCCGCCGAACCGCGCAGCGCTGGGCAGAGCGGGGCCCCGGGCGGGCCCACAGCTCAGGACGCGGCAGCCGACCCGGGCCACACGAGTCCTGCGGGCCGGTATCTTCAGCCCCAAAGCTATGAAAATACTCATCTACTCTCCGTCCTAGAACGCTTCACGGCTTTCACGGTTTTTATAGTTTCCAACCCCACTGGGAATTACGTGATAAAGGAGACGACACAGTCTCGTCCACAAGGACAGCCGGCTGTGCCCACACCACCCCCCGAGCGGTCGGTCTGTCCTCCCTCGGGCGGGGTCTGCTCTGGGGCCCCCGCCTTCCAGGCACCGGGCACGGGGCTGGGCAGGGCAGCAGACACAGAGCTCACGTCTGCCCCCGAGGGGACCTCTGTCCAGCAGGGCAGGCCAGCAGCTGACCACAGCCCGTCACGGTGCCCTCTCACTGAGCTGCACAGGGGCGATCCTGCTCCCACACCGACCAGCACGTGCCTCAGTCTCCCCAGCTGTAAAGAGGCTCCTCAGCCCTGAGCACAGGGTAATGGTGGGCACACGGCGCACAAGTACCGTGAAGAAGCAGATGGGGACCCCAGGGGCAGCTGAGGCCCCTCTTGCCTGTCCCCGGACCCCACCCCCGGCTGCACCCAGCCCGCCCCTAAGGGGCCAGCTGGACCCCTCTCCACCGGATTCCTGCACTATCAGACGAGGATCGCTCTGTCCTGCCCTCCGGCGGTCCTTCCGCTTTCCCTCAGACCGTCCCAGACTCCTTCAGACCAACGTCTTCTGCTCTGATGGCTCTCCCCTCAGGGGCCTCGCGGGGTGAGCTCCCTCCCAGACCACGGCCTGGCCACCTCGCTCTCCCTCCAGACCCTCAGCCCCTGCCCTGCAAGGAGGGGACAGAGGAGCCGGGAGCCGGGACTGGCCCCTGTCCAGGCTGAGCACAGACGCTAGGACCGGCAGGCACGCCACGGGTGGGAGCAGGGAGGACACGGCAAGGCGGGCAGGAGAAGCCACGGGGCGGGCAAGGGCGGCGCGCCGACCTGCTGTCTCCTGAGCCCCCGCCCTCCCACGGAAGGCCACACTCACTTCACACTCTCCTCCTGCTCCCCAAACTCCTCGTCATTGAAGCCGAAGTGGTCGATGAAGGCCGAGGTCATGCGCTGCATCTGGAAGTCCATGAAGGCCTGCGGAGGGGCACGGTCAGGGGCGGGGGGGGGCCGGGCAGCCCGGGCAGGGCAGCCCCCCGCGCCCGCCGCGCCACCCACCTGCTGAAGCACTGCCTCCTCCGGGAAGTTGAACTCCTTGAGCCGGTCGTCCTCGTCGTCGCTGGAGGAGTGCAGGTGGTGGGTGCTCACCTGGGGCGGGGGGCGGGCGGGGGTGAGGGCCGGGACGGGCAGGGCGCGGCTGCGGGGGGCACGGGCGGAGGACAGACCCGCGGCACAGGGCGGAGCCGCCTCACCAGGTCCACGGCGTTCTTCTTGTTGGTCTCTGCCAGGGCTCCAGACACGAAGGCCTCCCAGCGCTCCTGCTGCTCCCCGGGCAGCTCTGCTCAGCGGGGAGGAGACGGGGCGTGAGGCCCCCGGCCCGCACCCCTGCCCCCCCCCGCCGCAGCCCTGGCCCTCACCCTTCAGCAGCCGCCCCAGCTGCTCGGCGTTGGGCCCCTTCTCCGTGTTCTGCACCAGAGCATTGGCCAGTCTCGTCAGGTGGCCCATGTAGCCTTTGCGGGGGCCCCCGGCAGACCTGGGCGACATCAGAGGCCACAGCTGGACCGGCCCGTGCGCCTGGGGCCGCCCCGCCCCCCGCCCACGCAGGCGTCCCGGCGCTCACTGCACGAGGTCGTTCTCCTCCCAGGAGGTCAGGATGCGCTCCACCAGCCGGCACTGCCGCAGCAGCTGAGGGAGCAGGGGGCCGTGGGGGCGGGCCGGGGCCGGGGCACGCCCCTCCCGGACCGCCTGCGCCCCCCCGCACCCCGGACACGTCCCCCGGCCCCTCGGGCTGTTGGCTCCCACTCTACCTCCACCCTCCACGTACACAGCAAACCTGGAGTCGTCCCCCCGCCTCCCACCGGTGACGGCCACGGATGCCCAAGCGGCCGCGCTGCTCCACAGCTCCTCCCGGAGGCCCTGGGCTCCGTCCCGGGAGGCACCTCCCCTGGCCTGGCGGCCGTCACCCCAGAGGACACCCGCTGCCTCCCGAGGGCGCCCCTACCTGCACCTACCTGCTCGGCACCCTCCGTCTTGCCCAGACGGACCTAAGGACAAGGCCGAGCCCCGGCCCCCCACCCGTGAAGCTGCCTAGCGAGCACCGGCAGGGGGACCCGGGACAGAGAGGGGGCCCGGGAGCCCCAGCTCACGTGTTTCAGGACGGGGCTCGGGGCAGCTATCTCAAGGCCGCTGTCGGAGGGAGGTGCAGTGCTCAGCAGGGCACTCACACACAACTCCACTTGGGCATGCAGGAAGTTGTTGAACATATAGTGGAAGAAGAGGTCCTGGGTGGGGGCACCGCAGGCTGGCACCGAGAGGCCCCTCCACCCACCCCACCCTCCGCACCCCGCCCTGGGGCCGCCCCGTGCCCCCGCTCTCCCCACCCAGGGGCCCCTGCACCCCCGCCCTCCGCACCAGCATGGTATTGGGCACGTCCAGCGCCAGGAGCTCCTGGGTCAGGGCCGCGTCGTTGGCGCTCAGTGCGCTGGCCAGCAGCTTGACCACATGCAGCCGGGTGTTGCCCAGCGGCGGGGCCAGGCTGCCCCACGTAGTTCGCAGTGGCTCCAGCTGCGGGCACAGGGGCGGCTCAGCACTGCCCAGAACCGTGGGCCGCCCTCCCTGCCACCCTGCCTCCTTGGCCTCCCGGCCCACCTCGGGCGGCTCAAGCAGGAGCTGGTGGAAACGGCCGAGCCGCGGGCGCAGGGCGTGCAGGACGCCCACGCTGGACGGGGTGCTGTCCAGGGTCGCCTGGGCCAGGAGCTCCAGCTGTCCGTCCACGCTGCTGAAGAAGTTGTTCACGGTCACAGACTCGGACCTGCAGGAGGGCACAGGAGGCAGGCCTGTGTGTGTGGTACGCACTCGTGCGGCACATCAGGAAGGGACACGCTGCTCCCCGGCGAAGTGCAGCGCGAGGCCCCACCGTTTCGGGCAACGCCCGCCAGCTCAAAGCTACAGACAGTACACGCAGCCTCGGACAGGAGCGGGGGACTCCTCTCCCAGGACCGAGGGACCACCGAGACGGGAGACCACTTGCAGAGACCGTGTCCCCACGACCTTCACCTCTGAACGGAAGGGCAGGGCTCCGAGGGATGGCACGGCCCCCGGGGAGGCTGGCCCCCCTCACCTTGGCCTTCTGGGCTCCAGCAGGGTGAGCAGCACCTGGATCCCACTCACGATGACAGACTGGCTCTGCTCCCCCTCCAGCATGTTGCTCAGGAGCTGCTCGATCGTCTCCTGCCTGGGACAGGGGTCAGGACAAGGGTAAGGGTGGGGTCGGCATGGGGGCCACGCTGAGGGGCCCTGGACAGCTTCCCGCCCTGGGTCTCGGAACCACAAACCCACTTCTCCAGGGTGGCCAACAGCTGGTCGGGCTCCGGGCTGTCCTGGACCTGGATCATCTGCTCCCGGCTCAGGCGGATGATGTCGCACAGGGACTGGGATGCATTGGAATGTTGCTGCGGAGGCAAAGAGAGAGCTGAGGACACCAGCCTGGCTGCCAGGCCCTCCGTGTCCTGCTTTCAGGACTCCTCGGGAGCTGACACCTGGCCCTCAGGACCGAGAGAAGGGTCACAGAGACAGGGACACAGGTGCCCAGGGTACGGACGCAAGGTACCAAACACTGGAAGAGGACACGGCGAGGAACTGAGAGACCCCGGAAAACTTTCTGCAGAAGGGGACATCCCACACCCCACACCATCTCTGCAGCCCCGGGGTGGGGGGACCCCAATGTCCACCGACTGGTGAGCAGACAAGCTCCTGTGAACACCCCTCAGCCTCAGGACGGGATGAAGCACACGGATGAACACGGACACCTGGTGCTGAGGCAGAGGCCAGACACGCAGACCAAGTACGGTGTGACCGCGTTTACGCAACAAGTCCAGCAGACGCAAGCCCAGAGACAGAACGCTGCCTGGGGTGACAGGGGGACCACGAGCGCAACAGTGACAGCTAAAGGGCACGGGCTTTCCTTTTTGGAGTAACAAAAAAATAATCGCAAATTCACGCGGTAGTAACGGGACAATTTTGTGATTACGCTAAAAACCGCCGTGTGCTATACTTTAAACAGCTGACCCGCATGGTACGTAATCTCTATCTGGATAAAGCTGTTCCAGGAAAAACCCAGAAAGAAGCTCGAGCGGGACTCCGAGTCTAACCCAACAGGGAGCTACCTGCGCCCACCTGCGCAGACCCCAGACCCATCCAGGCCACGGGCCGCACTTCAGAGCCCGTCACGGACGCCCCCCGCCCCTGGGCCTGTGTGGTCCTCACCCTGCTGGCCGCATGCCTGGGGTACCTACCCCGCACCTGCGGAGCTCTGCTCTGTAAGCCAGCAGCCCCGGAAGACAAGGTGCGACCCCCTCCCCCGGCTGCAGTGAGAATGTGGGGCCTCTGCATGGATTTGCTGAAGAACAAGCAGGGTGTACCCAGGGACCAAAGACTCGAGAAGCTGCCAGGCCCCACTCAGCAGAGGAGTGGGGAGCAGGGAAGGGGCCCCTGGAAGGCTGGCATTGAGGGGGCCAGGCTGGAGCCTGGAGTCCGGAGACCCTGGCCAGACCCCTGACCCATCAGGAGACGCTGGGCCAAGCTCCTGGCTCATGAGATGCGCTCCCCGTGGGCGGCAGGAGCCCTGTCAGTGACAGACTGGAAGGACGAGCACACACAGCACCAATCGCGTCCTTCCTCAACAGTTCACCTTCCAGGGAGGGAGGGGGGCGGGAGGCCGGGCCACAGCTGGGCGGGCAGGCGAGGAGAGAACACTCACACTGTCATCCTTTGACGGGTGGATCTGTTCTATAAGCCGCTGCACGATCTTCTCCTCGTTGAGCCACTGGGGGTGAGAAGGAAGGTGGGCGGCCGCTCACGGCCCGCCCTCCCCGGTGCCCCCCCAGCCCAGTGCCCTCCTCCGGCCCTCCCCGGGCCCCCCCACAGCCCCACGCTCACGTTGACCACGTCCTGCCTCAGCTGTGGACGCTCCACGCAGGTGAGGAGACGCAGCAGGAGGTCCATGATGGCCGAGGTGCCGATATGCTGCAGCAGCAGGTCCACGAAGTCGTCCTTCTTCCGCAGGAAGGACACGAGCTGGGGACGGGAGGGACAGCACGCGTCACACGGCAGGGCCCGGGGCCTGTGCCCGCCTGCTCACCTGCCTGCACACCGGCCGGGGCCTCGGGTCGGCGGTACCTGGTCCGTCTTGCGGTTGATAAGGACGCCCATGACCTTGCTGAAGAAGCTGGCCAGCAGGGGGTTGAGGCTGCTTCTGCTCTGCAGGAAGCCGTAGAGCCGGTTCAGGAGGGCCTCGTCGGCGCCCAGCGCGTCGTTGATCTGGGGCACGTCTGAGGTCAGGATCTCACAGGCCACGCTGGGGTACCTGGGGGGGCGGTTCACATCCAGAAAGGGTGGCCGATGCCAGGGAAGCTGGCTGCCCATCCCCACCGCCCCCCACGCCCTCCTGTCGGAACCCACACGTGGCTCGCACGGCCCCCAGGGCTCCAGCCGACCTTCCCTGAAACCCCACGTCATCCCTCGCCGCCCCTCCCGCACCCGCACAGCCCAGCAGCCCACCCGGGAGGCACCAGGAGCAGCAGGCCGGGGCAGCCCCGGGGGCCGGACGGCAGGGGCTCACTTGTAGCGCAGCCGCTCCTCGCCACTGGCCGGCGGCTCCTGGGTGACCCAGGCCACCATGGCCTGCAGGTGCGGCGGCTGCAGCAGGAAGTCCAGCAGCTTGCGGTTGACGACCTTGCACTCTTGCAGCACGTCCTCCTCGTCCAGGAGCTCGGGCAGGCTCAGGTCCTCCCGCTCCAGAAGCGTGTCCAGGTGTGAGCTCGTGTGCAGGTCAAACTTCCAAAACATGGCGCCCTGAGGGCAGGGCTGCAGGTCACACGCCGGGCCCTGCCTGCCCCACACCCTCCACCTCAGCCACCGATCACCCGGACGACTGGGACAGCCTGCAAGGCCACCCTGGAGTCCAGGGCTCACTTCACGGCGCAGGCCAGTGGCCCTGACCACCCCTCGGCCCCCAGGCCCCACAAAGGAGAGCCCTGCGCAGAGCCATCGCGATCCTGTCGTCCTCCGTCCCCCATCTGGGCAGGGACCCCCCAGGGGCGGGGCTGGAGCCATGCTCTCCTGAAGCCTCGGGCATCGGACTCACCGAACAAATTCAAATGCCCCATGGCCGCCAGCCCGCGGCTGCCTTCCAGCCCAGCAAATCACCACGCCACGTGCAGGGCGTGGGGCGGTGGCAGGGGAAGTCTAAGATGTCCCCAGGCTGTGGCTGTTGCCTGGATGCTGCACACACACAAACACACCCAACCCCCCACCCAGTGGCTGGACAAGGAAGAGGACAAGTGGGGGAGGAGGGCCTTCAGAAGAGCCCCTGACGGGGCCCAAAGGAGCCAGGACGGTCAGTGACTCGGTGGGGAGGAGGACAAGGCTGTCTCGCAGCCCCTGCAGAATGGCGGCCTGGTCCCCAGCCAGCACCGGGACCCTGCGTGCCCCGACCCACCCCAGCACAGGGGGCTAGCTGCCGTCGGGAGCACCACACCGGGAGCACCCACTAGGTGCCCCCTGTGCACACGCACCCAGCCGCTCCTCTGAGGGGCCTACGGGCTCCCCGTCCAGACCAGCGCGAGGCCCGCCCTGCACGTGCCACCAAGTTCCCCGCCCACGCGTTCCCACTCTCTCCGTCCCCCCCCGCGGAGCACCCACATGCCCCTCGGAGGGGCTGTTGCCGCCCCACTGCCAGGGAAGTTGGGGGCTCCCAGCACCACACAGGCGGGGGCCAGAGCTGACACGCGTCACCTGCCTTGTGGAGACCACTGGAGGCAGAGGCCACGGAGGACAGACTGAGAGGCCCCAGGGCACCTCCCGGACCCGCAGATGGCAGTCCCTCTCCTACGTGCCCTCCCTCGCCCTGTCTGCCCACAGCCCCCCGACCACAGAAAACTCGTCAGCCGCAGAAGGAGCCCCAGCCCAGAGCAGAGCACAGCTCTGACCTGACTCAGGAAGCAGCCGGGACTTAAGGCCAGGGCAGAGCGGGGCACGTGTGGCCTCGGGCAGGACTGGCCTCCTGAGCCTCGGTCCCTTCAAGACACCGCCTCCAGCACCAGCCCTCCCGTCCGGCCTCTGCAGGAGACACTCACCTCCCACGTCCTCCCCACCCTCCGTGACCGGGAGCAAGTGGCTCTAAATCCGCAGTGACCCCAGACCCGGGACGGCTGCAGGTGGAGGACTCACGGTCAGGGAAGACAGCAGCAAGCGCCAGGCGCCAGTGGGGGCAGCGGGGACATCCCACGAGGCCTCCACGCCCCGTCCCACAGGGACTCGCTCCTTAGCCCTACGCCCTTCACCCCACGTTGGCCACTCTCCTGAAACACAAACTGGAGTGTCTGATGTTCACTCCTGGCCAAATGCCCAAAAGGGCTCCTTAGGTCTCCACACTCGGGACCCCGGGGCCCGGCCAGCCTTCCAGCCCCGCTCGGGCCAAGCCCAGCGTCCACCTGGACCTCCAGCTCCCGCGGCGTCCACTGTCCCACGCCCGCCGGCCACATCGGCCGAGGGTGCCCACCTGCCGGGCCCCTGGGCAGGCCTGCCTCCCCTGGAGCCTCCCCCTCCCCGAGCAAGCTACAGCCCGGCTCCTCCCACGTCGTCCTGCGGTGCCCTCTTGGGGTGCGCCGCCCCAGCTGGGGCTCTCCCGAGGAGGTCCCTGCGAGCGCCAGGCTGGGCACCTAGGCCTCCCGGCATCACTCGACTGTGACCCAGACGTGACGGTGCTGACGGCGCTCTCCGGCTCGGCTCAGCTCAGCCCGTTCACCCCTGAGGAAGGCACGACGGCCCCGTCTTACAGGTGAGGGAGCTGAGGCGCACCAAGGCAGCTGCCCGCCCAGGCCCAGGTTTGCGCAGGCTTCTGGGCTCGGGCCCCCGCAGCCCTGCTGTGCCAGCGCCCCCGCCCGTCCCCGGCCACCGGAAACCTCGGGGCTTCTGTCCACCTGCTCGGCCCTCCCCCGCCCAGGCCCCGTCACCTCTCCGGCCTGCCCTGTGCTCTCCGCATTCCACTGCACAGGCTTCCAGGCAGAGCTGGCTTCCAGGACCTGCCCGCGTCCCGTCTGTGCTCAGGCGCCCAGGGGCTTCCCTCCACGGTCAAATGCCTCCAAATCCTGCCCTGGCTGTCCTCACCCGCACCCACAAACTGGCCTTTCTGGATGCAGAGTCCACCACACCTGGGGCCTTCTCAGCAACTGTGCTCTTGCGCCTCGCCTGCCTGGGACGCCCCAGCATCGGGCTGCTCCTCCTCCTCCTCCTCGGGGTCTCCTGCCGGGCAGTCCTGCGGCCCCACCTCCATCCACCACCCACATCCATCAACCTACACGACGGGTACGCCCTCACACGGCGCACGTGCCCGGACCGGACGACGGTCCGCACAGGCACCACCATCCTTGCTGGGCCGACCCCCTCATAGGCAGTTCTTGCTCAGAAACACCAGCAGAAGGGCACCCTCTGCACCCCCACGTGTTATCAGGCCCCTGCCCCTCTGAGGCAGCAGGCGACATCCCTGCCAGGACATCACTCCCACCCAGTCACCCCCAGCCATCTTTAAGCCACCGTCACGCAGGCGGGGGGGGGGCAGGGAGCACTGGGAGCAAACATCCCAACCCTGAGGTGCTCAGCGACCTTCCTTTGCAAGCCAGCAACTCCCTCCTTCTGCCCGGCTCCCAGACCTTCTCCGGGAACCCTTCCACAGCTAATGGACGTCCTCCCTCACTTGATGACAAGGCCGTGACAGGGCTCATGCCACAGGTGAGAAAACGAAGGCCCAGCCCCATGGCACTGGTGGCCCGCGCGGGCACATGTCCTGAGCTGGAGGAAGCTGGGACCAGAACCGCCTCAAGGGGCAGCCACCACCCAGGGCCGCAAGGAGCTCTGTGGGGTGAGCACTCCACCTCCTCCCACATCGGACATTTTCATGCCCGACGAGGAGACCAGAGGGTTCAAAAGGCCACCTGCGCAGAGTGAACGAAGCCAGTCACCAAGGACCACGTGTTGCAGGACTCCGTTTACGAGAAATGTCCGGAAGACACAAATCCAGGGACAGAAGCAGGAGCTGGGGAAGCCGGTGCGGGGGGGTGGGGGGTGGGGGTGAGGAATACCTGCTAACAGGTAAGCGATTTTCTTCTGGGAAAAGCATGTTTAAAATAAAAACAACCAGGGCACGTGGGCGGCTCAGTCGTTAAGTGCCTGCCTTCGGCTCAGGTCATGATCCCAGGGTCCTGGGATCGAGCCCCGCATCGGGCTCCCTGCTCGGCGGGAAGCCTGCTTCTCTCTCTCCCACTCCCCCTGCTTGTGTTCCCTCTCTCGCTGTGTCTCTCTGTCAAATAAATAAATAAGATCTTTTAAAAAATAAAATAAAAACAACCAAGAGCTCTGAAACTGATTGTCCACGTTTTTCTGAATTATACCTCAGTAAAAAAACCCACTACGGTGACGGCTGCATGGTTCTGAATACACCAGAAACCACTGACTTGTGCACTTTAAATAGATGAATCACACGACATATGAATTACATCTCAACAAAAACCATGACCAAAAACAAAAGCACAGTTGCCCAAGGCTGCGGTGACAGGGCCGGGCCCAGGCCTTGTTGTGTGTCCAAGTCACCGGGAGCTCCTACAAGACAGCAGCCTCCATCCAGAAGAGCGGAGGCACAGAAAGCGTGCTTAGGTTCCCCTCCCCCACCGTCCCTGTCAGTGTCCCTGAGCTAAGTGGGGGAGGGAGGCCCCACAGCTGAGGGACAGGGTGGGGACAGGGCCCAGCCCATGTCTCCTGAAACCCTGTGCACCCACACGGGCACCATGTCTCCATGCCGAGACGAGGAGGTGAAGCATGATCATGATTCCCACTCGACAGCCGTGGAGACAGGGGCCCCCAGGGACAGAGCCAAGGCCACCGAGAAGCAGAAGCAGGACTCACCTGCCCTGCTCTCCTGACTACAGGTGGAACTTCTTGACCCACCCGCTTCCAAAGCACCTAGTTAGAGGGCCTGGCTCCGGGCACCACCCCCAAACCTCCACAGCAGGTCCGCTTGGTACGGCAGGTAGGGCTTCCTTCCCCAAGCGGGCTTTCCAGAGAACTGGTGTGGGGGGGTGATGGGTGGGGGCACCCACAGTAAGACAGGAGGTGCTGGGTGGTGCGGGGTACTCAGACCCAGGCAGCCCCTTAAACTCTCCCTCAGGTGGCTCCTCCAAAAACCAGAGGAGCCTGCAAGGACCAGATGCAAGCAAGTGGTGGTGGGCACCCTACAAACATCACTTCACAAGCTCTGCACAGGACAGAGATGCGGATACGCGAGAACTAAACACACACACACTCTCAAGTGCTGACGGCCAACCCCATCTTCCCACTTAGCAGAACTTGCTGGAAGCCCTGGGAATAGGACGGACAGGAGAGGGGGTTCCATTCTCATTCTCTAACGGGGTGAACCCAGCACCTGGCATCCCCATCTGTGAAATGGGGCCACGCTGTCAGGACCGCCAGCTCAGGCAGGGGTCCCTGACCGTGTGGAAGCCCGGACACCCCTAGCAGGAGGGAAGGAGCCAGCCACGAACCCGGGGGTGACGGCTCTAAACACAGAGAACCTGGACAACGACTGCCCCCCCATCTGCCTGAGCGGCCCAGGTCATTCAGACGCTCCGGCAGGCGCCACCCCCACCCCACCCCCACCCATGCAACTTTGAGCAACCCTCCAGAAAGCGGAAGTGACTAGCACGGGCTCTCAGCGGCAGTTTGAAAACCATGACTCTGGCTGCAAACGGAAGAAGGGGAAACCGTAAGCGAGAAAGGAAGCCATTAAACACGAGAACGACCTCTCCCTCCACCAGCCTGGCACCATGGCCTCCGGTTTCTTGCTCTGCTGGGTCCTTGTCAGGCTCTGATGCCAGCTGCCCTCTCAAGAGCCTGCCGGCCCCTGCCCTGGCTCCGGCAGGCGGGGGGCAGCTCCTGGGGCGGCTGCTGCCACGGCCTCTATCTGCCCAGACACAGCTCTGCCTGCCAGGGAGCCCATGGGCAGGGCCTTCATCCTCCGCCCTGCCTCGCCTGCCCTGGCCCCGAAGCACCCAGAAGTGGAGGTCAAGGGCACAGAGGCCTCTGGGAGGCCTGAGCTGCCCTGAGCTGCCACCCTCAGCCATCACAGGCCCACAGGCTGCTGTGACGAGACCCGGGCTACGTGAGCCCTACGGAGGGAGAGAACCCACTACCGAAAGGCCAGCCCCAGCCCCTTGCAGGGCTCCACAGGCCCAAGGACGGTGAGACCACCTCCCTCAAGTCCCCCCAGCCAACCGTCAGTTCTCTGCCAAGTCTGGAAAGGGGGTAGGGGACTTGGATTCCAAGGACAGGATAGCAGTAATGGCGACCCCATGACCTCTGAGGAGGACCCCATGTGTGTGTGCCGGATGCAGAACCCAGCACAGACGTAGCAGGGTGGGCAGCAGGACGCCCATGTGGGACAAGGGGCGGGCCTGGCCAGAGCCACAGAGGACGATGAGCTGGGACTTTCCCATGGCTTGGGAAAGCCTGGGAGGGATCCCCAGTTAGGGGACAGCCCAGAGCAGAGTCTCCCAGGGGAGGTGGCCACTCTGGTCCAACCCCGGGGATAGAATAATTAGGAAACAGAATGTAGACCCCAGGCCAAGGACCGAGGGGACTGAGAGCTCACATTCAGGACCATCTCCTAGATCAGTTACGGGTTCCCAGGAGGAAAAGAAAAGAACTAACAGACTCTGAAATAGCACTTGGAACACGAGGAGGAGCAGACTCGGTGCTCCAGGGCGACCCAAAGTCAGAAAAGCCTAGGCTCCCATCCTGCCTCTCCAAATTTAATCCCTGTGGCCTTGGACCAGGTCCTACCAGCACCGAGCCTCAGTCTCCTCACTTGGGAGACACCTCACAGTGACTGGAGGACTGCACCTCCCACGGGAAGACCCATAAAACAGTGTTCAAAGAGAGGAGCTTTGGCCTGGAAAGGAGGGCGTGTCCCCACTCCCCACGTGCTGAGCCTGCCCTAGACAGCTGGCGAGCCAGGGATGCCAGGAAGGCCCTCTTTCTCACCAGAGCTCCCAGGCCTCTCTCACCTCATCTCTTGCGGCAACCCGCATGGCGCTCAACACTCCCGCCACACCTGACTGCTTGTAGGCACCCTCGCCTCTGCCCTGCCTGGCTGCTCCCTCTGCCTCCCCTCCAGCTCTCGGAGCCTGAATAGCTCCTCCTGGGTCCTTCAGGCTTCAGCACAGACACCACTTCCTCCAGGAAGCCTCCCCTGACTGCGTTAGGGGCCTGCTCCACGCTTCCACAGCTTCCGTGGTCACCCTATGACAGCGTCTGAGCGCTCTGTGACAGGATTCGCCCCTCCTGTCACCTGCCTCCCTCTGCAGAAGGCCAGACCGACCGCTAGAAACACTTGTTGAATTAATAAAAAACCAAAATCCAGAAGGGGAAAGTGACCCGCTAAAGTCACTTTCCACAGATCCTGGAAAAAAGTGTTGGTGTTGGGGGGATGGGGGGGGAACCAGCAGGTTCTCCTCTAATGCAGAAAAACAGCAGGTGACCCAACAAAAATCACCAAAAACACGAAAGTAAATCAAAATACACAGCTTAGAACACACAGCCGCTGACGGGTGCCAACAGGGCAGATAAGACAAAACTACACGACGCCCCAGCAAGAGAGCAGGGTTTCTCCCCCGAAGCACTACGGACATTCGGGGCTGGAAGATCCTCCTGTGGGGAGGGGCTGTCCTGGGCACTGGGTGATGGCGAGCAGCATCCCTGGCCTCTACCCACCGGGTAACCAGGAGCACCCCCCTCGTTGTAACCTCCGCCGTCTCCTGCCATCGCCAAGCGTCCCCTGGGGGACACAATCGTCCCCCAGGGCCACTGCCACAGATCATCCCGAACCTAGTAATCATTGTCAGAGCTACTGCCTTGCATTCTGCCACAGGCTTCCAGACAGTCCGCCGAGTGAGAAGCGCCCTGACGTCAGCACCAGTCTACACCCCACTCAAGTTTCTTTACAACTCTGAACCCCGCACCACACCTAACACACCTAACACAGCTTCCCCTGCAGAAACCTCTTGCCTTTCAGGCCGGTGTTCCTGTCGCCTCTGTGGCCTCTGCGCAGACACTGGGGTGCACACGAGCGCACAAGAAAGGACCCCAACCCGGAGTCACATTCAAGGGTCTGGACAGGCAGCGGCACCAAGGTCCTCCCCCTCCCCAGCCTTCTGCCGACCAGGCCCGGGCCCCCACCTTCAGAGACTTGCACGTGCTGCTCCTTCCACCCGGAAGGCCCTGCTTCCCACTCTCCATCTGTCAAGCCCTCCTGTCCCGCCCAAACAGCAAGCGCCAGCGCTGAGCCAGCCTCACCGGGCCCTCCTCGGCCGCCCGCAGGCCCGAGCTACCCCCATCACAACACCACTAATTGTGACCGTCCGGCCGGGCCTTTATGTCCCCTCCCTCCGCCGCCTGCCCTCACAGAAACGGGGCCGCTTCCCGGGCCCTCCGCACACGTTCAGCCGGGCAGGGGGCAGGGAGCGCCCTACTGCTCCGGTGGGGTCTGAGCCCGGGCCGGGGAGGCTGAGAGCAGGAAGGGGGTGCTCCAGGGGAGGGGGCCGGGAGGAAACGGTGGAGAAGACCCAGGGCTGTGGGGCTGGGTCCGAGGAGGGGAAGTTGGACTGGAGGAGAGACTGGGGAGGTGGGCTGCTGCGAGGAGACTAAGGAACTTGGGGCGGGGCGGGGGGGAGGTGTCCCGCGGACTGAGGGGGAGCAGGTGCGGGAGGGGTGGGGGGCCCGCGGCGGCCGCTCACCTGCGCGGGGGGGCGGCGGCTCCTCGCACTCGGGGCTCATCGGGGCGCCCCCCCCGCCCCGCCGCCGGAGGCTCCGGCCCCTGCTCAGGGGCCCGGTATGAGGGGGCGGGGGGCGGCGGCGGGGGCTCGCGCTCGCGCACGCGCCTTCGGGCCTAGGGGGGACCCCGGCGCGCCGAGCCGCGGGCTTCGGGGGGCGGCGCCGGCTGCGAGCGGACGGAGGCGGAGGTTCGGGGCCCGCCGGCGGCCGGGGAGCGCGGGGAGGTCAGCGCGGTCGCGAGGCCCACGGAGGCCCTCGGCGGGGAAGTCGCCCCGGCTGGCCCGGGCCGGCCCGGCGCCGCGCGGGAAAGCAAAGGCCGGTCAGGGAAGACGCTTCCCTGCGCAGTCCGGACAGGCCGCGGCGCTGAGCAGCGGCCGACGGAAGCTGAGGCCCACCTCCCTGGCCGCCCCTTTCCCCAAACCGGCTGGATCTCCGGGCTCTGCAGTCCGCTCGGGGCCTCCGACGCCCGGCTCCGTCCGCCACTATCCCATAATCCCCTAGCGCAGGGGCACGCAGGAAGCCCCGCCCACCCGCCGCCGTCCCGGTGCGCGGAGGCCGCGCGCCCGGGCCCGGCAGTGCGCGTGCGCGCGGAGGCCCGGCCGCTCCCCACCGGCCCCGCGGGCGCAGGGCGCAGATGCGCTTGCGCTGGTTTGGGCCAACGGTCTCTCCCCGAATAAACCCAGACAACCCAATGCGCAAGCGCCACTGCGCGCCGCCGGCGTTTCTCTACGACTCCGTTCCAAAGTGCAGAGTAAATCCTGCTCCAGGATTTCTCTTCCCGCTCGCTCCTTTCGGAAATCCATTCGCTACTCCGTCTCGTCCAATTATAGTCCTGCTTTGGCTCCAGGGTCCAGCTCCTGGGTAATCCACACCGGGTTTTCTCTCCGGCCAAGGCTCCGCGCTCCGATCCCGCGCGGTTCTTGACGCCTTCTCGACTGCAGGCTGACTTCGGTCCCACCTGCACGCCTTCGCCCGGGCCTTGTCTTACTGTTGCTTCAGTGTCCCCAGCTTCCATGTCCCCCATGCCCATGTTACAGGCCCACCGTAAGGATCAGACGAGCGAGTGCGTGTACTGACTCAACTTCCATTTTTCAACCAGCAGATTTACTTTTTTTTTAAATTTCAGAGACATTTTATTGAATCGTATGGTTGAGTACATTTTCCTGTACTAGTTTGTTCTCCATTTCAAGGATGCCAATTATGCATTTGTCCTTCACATCTTAGCTTCTCTCTCCTTGCTTTAACGATCTTTGTCATTTCCACCTGTATCCACTTACAATCACATGTCTCTTCTGGGCCTTGTTGCATGGGACGTTTTTTGGTCCTTGTAACAGCTACCTACTGTCGTGTGACGGTCACCACCTGGGCAGCCTGGGTCAGGTTCACAGCTTGGAGCTGCCATTGTGAAGGGTGGTGACAAGGCTGGTTCTGCAAGGCTGGATCTGCTTCCCAGGTCTCTCATATTCTGGCACCATAGGCTACCGAGGACACCATCTCATAAGGAAAGGCAGAAGCACCTGAGGTCAAGCCCATCTGTTAGCACATTTCAAGTCCCTGGTTGTCTCACCTCGCTACCATCCTTCGGTCAAAGCAAGTCACACGATCAAGCCCAGAGTCATGGGACAGGCATTTACACTGCACACCCCACGGGGTAGGAAAGTGTAGCGCTCTCATGGAGGTGGAATGGGAAGGAGCAAGTATTTCCTGAACAATCTACCACAGTCCTCTGTTTCCTTAGTTTTGCCAATCTTACCTTTCCATCTTTGGGGTTTTATTTTAAAATGGGCCCAGGTTCCTATTGTTATTCAGCTTGAAGCAAGGGGGAGGCATTTCCTTCTGTTCCTTGAGTCACCTTTTCCTCTGTCACGTTCTTTTGTCTTTTACTCAGCATTTTGCTTGGTTTTTTTCTGCCAATATGATTGCACAGTTGCCATATTATTTTAACACATAAGTTCAGGAACTGAGGGACGGGGGTGTAGCCATATTCAACCACCAAATGAAACCTGAGAAGTTGACATGGTCAGTCTGGAAGAACCTGCAGGAGCTTTAAGGACTGAAATCTGTGTCTCCACCCTATCAGAACTCACAGGTTGACCATACTGTTATGTGCATTAGAACTGGAAGGGGCAGGGCGCCTGGGTGACTCAGTCAGTTAAGCATGGGACTCGGTTTCAGCTCAGGTCATGATCTCGGGGTCGTGGGATGGAGCCCTGGGTTGAGCTCTGTGCTCAGCGGGGAGTCTGCTTGAGATTCTCTCCCTCCCTCTCCTTCTGCCCCTCCCCTGCTTGCGTGGGCACACACTCTCTCTCAAATAAATCTTAAAAAAAAAAAAAAGAATTGGAAGCGGCTTCTTCAAGTGTCTGGTGCGAACACCCATTCCCCATTGTTCACATTTCCATAGGGAGTAACTTCAGCCGCTTAGTGTCTTTCTCCTGGCCTCTCCACCCCTCCCAGGGGCTGAGGAACAATCTGCCAGATTGGATGGGCATCGTGGCTCACTCCAGCTCTCCCTCTCTCAGAGCCAGCCTGCCCAGTGTCTGGCCTGCTGCACCCAAGGGAAGGCCTGTGCTTATCCAGTGCTGTGACCAGACAGGCAAGCATGTCTAATGCTGGGGTGTGGTAGCAGCAAGACTAAAGCCACTTCCTCTAATCGGTGCTAAAAGTAATAAAGATGATACTTGATCTCCAATTCTCGGATCCTGTAGCTACCTTTCGCTTTATCCTGAATTTGGGAAGAAGGGTGAAAATAACTGGTCCCTCCCAAATCCCAGGAGTACGAGTAAATTCCACAGGAGAGGAATTCGTCTACATCAAATGGAGCTAGGAAACCAGAATACGGGAGGAGGAGCACAGCTTTGTCTGAAACCTGGCTTTGTGAACTTTTGCCCACGGTTCAACCACCCTGGGCTCGGATTCCTCGTGTGAAACGGCCCTGGCCAGGAGCCTTGGTTGCAAATGATGAAACCCCCTTTAGCTAAACTGACAAGGAATTTACGAAAGGAAAGGAGGCCTGTCTCACCGCCCCAAACTCGGAGAGGGCTGGAGGCGGCTCAGGGCTTCGTAGTCGGAGCAAGGCCCCCACCCAGCGCACCTGCTCCCGCCGTCTCCCAGCACCAGCGCCCCAGAAGCCCCCGCGGTGGGCTCTGACTGGCTGAAGTGGAGTCACATGACGCGCCTCTGCAGGGGACGCTGGGAAATAACATGGCTCCCGCCTCAGGGCAGGTAGCCTGGGTTCTTCAAACGGAGCAGCCGGAGACAACGGGTGAGCCGAAACGAAGGACGGGTGTCCCCCACCCTCCCTGTCAAGAGAGGCTGAGAAGATGAGACACGAGAGCTCTGGACTGTAGAGAGCAGCACGTTTATGTCCAGGCTCCGCCCGCTGCCGTCTCCTCCATGGCTCCGTAGGTCCCCTACGACTCTGCCCGTCCCACCCAGGCACCCTGCAGAGAGGCGATGAAGGCCGCAGTGAAGGAGTTGAAGGAGAAACACCTTTATTAGAAGAACAGTGTGGACACAGAAGGGGGAACGCAGTGAGAGCGTGAGGGGTGGGGTCCAAGGAGCCGGCGCCTTCCTCAGCGCCCCTTGCAGGGGCTGAGCAGACACGGGCTGGCACGCCCTGGCCGCGCACCAGCAAGGCCCTGCTCTCCCTTGGGAGGCAGGACGCCTGGGCTTCCCACGGAGGGGGGGTGATAAGCCACCGGGTTTCACCGATCCATGCTGTCATCCGTCGGGCTGGAGAAACAGGTCTGTAGCAGCTTTTCGCAGAACTCCAGCTCCTCCTGGATGGGGGGAACAAGAGTGGGAGCCCTGAGTGCGCAGCGGGCTCCTGCTTCCAGCGTGCTCTGCACGCAGAGATGGCTTCTCTTCCCTCCTCACTGCCTGCCCAGAAGCCTCCCAGGGTTCTCTGACTTCTGCTGAGGTCCATGGCTCACTGTTTCTCTTCTCACCTGTGCCTGGATTACGGAACTAGAACGGGGGTCTCCCAGAGGCCGTCTCACCCCACTGGTCTGTCCTCACCTCAGCCCCCTTGGGCTCTAACTACCGGGTATGACCGACCCCTACTAATCCCCACTTAAAATCAAAACCCCTTCCACAGGTACAAACCCC
The DNA here is from genome assembly GCF_964656455.1 of Halichoerus grypus. Lineage (NCBI taxonomy): Eukaryota > Metazoa > Chordata > Mammalia > Carnivora > Phocidae > Halichoerus > Halichoerus grypus. The sequence continues at coordinate 58,008,574 of NC_135726.1, forward strand.
AGAAACCAAGAAAGAAGCACTCACAGGTTGGACCACGTGAACATAAAAGGTATCTGCATGGCAAAAAGATGCCAGAAACAAAAATGAAAGAAAAACAATTTGGGGTGAAAAATGTGCAACTTGTCAGAAAAGCCTAACATATTTAATAGTTCAACAGCTTTAATAAATCAACTGCAAAAACCACCACCCAGTAGATAAATGGGCACAGGATATGAATGAGCAGTTCACAAGAAAGGAAAGCTGTCCAACTTTACTCATGGAAGAAACGCAAATGTAAACTGGATTAGAATACTACTTTCCACCAATCAGCTTGAAAAAAAAAAAAGTCCAATGGCTTGAGGTCCCCTTGGACATTCTCATGGCTGGAGTGACAACTGGTTCAACCTTTATAAAGAGCAACTTGGCAATACCTAGCAAAAAGGGCCCTTAACTCTGTAAGTTCACCTTTAACCTACCTTAACCCAGCTTTTTGCTTTCTGAAAATTGCTCTATAGACATTCTCACGCATATAAAGAAACAGAAGTAAAGGGTTATTCTCTTAGCAGAGTTGGTAGCAGCAACCAGAGTGTCCATTAAGAGGGGTCATGACAAGAAAGAAGCGACCTACCTTGCAGCTATAAAAGGAAACAGGAAAAAGCCATGATGGCCAACACAAAACACACTCCTTCTGCACCCCTCCCTGAGATGTTATGAAAGGGAATGAGGCAAGGCGTAGAAAAGTGGTCAGGACAGGTAGATTTTGCACAAAAGGGAGAGAGGAAGAGGAGAATTTATACGCACATCTGCTTGTGTGCCCAGACTATCTTAGGAAGGCCACGCACGGAACTGGGGGAGGTACTGGGTGGTTAGGGACGGGGGCAGCAGGGAGACTAATCACTTTACCCTCCTATGCATCTTGAATTTTGAGCCACATGACCACAGGACCTTTTCACGAGAAAGCATTCATGAAATTTAATTCTTAAATTTACCTACAAAAATACAAAAGAGGACTAAGTCATGAATAGAATCACCTTACAGAATACCATGCCAACTGCATTATTCAATTATGCTAAAATTAAAGCAGACCTCGGGGTGCCTGGGTGGCTCAGTGGGTTAAGCGTCTGCCTTCAGCTCAGGTCATGATCCTGAGGTCCTGGGATCAAGCCCCGTGTCTGGCTCCCTGCTCAGCAGGGAGTCTGCTTCTCCCTCTCCTTTTGCCCCTCCCCCTTCCCCCGCTCATGCTCTCTTTCTCTCTCAAATAAAAAAAAAATTAAAAAAAAAAAATTAAAGCAGACCTCTATTTAAGTATCTGGAAAGATTTCCAAGACACAGACACACAGACACATAGGAAAGAAGGCCATGTGAAGAGACCAGAGTGGTGTATCGATAAGCCAAGGAATGCCAAGGATTGCCAGCAACTACCAGCAGCTGGAAGAGGAAGGATTCTCCCCTAGAGCCTTCAGAGGGAGCTGCCCCTGCCGACAGCCTGACTTCAGACTCCTAGTCCCCAGAACTGTGAGACAATGCGTTTCTTGCTAAGCCACCCAGTCTGTGGTAACGACAGCTGCTGGAAACGAATACAGCACCGTGCGGAAAATACCACCGCCCAGCCTTCTCTGTCCCCTCACAGGTTGTCTCCTTCACCGGAGTCGTAACTTCCTGCTGTCACACTATGCAGAACGGAACGTTTAATTACACAGATAGAAATACTGCCTGTATCCTACATGCATGTACACACACACACTAGGTATGTATTTGTAAATACGTCCTTCTGTGTGTTTGTCACCCCCGGGCCCCGTGAGAACCAAGGCTGGATCCTTCTGCTCCTCGCCAAATCCCCAGCGCTCAGCTCAGGGCCTGGCGCGTGGGTGAGCCGCCCCTGACCAATGGAGGATGGAAGGATGAGGTTTCCACAGATGTGTCCATGTGTCTAAACTTCTCACATGGCACACTTCCAGTAAGTGGAGTTTATTATATGACAATTATACCCCTAACAAAGTTGTGAAAGTTTTTTTGGAAGAAAAAAAAAAGGAGTGTTGGTCAGTTCGCATGAGGCCTCCCTCACCAGGTGGGTCCTGCCCAGGGTCTGGCACACCAGTAGCTCAGGGAACGGATGCGCCAATACAGCAAGCGACAACGGACACGCTCCCCGGCTGAAGCCCCAGGCCAGGTTGGGGCCCCGAGCACCCCACAACCCCATGGGTGCGCATGTCCATTGTCCGTACGATGGGGTCGGGGCAAGCACCTGGGGGTGGGCAGCGTGCCTCTCCTGGTCATCCCCACTCCTCACTCCCTGCACCTCTCTGGAAACGCTCGACAGTGTCACGGAGGAGTGGACTGAGTCGAGCAGATGTCCCGGGAGGGGGGCACCAACATCTGGGCAGTACTTCATCATCAGCCAGCTAACCCACTTAATCGTTTAGTAAACTAAACTATATGAATATTCAACCAGTCGTTCTTTATCACGTATGCTATCACGTATGCGTTCCCGATGATCTAATTATGGGATCTAAATATCTAATGTGTTGCTATTTATCACTTGTTACTTATCTAATCAAACATCTGAGTTGTTTATCTGTTACTCATTATCTACTTAATTATTTATTTTTATTTAACTATTTAACGGGTTGCCTTTTACCGTTGACTTATCAAATAATTATTGAATATCTGATAGGAGATAAATACTTATAAAACGTGGATAATAAATAAATGACTTTGTGAACCCCTTAAAACGCCCCAAGCTCCTCGTTCTCCCGCCGGCCTGTGGCGCTGGCACGGCACGAGGCACCTGCTGAACGGATGGCGGGAGAACACACGAGCCAAGAGGCGGGGAGACAGACGCCCGACGCGCAGAGCGCAGAGGCCCTGCCGGCCTACCTGGTACTCCTCGTGCTGCTGCAGCAGCCGGCAGCGATGACGGAGGAGCTCCTCCAGGCCCAGCTCAGGCTCCCGGCACTCCCGCACGCCCTGGGGGAAGTCTGTCACCAGGCTGCAGGGACAGGAGAGCAATCCTTGGGACCTCCCTCTGCACGGGGCTGCCCCCCACCCCGGCCACTGCTCTCCCAGGAGCCCGGGCAAGACGGCTCCCCACACTGGGCTTCAGTTTCCCCGTCTGCAATACAGGCCCACCCCCCAAGGGCCTACGAGGAGACTTGTACAAAACAAGGCGCCTAGCACAGAGCCTGGCCTGGAGCCCACTCCACACGCTGGAGCTGCCACCTGCTCGAGCGGCTGCTCCAGTCTGTCATCTTTTCCAGATGCTAATCAGCTGGTCCTGTGTGCGGGTCAGAGAGACTCTCTCCCTACTTCCAGGCTGCTGGGTCAGCCCCTGACACGTGAAGAAACGAATGCTCAGGGAGCTCCAGCACAATGATTCCTGCCCCCTCCGTGGGAAAGGCCCAAAGTCCTGAATCCTAGAGGGGAGGAGGCTGGTGGGCTGGAGCCCAGGGGTGTCAGCCCGAGAGGCAGGGGCACCTGCCCCGGGGCCTCGTCCTCTCGGAGGCCCCAGCATACCTGCACAGGGCTCCAAGCACATGCTCATGGAAGGGGCTGTGTTCTGTCCGGATCAGGGCCACCAGCTGCTGGACCATCCCCATGGAGCACAGGGTCCCTGGGGGAAGGGTCTTGGGGGTCAGAGGGGCAGTCCACACCCCTCCCCCAGGCACTCCCCTCCTCCCACCCTCCCTGGGGATCGTCCCTGGGCCCCCTGCCCTGGCCGCCCCACCTTTGTGTTCGGGGTGGCCCACCAGCAGGTTCTGCAGCAGGAACGCCGACTTGACCTGGAGCTTTTGCACATGCTGCTGCATGGCCCTCATCAAGACGGAGAAGCCGTCCAGGCGAAGGAACTGCAGCAGCCCCGCCTCCTGCTCCCGGACCAGGCCTGGGGTGGAGGCGAGAGAGGGAGGGGCCTCGAGGTCACCGTCGCCACCCTCACCAGAATCACTATCAGCTTCGACAGGCCTGGGCTTCATAAGCATTAACTTTTAAGTATTTTTTTATTGAGATGTAATTAATGTCAGCTATTCGAAGAAAACTCTGCCCCATCCCTCCCGCACCCCACTCTGGCTCTTGGTACCTCTGGGGAACTGAGTCTGTCTACCCTTTGTGGCCGAGCCACCCGAAGTCTGTGTGTCCACCTGTCTCCCCAGTTTTGGACATGACTTTCCAGATGCCACCCATTCCAGGACTCTTTCTCTCACTCTTGCCAGAATTCCTTTCCAGCCTCCCTGTTCCTTTTCCCAGGGCCACCATGACACGACAAATACGTATTTCATCTCTGCCTCCATTCCTGACACCAAGCTCTTAAAACCCGTGGAATTTCCTGGGTGATGGGAGCATCTTTTGTTCCAGTGAGGGGACTCTGGGTGGGCTCCTGGATGGGGTTTACTTACCAGAAATACCAAGCCATGATTAGAAGCTTGGAACTTCCAGCCCCATCTCCCAACCCCCAGAGAGAGGAGAAGGACGGGGGTGGACTTAACAATCCATTATGCCTCCATGAGAAAGCCTCCATAAAAGTCCCCAAAGGGTGGGCTTCAGAGAGCTTCTGGGTTAGTGACACGTGTGTGTGCCAGGACGATGGCACACTCAACTCCTCAGGGACAGAAGCTCCTGCGCTCAGGACCCTTCTAGACCTCGCCCTGGGCACCTCTTCATCTGGCTGTTCATCCGTATCCTTTGTAATGGCCACTAAACACAGGTACTTCCCTGAGTTCTGTGAGCTATTCTAGCAAACTATCGAACCCGAGGAGGGGGTCATGGGAACGCCCAATATAGAGCCAGTAACTAGGAAGTACAGGAAGCCCAAACTTTCTTTTTTTTTTTTAAGTTAAACTCTACACCCAACATGGGCCTCGAACTCAGGACCCGGAGATCAAGAGTTGCACGGTCTATGGACTCAGCCAGCCAGGCACCCCCAGAAGGCCCAAACTTTCGACGGGTGTCTGAAGCAGGGGCCATCTCGTAGAACCGAGCCCTTAACCTGTGGAGATGTGCCAACCCCCGGGAGTCAGCATCAGAATGGAAGAGAATGGGACTGTAGATCACCCGGCGGGTGTCCAGAGTTGGAAAACTGGTCGTCTGTAAGCCCCACACACACATTCGGTGTCACAAATGTTGGGAGTGGAAGAAACAGGTTCTCCTTCAACTTCAAACAGAGAACCACGGGGCTGCCGTAGTGCCCAGGAACTCCAACCCCAGGTGTGCACACCCAGGAGAAAGGAAAACACACGACCATGCAGAACCTTGTCCACGTGGTTCACAGCAGCACTATTCACACAGCCAGGGGCAGACGCCGCCTGATGTCCCACTGAACAACTGATGAACGGGTAAACAAAACGTGGCGCCTTCATAAATGACCTATTATTCAGCCATAAAAAGACATGAGGCATCAGTACAGGCTATAAATGCAAATGAACCTGGAGAACATGATGCTCAGTGAAAGAAGCCAGACACAAAAGGGCACGTGGGGGACACATCCAGGGCAGGCAAATCCATGGAGACAGGAAGCAGGCTGCTGGCTGCCGGGGGCTGGAGGGAGGGGGTGAGGAGGGACTGCTAACGGGAATGCGGCTTCTTCTGGGAGTGATGGAAATGTTCTGGAGTTAGACAGTGATCATCGCCACTGCACAAGCTAGTGAATGCGCTGAACTGTACACTTGAAAAGGACGAACAGCACAGCCTGTGAATTCTCCCTCCATAAAGCTGATTTAAGGAGGAGGAAACAGTCCAGTGGGTCCCCCAGCACAGCACACACACTGACGGGGGCCCAGCACGCGGTTAAGAACGTTGCCTGAGCTCAGACCCCACATCTGCATGACCTGGCAGGGTGCCCCAGACTCTCGCCTAGGTGACCTGGCCTGGTCCCTCCCCCACGTGGATCCGGTCTCCCTACCTCAGAGGCTGTGTGTGTGGATTAACCAAGTTAACACGCTCACACAGGGCTTGGCGTGGGGCCTGGCATAGAGTGCCCCCCAGGCGCTGCCTCATCCCCGTCCCGGCATCTGCCCCCCAGGAGGCAGCATGAGTGGGGGCCACTGGTATCTCTAACGGGTGGGGGCCGCAGAGCCGCTCAACACCCCACCATGCACAGGCCGGGCCCCTCCTCACCACGAGGAACGTCGACAGTGCGGAGGCTGAGGACCCTGATGTGCGTGAAGCACTGAAGCTGGGCGGCGCTCCCGCATCATCAGGAGCTGGCTGTCCGACTAGTGAGGGGCTGGCCAGCTCGCCACCCTGTCCCCAACACCCAGCACAGAGTCTTCACTGGCAATGGGAATAAATGAACCAACATGGCCCCTCTCCATCCGCCCCTCCCCGGCTGCCCGACACTCACAGGAGATGGCGAAGAGAGCCTTCACGCGCACCAAGTCGCAGGCGTCCCGGTCAAGCAGCCGCAGCAACTTGCGCAGGGCGCCCAGGCCCAGCACCTGCTCCTGGATGGCCGCCACGTTCTGGCTGCACGTGCCGATGAGCTGGGCCGCCCGCCACCGCAGCCCCGCGGGCCCTGCCTCCAGGTACCGTCCCACCAGCAGGTGCATGCCGGACAGCTGGCAGAAGTCTGTGCCAGAGAGAGGGGACACGAGAGTCCAGCTGGTATGGGCTGAGCTGTGCACCCCCCAAAATTCGCGTGTTGAAGGCCCAACCCCTCAAGTGCCTCAGGATGTGACTATATTTGGAGACAGGGCCTTTTAAGAGATCATCCAGGTAGGGGCGCCTGGGTGGCTCAGTCGTTGAGCGTCTGCCTTCGGCTTAGGTCATGATCCTGGGGTCCTGGGATCGAGCCCCGCATCAGGATCCCTGCTCCGCGGGAAGCCTGCTTCTCCCTCTCCCTCTCCCCCTGCTTGTGTTCCCTCTCTCGCTGTGTCTCTCTCTGTCAAATAAATAAAATCTTTAAAAAAAAAAAAGATCATCCAGGTAAAGTGAGGTCCTCGGGGTAGGTGCTAATCCAGGTGGTAAGACAGGTGTCCTTCTAAGAGGACATCAGGACACAGACAGGCACACAGGGAAAACCACATGAGGACAGAGGGAGAAGGCAGCTGTCTGCAAACCAAGGAGACCGAGCCCAGGAGAAACCAGCCCCGCCCACACCTGGATCTCAGACCTCCAGCCTCCAGAACCGTGAGAAAATACATTTCTGTTTCAGCCCCCGAGGCTATGGCAGCCCTCACACACGAACACAGCAGGTGAGGCTGGAGGGGCAGGCTGGCTACCGGGGGGGAGCCTGCCTCAAGTGCAGGCTCCATCAAGCGCCCAACCAGGGGTCCCTCCAAGGCCAGCAGGTCTTGGGCGCCTGGGTGGCTCAGTCGTTGAGCGTCTGCCTTCGGCTCAGGTCATGATCCCAGGGTGCTGGGATCGAGGCCCGCATCGGGCTCCCTGCTCAGCGGGGAGCCTGCTTCTCCCTCTGCCTCTCTCTCTCTCTGTCTCTTATGAATAAATAAATAAAATCTTTAAAAAAAAAAAAAAAAAAAACAAGGCCAGCATGTCTCAAAAATGCCAGCATTTGGGGGGGTTAGGGTTCCGGACTCCAGCCCACTAGATGCTAGTACTGACCCCCAATCTTTGTGACAATCAGAACATCCCCTAGACCAGGGCTCAGCAAACTATGGCCCACCACCTGTTCTTGTAAATAAAGTGGTACCGGTGAGCTCGGCAGTTCCTCAAAAAGTCAGACGCAGGGTTATCATAGGTCCGCTGCTACGTAAATATCCCAAACCCCGGAAAGCGGGAACCAAAGCTCACAGCAGCATTATTCTCAATAACCAAAGGGGGAAAGGACCCAAATGCCCATCAACTGAGAACGGATAAACGACACGTGGAGTATCAGCCGTATGAAGGAATAAAGCTCCGATACAGGCTGCCACGTAGGAGAACCTCGGAAACATCAAACTCAGGGAAGCCAGTCGCGAGCGCTCACATATTCTATATGAAACATCTAGAGGAGACACATCCACACCCTCAATGGCTACGTCACATCCCTCCAAAAGAAAGGGGAATGCCGTCCTCCTAGCAGCTCCTCGGCATTTAGAACGAAGCCCACAGCGCCTGCTTCAGCCTGCAAGGCCCCGCACACCCAGCGTCGCCTCCTACCTCTAGCCTCTCGCTCAGTGCACTCTGCCACGCTGGCCTCACTGCTATTCCCGCACATACAAGGCAGGTTCCCACCTCAGGGCCTTTGCACTGGCCAGTCCCTCTGCCTGGAATGCCTTATTCCGGAGCTGATCTCATAACCCGCTTACTCGCTTCAGGTCTCTGATCAAATGGCACCCCTTGGGGAGGCCTTCTCTGACCATGCCGCCCAGAAGCACCTCCTCACTCATATTCTAGGGAGTGACAGTGCACTGCCCAGAGACTAGGGAGAAATGACCAGTTTTGGAGAACGTCAGGGAGGTAGACCTGCTATCAGGTGGGTGGGGTGAGAGAAGGTCCCCTCCCGATGGCAAGGGGACCAAGCAGGAAGACAGGGCAGTCTCAGCTGGGGCCTCAGTTGGAGCCAGACTAGACAGGTAGAGGCTGGAGGTGGAAGGGTGAGGAAGAGGCTGATGGTGTGGTCCCCGAGAGGAAGGACAAGAGCTGAGCCACAGCAGGATGTGGGGCTAAGGTGAGGGAAGAGACAGAGGGAGAGCAAGGGGCAGCCGCAGGTGGGCCTGGGCGTACCTGCAGCATTGTCCATGTTTTCACACAGGTCGGCCAGCAGCTCTAGGGCCCCCTCGCGCTCCTGCTGGTCGGCGGCCAGGTCAGCCTCCGCAGCCAAGGGGGGTGCAGGCTGGGACAGTACTCGAAGGCAGTTCTTCATCTGCTCGACTTCCTCCTGCTGGCCCCGGAAGGCAGCTGACATAGCCTCCTGCAGCCACTGCCGCCTCTGGCGTGTAAGACAGGGCAGGAGGGTGGGGGAAGGAAGCAAACCCCCGTCAGTAAGGAATCCGTGAATAACACTTGTTACTTATAACAGCCAACATCTGAGAGCTCCCTGTTCCTTCAATCAACAGATGCCTACTGAGTGTCTTTCCCACTGACAACTTTCTAAGGACTAGATTTACGGAGACTGGCTACGGGGTGTGAGAGAAGGGCCTCCCAGGTCTGTCCAGAGCAACCAGGAGATGGGGAAAACGGTACGAGAAGCAGGTGTGGAGCAGGGGGAGTAGAGATTAGAGCTCATTTTCCACCGTGTTAAGTTCAAGGGATGTATGACGCACCCAAGGTAAAATATTGAGTAGGCTGCCTGAAGCTACTGCTGAGGAGGTCCAGCCTAGACCTGGCTTTCTCAACCCTGGGTCCACTGACACTCTGAGCTGGAGAGTTTAGGGGTGCGGGGGGAGGGGATGCCGCTGTCCTGCACATGGTAGGATGTTGAGCAGCATCCCTGGTCTCTACCCACTAAACGCCAGTAGCCCACCCCACCCCCGACCCCGAGTGGGACAACGAAACATGTCTCCACGGGTTGCCAAATGTCCCGAGGGGAATCAAATCAGAACCACTGGTCTAGAGATATAAACTTGAGAGTCGTCAGCGTAAAGTCTCAACACGACATGAGATCACAAAGGAAGTGAGCACAGGTAGGGGAGAGAGGAGCCCTGGCGTGTGCCGTCATTCACAGGCTGGGGAAGGAGGAAGAGCCGACAGAACAAAATGGGAAGGAGAGCCAGTGAGTGAGGATGAAAACCAGGACACTGTGTTGTTCTAGAAACCAAATGAAGAAAGAAATCAGAGAGGTGGCCAGTAATCAAATGCTGCCTATTAGGTCAAGTAAGATGACAGTTGAGAGCTGGCCACTGAATTTTATTTTTCCTCCGGGCCTGTTAGTGCAAATATGTGGGCTCTGTAGTCATAGTCCTGGAACAATTTGGGCGAGATGTTAATCTTTCTGTGCCTGTTCCTACCTCATTGGCCTAAAGGTTCAATGAAATCATGGATGTCACTGGGTTAGCATGATGTTTTATACAATGGAAACACCAACCCAGCTAAACATCACATATAACAGATATTGCTACTCATCTCCAAGACAACCCTCTGAGTGTTACTGTCATCCCCGCTTCACAGACAAAAAAACTGAGGCCCAGAAAGGTTATGACATGCCAAGGTCACACAGTCAGCCATCCACAAAGCCTGAAGTCACACCTGTCTTCATGAGAACAGCCTGCTGCCTCTGTACCTGGCACTGTGTGGATCCTCAGAAAAAAGCTATGAAGTACCACTACTACTCTTATTACCACCATCAGCTTGCAAATCAAGACCTTGCTCAGGAGCACCTGGGTGGCTCAGTCGGTTAAGTGTCTGCCTTTGGCTCAGGTCATGATCCCAGGGTCCTTGGATGGAGACCCACCTTGGGCTCCCTGCTTAGCGGGGTGTCTGCTTCTCCCTCTTCCTCTGCCCTTCCCCACCGCTTGTGCGCGCTCTATCTCAAATAAATAAATAGAATCTTTAAAAAAACAAAAAACAAAAAGACCTTGCTGTTCAGAAAGATGAAGCGATATGCCCAAGGTCACACAGCTGGATATTGCTGAAACCAGCTCTGCCTGGCTCTGAGAACCCTCCCTCCTTCTTTTTACCACGAAGCTACTGTGCATCCCAGCGCGGTGCTGGGATGCAGGGATCTGCCCTCCAGGCACTTGTAAGCTCTGACCTTCAGTCTACAATAATCCATATAGCACAAATACAGCCTACTACTCTGCCTTCACCCCTGGACTCCGCCCCCTGCCCAGGGCACCCCTCCCCCCACTGCGCTGGGTCCCCATCTTTACCTCCTCACTCATGGGTTCTGGAGGGGGGTCTGGTTCCTCGGAGCCCGCCGTGATTGCCATCTGCAGCAGGCCTTGGAGGTTTCTCGGGGGCGGAGGATGGCCCGAGTTCCCCGCCGAGGAGCCGCCGCCCCCTGATGAGCAACCCTGGGAGGCTGAGGGCAGCGCCAGGGGGAGGCGGCTGCCCCCTGAGCCTTGGTCCGCCATGGGCTGTTTGTGAAGGGAAGAATGTGTTTGGGGTAGGGAGTGATCACCGCTGAGGTAGCTCTGGCGTCCTGACGGGTCGACTCCTGGGGGTCTGCTGAGAAGGTGACATTTTAGGGGAGCTCCGAGCCCCCCATGACCCCAAACCACTCTGCCCGCACCCACCTTAACCACAGCCTCCTCTCCTTCCTCCATACCAACCGGACCCTTCCCCGAAGTCACAAGCCCCTCCTTCCCCCCCTCTCAACAGGCCCCACCCACCCCACCTAGCAACCAGCAACCCCCCCATCTCCACTAAATGCGTTCCCGTCTCTTAGCAACCCCACTGCCGGACCGCCATAGCAACAAGCCCTCCTTTTGGACGTCTTAGCAACAAATCTCCTCCTTCCTCCCCAAAGAGGGGAGCCCAAGCGGGGAGGACCTCACTTCCCCGGGCCTCACCTTCCCCGGGCCTCGAGTCGCCGCCGCTACTAAAGACAGAGTCGCCCGCACCTGACTCTAGTGGGCGCCGCCATCTTGACCGGAAATGCGCATGTCTCGCCCGGAAGTTGCCGGAGCACCCTCCCAACCTGGGCCGTACCTGAGGCGCGTGCCAGACTCTGAAGCCTTTAACCCGGCGGGAGACAGCGCTCGGCCCCGCCCACGCTCGGCCTAAGCTCCGCCCCACGATCTGGATTCCCGCCCCTAATGAGCTCCGCCCCCCGGCCTCCGTGCAAGCTCCGCCCCCGCAGTCTGGCTCCTCCTCGGTCGGGCCACGCCCACACCCATGCCCCCGCCCCTCCCTGCTACCTCAGGCTCCGCCCCTGTTCTAGGCCTTTCGGCCTCTCCCAGCTGGACCCCGCCCCGCCCCTAAGCCCCGCCCCGTGTTGGTGAGCGGGCCGCTCCCCGTTAGGCCCCACCCCTCCTTGCAGGTCGTGCGGGTCCCTCACCCTCGGGCCTTTTCCCCTCCACCTGGACCCCTAGCCCAGCTTTGACTGGAGCTCTGGGTTCTCACCCCTCGTGTCTGATGTAAGCACTGTTGGCCCACCTCACCCCTCTCTTGGCCTCAGTTTCCCCAGTCGTCAAAGGGGGCTACCTGGTTCCCGCTGCAGCTCCTCTGAGGACACCTATTACCACCCAGGCTCTCCCTCCCTCTTGGAATCCTCCCTGAGTCTTGCCCGGTGCAAGGGAGGGGATTCTTGAAGGTGGAGCTGAAGCAAAATGCCCAGGCGAGGTGCTCTGGGAGGCTTACCGGCTCTGGGCACGGCATTTGGGGTTCAGGTCTGGGAATGGGCCTGGTCTGTAGAGGTGTTTGCCTCGAGCTGGGCTTAAAGAAACCCAGGTTCTAGTCTTCATTAGAGGCCCTGCCCTGCCAGGAGAAGATTGTATTCACCCTCAGGTGGATCCCACTGCTAGACCTGGGGTGTGGAGGGTTCTATTTGGGGCAGAAATAGGAAGACAATGTAAAAGCCGTGTGCACGGTGGTCGGTGTTTGTAGCGCTGACCAGAATAGCTCTCAGACAGGGGTCTGGGCTCCCACCCCCACCCCCTATACCCTATTGTATTAGTTTTCTTTCTTTCTTTTTTTTTTTTTAAGATTTTATTTATTTGACAGAGAGAGACACAGCGAGAGAGGGAACACAAGCAGGGGGAGTGGGAGAGGGAGAAGCAGGCTTCCCGTGGAGCAGGGAGCCTGATGCGGGGCTCGATCCCAGGACCCTGGGATCATGACCTGAGCCGAAGGCAGACGCTTAACCGACTGAGCCACCCAGGCGCCCCTTTAATGTATTAGTTTTCTATTGCTGCCTTTAAACTATGAAAAATTGGGTGGCTTAAAACAACACAGGTTTATTATTTTAGAGTTCTGGCGGTCAGAAGTCCAAAACGGCGCTTATGTGATGTGAGCAGGGCTGTGTTCCTTCTGGAAGCTCTGAGAGAATCTGCTTCCTGCCTCTTCTGGCTTCTAGAGGTCACCCACGCTCCTCGGATTGTGGCCGCAGCACTTTGGCTTCTGCTTCCATCGTCATCCCATCTCCTGCTCTGACTCTCGGGCCTCCCCCTCAGAAGGGCCCTTGTGATTACATTTAGGGCCCACCCAGATAACCAGGATCCTCTTCCCCGTCTAATGATCTTCAATTCAATCATATCTGCGAAGTCCCTTTTGCCACATAAGGTGATATATGCACTGGTTCTGGGGATCAGGAGCGTGGGGGACTGTAATTCAGCCTACCATACTTACATACACCTACATACAAGTCCTTTTAGGTTATTTACCACATGATATCATGCCTAATACCATGTCATATGTGTGTAAGTCACATGTAATTATATGTAACATTATATATGTTAATATATGTACGACATAACGGTGGTCCATATGAAAACTCCCTAGGTATCCTATAAAAGCCATAGTCCTTACAATGATCTTATAAGTAGGGTGAGCATACAATTTTCCATGTATAGCAAGATACTTCAGAGTGCAAACAGACCCCATTAATAATTACAGAATACCAGGCCTCTAGTTACCCTGCTTCTAAGGCCCTATATGATCTGCCTCTTCATTTCATTTTCTCTCTCTCCCCCTCCCTCACTCCCCTCCGGCCACACAGGCCCTTCAGCGGTCCCACAATACACCAGGCACCCTCCTACCACAGGGCCTTTGTACTTGCTGTCCCCTGCATGGAAGGTACTTTGTCCACACAGCCCTGACCCTCATTCTCCTTCAATGTCCCCTCACTAGAGAAGTCTTTCTTGGCACCGTATCAAAAATCACACTCCACCCAACGAATAATTCCTCTCTCCCTCCCTGCTTTAATCTGCTCTTTTATTTTTTTTTTTAAGATTTTATTTATTTGACAGAGAGAGAGATAGCGAGAGCAGGAATACAAGCAGGGGAAGTGGGAGAGGGAGAAGCAGGCTTCCTGCTGAGCAGGGAGCCCGACGTGGGACTCCATCCCAGGACCCTGGGATCATGACCTGAGCCGAAGGCAGGCGCTTAACGACTGAGCCACCCAGGCGCCCCGCTTTAATCTGCTCTTTAGCACTGGCCTCGACTGTCAAATATACCATATATTTTGCTTATCTTGCTTATCACCCGCCTCATCCACTGCCATGAGAGCTCCACAGGTCAGGGATCTCTGTTGATTTGGTTCACTGCTGTCCCCTCATGACTTGGAAAATGCCAGCTCAGATGTGGCACTCAATAAAGGTTTATGGAATGAAAGTTGTTGACTAGGAGACTAGAAGCTCTTGGGTCCACTTTAAAGGGGACTTGGAGATTAAAGGGCTGCCTAACACCTTTGGGTACCTCATACAGGGGAGTCCTGGATTATGTAGAAATCTATCTGAACACAGACCCACAGAGAGGAGGGGATGTATAATTATATGGAGGCCCATATGAAGATGGAGGAACCCTATGATGGGCATAGAGAATATTCAGGGGTCTAAAAAAATACACAGGGACCTGAGGGAGGGGGTTCTGGAAGTTTCTCTGTAGGAGCATTGAGGATCCTAAATGAAGGTGTGGGACCAAGATGATCTGAGAAAGTGCACCATGGGCTGTGGGTGGATATGGATTCCCCTGATGCTAGTGGGACAAAGAGGCTTGGAGGCCTGGGGAAGCAGGTTTGAGTCTTGGTTTGGCAACTCCCAAATTCTTTCCCTTGCTCTGCTTGTCACCCTCTTTCTCTGTCCCCATGTTCCCCAGCTTGTGCCCTGCACCTGTATGTACACCACTGTTCTCTTAAGGTCCCCCCTCACCATAGCTCACTCTCTCTGCATCTCTCTTTCTCTCTCCCTCCACCTGTCTGTTCTTCCTGCCCCCATCCCTTTCCATCTCTCTCCCATTTTTCTCTCTGACCCTCCGTCCTTCTGTCTGTCCTTCTTGTCCCTGTGCCTCACTTACCTCCACATCGTTCCCTCCCTGTCCCTGTCTGTTCTTCCCCGTTTCTCTCCCCCACCTCCCTGTCTCTTTCCCCTCACCTGTGTCTCTCCCCCTTGCCTTCTCTCCCCTTCCCCTTCACATCTGTGTTTCTGCACATCTCTCTCCATCTTTCTGGCTGCCTCTTTCCCTCTTTTTTCCCTCCTCTCTGCCTCTCCGCGTCCGACTCTCTCCAGCTGGGGCCCTTCCTACGACTCTATCCCATCTCCCTGTCTCTGTGTCTCCTGCTCTTCATCCCGTTCTGCTCTCCTGTCTCTGCCCACCTCTGCCCGACTCCCTGCCGCCAGCGCGGTCTCTGGTTGTCTCCATCTCTCTAGCCAGCTGCGCTTGTCCCCGTCTCTATGTCAGACTTCCTCTCCCTTTGTGTAGCTCCATCTCGGTCCCCGTCTCTTTGCTCCGCATCTCTCTCCCTCGCCATCCCTCCATCCTCTCTCCTCCTGCATCCCTCCATCCCTCCGTGCACCCTCCCACCTCCTCTCCATCCCTCCGGCGCCCAGGCCCGCCCCCTGCCCCCGCTCCCCCTCCCCCCTCCGAAAGGGTTAACTTTGGGGAAGGGCCCGGAGTCCCCGGATGGTGATGTCAGCGTGCCGGAGAGAAAGGACGAGGTGGCGGGGGGAGGCGGAGAGGAGGAGGAGGCGGAGGAGAGAGGGCGCGTGGGGGGGCGGGGGGGACCTCGGCCTGCAGCATCCGCCGGCCCGCACCTCAGACCCCCCCGACGGGGGGAGGCGCAGGAAGGGGGGGGCCGGCCAGAGACGGGCTGGGGAGGGGGGGCCGCGCAGCCCCCCCGGGCCATGCTGACTCCCGGGGCCTGACCCCCCCGGGCCAGCCCCCCCTCCCCTAGCTCCGCGGCCCGCCGACTGGGGGGGGCCCAGCCCAGCCCCCTGGGGACCCCCGGAGAGGTGGGGGGCAGCCGGGGGGGCCGGGACGGAGCTGTCGCCGGCCCCCACCGGAGGGACGGGGCGACCTGCCGCAGGGGGGGCGGCCGGGGGGCCGGTCGGACCGGGACCAAGGGCACCATGTCGTCCGGGGCCAAGGAGGGGGGCGGGGGCTCCCCCGCCTACCACCTCCCGCACCCACACCCACACCCACCCCAGCACGCCCAATATGTGGGCCCCTATCGGCTGGAGAAGACGCTGGGCAAAGGACAGACAGGTGAGTCAGGGGAGGGGACACCTGGGGTAGGGGCAGGAGAGCTGGGGGGCAGAGGGCGGGACTCATGGGTATTCAAAGGGCAGGGGCTGATTGCCCAGACCCTGGGGTCCCTCACAGAGAAGGGACTTGGGGTCCAGTGTGCTGGGTCCCCAGGATGGAGGGGGCTGGGGGTTTGGACTCCTGGGGGGAGGTGCTGAGGCCCAAAGGCTCCCACCTCACGGGGGCAGAAGTTGGAGGGGCTCCAGGGCCTCGGTGGGGAAGGGAGGCCGGCCTGCAGCAGCGGATCAGCCGGCACTGGGAGCTGAGGTCCTTGCTGCAGTATGCCGCGGGATGGGGGTGCACCCTGGGCAGCCGCTTCCCTCTGCACTGCTCTCTGGCTGAGGAGGGCCTCAGGCTCTCCTGGCAGGCTGTCCGGGTGACCAGCAGTGAGGCTAGGGTGATGGGGTCTGCAGCATTCTCCCCCTTCTCCAGCATGCAGGCTCAGTATGGGGAACAGGAACGGAAGGTGGAAAGGTGGATCTGAGAGTCAAATCTCCCAGGAGTGGTTGTGGAATCAGGGGTCATCCTTTGGCTGTTGCTAAACCCTGGCTCCAGCCGTGGCCTCTTTCCTGCCAGGTGGAGGGTGGGTGGGTGTGAAGCAGGATCTGCACACCCGTGTCCTAGGCAGGAGGTCCAGGGGTGGGCCCAGGATCTCTTGTGAAGCTGAGGGCATGAGGGAAGGGGAGAGGCTCAGACCTCAAGATCCTAGTGGTAGGAGTGTGAAGGTGTCACTGACCTGAATTCCTGAGTTATGGGGGAGGAAGGGACCATGGGGCCTGGACGCCTGGGTCTGAGGGAGGAGGGGCTGGGGGCCGTACTCCAGGCTCTGTGGCTTTGGGGCTTACCCTTGGGAAGTGGGCATACTCTTGGGGTTTGCATGCTCCCAACTACAGCTGCTATTAAAAGCAGATCAAGAAGGGGATTAAAAGGTCAGGGTTTAGGAGGAGGCGGACGGGGATGGTCCGGGAGGGGGGCAAACGTGAAAGTATATTCCTTGGGAGACATGGAGTCTCCAGAAGACTGAAGGGCAGAGAATTCAAGGAAGCGATGGGTTGAAAGAGAGAGAGGTTGAAGGTGGCAGTCGGGGAGACAACATGATGGAGACAGGGTGAGGAAAGATTCTGTGGAGAGATGGACTTGAAGGGTCACACCAGAAGGACAGAGAATCCGGGTGAGAACCAGGGGTGCCTGTGGAGGTGACGGCAGGTGGAGGGATGGACAATCAGAAGGGACAGAACAGGGGCGTCTGCCTGGCTCAGTCAGTAGAGCACACGACTCTTGGTCTTGGGGTTGTGAGTTCGAGCCCCACGTGGGTGTAGGGGGGGAAAAAATAAAGAAGGGACAGAACAGAATGTCCATGTCTACGGGCAACAGGAAGAAGAGAGTGTTTCGTGGGAATGGTAGCTGTCAGAGCCCTCAGCTCGGGTCAGGGTGATTCAGGCCACTGTCAAACAGCCAGCAGGGAAAGGAGGAGGAAAGTGGGGAGTAAGGGGGATGTAGGAGCCAGAGGCTGGGAGAGTGCTCTGGGAGCACACCCCACATTTTCAGTCCTGCTTCCTCAGGGCTGGTTAAACTCGGGGTCCACTGCATCACTGGCCAGAAGGTTGCCATCAAGATCGTGAACCGGGAGAAGCTGTCTGAGTCGGTGCTGATGAAGGTGTGTGTGCACTGGGGCAGGGTGTCCCTTTGGGGCTGGGGGGGGACGAGGGAGGCCATGCTGACCTCCATTCCTGTGTCTCCCACTGACCCCCAGGTGGAGCGGGAGATCGCCATCCTGAAGCTCATTGAACACCCACACGTCCTCAAGCTGCACGATGTCTACGAGAACAAGAAATATTTGTAGGTATTTATAGACACCCAGCCCCCCATGCACCCCCACCCCAAGTTCCTAGGGTGGGACCTTTCTGGAAACAAGGCCTGGAGGGGCCTGGAGAAACTTAAGCTCTCCTGGCTGGAGCCACTGAAGGGCCAGTCAGTCCCTTCGCTCCTGCACAGAACACCCTCCCACACACACATACACGCACACATAATCCTCCTTGTTCCCACACTGACTGGCCTGACCTGGCCTGACACTAAGGGCCAAATGTGCCCTAGCAACAGGACAGCCAAGTGTCAGCCATCCTGGTGGGGGACAGAGGTCCATCCTGGCCCTTCTTCCCCAGCCCCAGGCCCACGCCCTGCTGCACTGCAGGGAACACTCTCTACTAGATAATCCAGATGTCCTCAACTGGACCCAACTTGCTAAGGGCAGCTCCCCACCCTGCTCCTCTTTGCTGAGGCAATGGGGGCTTAGCAAAGCCTGAGGCTCAGTGAATCCTGCTTCTTCCTAAACCTACCCCCAACCTCTTGGAGCATTGCAGGCCCCCCTCCTCCTCCCACATAACTCTGGGTGCTATGATGGACACCCCAACAATGGCCTTCTATAGGAGTTCCCAGTCTGTATCTCAAAGTTGATTACCCCCCAGGAAGATGGGAGTGGAGTCCAGCTGCCCAGGGTACAGACAATAGGCCTTTGTCTGGACTCTGGTGACCCAAGGGACAGCTGGGCTGGGCAGTGGGTGAGGGGACAGACCCCTGCCCCCACCCCCGGATGAACTGACTCCAGGACCCATCAGATGCTGGGGAGGGTTTCCCCAGGCAGTAAGAGGCCCGGTCCCAGGTGCTCATGGGAATTGTAGTCCTCAGGCTTCCCCAGGTGTGGCGGCAGGGAGGGGCTTTGTCACCAGCTGGTGGAGCTATCACTCCCACTCCTCCACCTAGGTAGGCATAGGGGGTGGCCCATGGGAGTTTGGGCTTCACAGAGAACTATCAGCTTTCCAAGAGCTCATAGAAATTGCGCTTTTGTTCCCAGGGGCTGATGGGAATCAGAGTTTTAGCCTCCTGGGGCCTGATGGGATTTGGAGTCTTAAGGATCCAGGTGGCTGATGGGAATTAGGAGTCTGTGTCCCAGAGGCTTATGGGAGTTGGGCATTTTAAACCTCTCAGGAGCTGATGGGACTTGTAGTTTTTTATCTCATGGTTGTTGACTTAGATTGGTGCACACTGCGATTGTTATTGCCAGGAATTAATGAGAATTTGAGTTTCTTCATCCCTGAGGCTTACAGGAATGAGAGGCTTGGCTTTCCAGAAGCTAATGGGAGTAGGGGAGGAGGAGGTGTCTTTATTTCTCAGGGTCCTGTGAGAATTGAGGTGTTTCTCTCCTCCAGGTGCTAACGGAGTTGTCTTATCTCCTGAAATAACTAGGAGTCAAAGTATTGATACTCTAAAGTTGCCGTGGGAGTCTCTGCTGCCCAGAGCTGAGAGGAATTGAGTTTTGGGTTCCCAGAGGCTGATGGGAATTGGAGTCTCTTTTGCTCAGGGACTCATGGGAATTGGAGTCTCCTCCTCCTCCCAGGGACTCATGGGAATTGGAGTCTTCTCCTCCTCCCAGGGACTCATGGGAATTGGAGTCTTCTCCTCCTCCCAGGGACTCGTGGGCATTAGGAGTCTCCTCCTCCCAGGGACCCGTAGGAATTGGGATTCTCTGCTTCCAGGGGCCAGTGGGATTGAGGTCTTGTGCGGGGGTCCAGGGGATTGTGAAAGAGAGACCAGGCTCTTTGGTCCTCCACATGCCCCTTCCAGCCCTCTGCCCCCTCCACGTCCCCCAGGTACCTGGTTCTGGAGCACGTCTCTGGAGGTGAGCTGTTTGACTACCTAGTAAAGAAGGGAAGACTGACGCCCAAGGAGGCCCGGAAGTTCTTCCGCCAGATAGTATCGGCGCTGGACTTCTGCCATAGCTACTCCATCTGGTGAGGGGGCAGCTGGAGGGGAGGCCGGGATGAGCACTGCCCACAAGGCTCACTGGAAGCCAGTGTGGTGCAGCCCCAAAATAAATCTTTATTCCTTTTTAAAAATTGAGATAAAACTCACGTCTCATAAAATTCACCCTTTTAAAGTATACAATTCAGCAGTTTTTAGTACATCCAGTGTTGCGCATCGCTGCTATGTAATTGTAGAACATTTTCCTCACCCCCGAAATCATCACCTCGTACCCATGAAGCAAGCAGTCACCCCTCCAGCCCCCCTGCCCCCAGCCTCTGACGACCACCAATCTGCTTTCCGTCTCCATGGATTTGCCCATTCTGGACATTTCATATAAATGGAATCATACTATATGTGGTCTTCTCTGTCTGGCTTCTTTCACTCAGCAAAATGTTTTCAGGGTTCATCCATGTTGTAGCATGTGTCGGTATTTCCTTCCTTTTCGTGGCTGAATAATACTCCATTGTGTGGCTGCGCCGTATCTCGTCTATCCATTCCCCAGTTGATGGACACTTTAGTTGTTTCTCCTTTTTGGCTCTCGTAAATAATATGGACATGGGAACAATCAAGTACAAGTTTTGGTGTGAACCTGTGTTTTTGATTCTCGGGTATATCCCTGGGGGTGGAATTGTCAGGTCATGTGGGAACTCTGCTTAGCCTTCTGAGGAAGCGCCAGACCATTTTCCAAAGCAGCCGTACCCTTCACCATCCCCGCCAGCAGTCCACAAGGGTTCCAATCTCTGTGCATCCTTGCCAACACTTGTTATCGTTTGACTTTTTGATTATAGCCATTCTAGTGGGTATCAAGTGGCATCTCATTATTGTGGTTTTGATTTGCATTTCCCTGATGACTAATGACGTAGAACATCTTTTCGTGTGCTTATTGGCCGTTTGTTTATCTTCCTTGGAAAAATGTCTGTTCAGATCCTTTGCCCATTTTTTTACTGAGTTGTCTTTTTATTATTGAGTTGTAAGAGTTCTTTATTCTAGGAACAAGAGATAGCTCTAGGAATAACCCCTAAGAGTTCTTTTTTAAAATATTTTATTTATTTATTTGTCAGAGAGAGCACAAGTAGGCGCAGAGGCAGGAAGAGGGAGAAGCAGGCTCCCCGCTGAGCAAGGATCCCAACGCGTCGCTCGATTCCAGGACCCTGGGATCATGACCTGAGCCGAAGGCAGATGCTCAACCAACTGAGCCTCCCAGGCATTTCCTAAGAGTTCTTTATTCTAAGAACAAATCTTTTATTAACTGTATATTTTTCAAGTATTTTCTTCCAGTCTGTGACATACTTTTGAGTTTTAATTGTTTTTTAATTTTTTTAAAGTTTTTTATTTAAGTAATCTCTACACCCAACATGGAGCTCGAACTTATGACCCTGAGATCAAGAGTCACAGACTCGGGGCACCTGGGTGGCTCAGTTGGTTAAGTGTCTGACTTTGGCTCAGGTCATGATCTTGGGGTGCTGGAATGGAGCCCCGCATGGGGCTCTGCGCCCAGCGGGGAGTCTGCTTGTTCCTGTACCCCTCCCCCCACTCGTGCTATCTCTCTCTCTCTCTCAAATAAATAAAATTTCTAAAAGGGGGGGGAAGAGTTGCATGCTCTCCTGACTGAGCTAGCCAGGCTCCCCGCTTTTTTTTATAGCAATGTCTTGTGAAAAGCAAGTTTTAAATTTTGATAAATTCAAGTTTATATCTTCTTTTTTTTTTTTAACAATTTATGCCTTTTCTGCCCTATCTATAAATCTTTGCCCAGCTCAAGGTCCCTAAGGCTTCCTCCTACATTTTCTTCTGGAAATTATATAGTTTTAGCTCTTGCATTTTGGCCTGGGATACATTTCAAATTAATTTTTGTCTGTGATGGGAGGCAAGGGTTGAGGTTCATTTTTTTGTTTTGTTTTGTTTTGTTTTTTGTTTTCTGGCATGTGAATGTCCATATGAAAAGATTGTCCTTTCCTCACTGAATGGCCTTCAGCTCCTCTTTCAGCCTCATTTGCTTGCGCCCCTTCCCTCTCTGGGATGGGGATTGGAGCTGGGGTGGGTGTCAGGGTGGAGGGGCTCCAAGGTGGGGATAAAGCTTGGTGATGGAAAGAAAGGCAACCCATTTAAATTGTCAACACCTCCCGATTGACACGACCCAGTCAAAACCCTGACATTACAAGCGCTGACCTCTAGGGGGCAATAGTCAACATATTTAACAACAAGTGTGACCCAGTTACTGACCACTTCCAACAGGAACTGTAGAATCCTCAGGCCCCACCTCCCCCCAGACATCAACCCTTAAAACTTGAGGAGTTTTGCTCCAGGGGAGAGGGCTGGTGTCTCCAGGGAGGGACCAGTGACTAGCTTGGGGTGACCATATTCTTATTATTCGGTATGGAAGTATTTCAATATTTCAGTAGCTCAACATTAGCCCTCTTACTTCCTTGGTACATATTCAAATATTTGTGGATAAAATGATACACTGTCTGGGGCCTCCTACGAAATAATCCAGCGGAGGAAGGAAAGAGTATGTATGGGTAGAGATGAGGGAAGACTTGCCCTGCGTTGATAAAGGTGAGGCTGGGGGGTGGGTACTTGGGGCTTCCTTATATTCTTCTCACTACTTGGGAGCATGTTTGAAATTGTCCATAATAGTTTCCAGAAGTGCTCGCCTCTGAGAGATAGCAAACGGGGCCTCAGCCTCCAGGAGGAGGGCAGAGGCCTGAGCCCCACCTGCCTGTCTCAGCCACAGAGACCTGAAGCCCGAGAACCTGCTTTTGGATGAGAAAAACAACATCCGCATCGCAGACTTTGGCATGGCGTCCCTGCAGGTGGGGGACAGCCTCCTGGAGACCAGCTGTGGGTGAGTGGGGGCCTGGCCTCCGTAGTCCCGGGGAGGGGGCGAGAAGCCCACCAGAGGCTCACACCGCCTCTCTCCCGCAGGTCCCCCCACTATGCGTGTCCGGAGGTGATTAAGGTGAGTGAGCAGGTGGAGAGGAGGGAGGAGTGGGGGGAGCATGGTGGAGAGACCCTGTCATGGCTGGGCCTTCTCCTTTCCAGGGGGAGAAGTATGACGGCCGCCGGGCAGATATGTGGAGCTGTGGAGTCATTCTCTTTGCCCTGCTTGTGGTAAGGGGCCCCTCACCTCTCCTGCCCCATTTTCTAGAACAGTCCTGCCTGGTGGGAGCACAGAACATTAAGTTCCATCTTTCCCTCAGGGGTTGTCTTCCAAATATTTAACTGGTATCAGGAAGGTGGGAAGTATGAACCAACAGACCAAGATCCTGTTGGCACCCTCCCCCCTGCCCCTACCTCTGTGCTCAGAGCTAACCATTGAGTCACAGCACTGTGAGCTAGTCCAGGGTGTCCCAGAAAGGGACGGGGCAGCCGGGAGCCCTTGGGCGGCTTGGGACAGTGGCTGTTCTAGGGTGTTTGTTGCAATATGGTAATAACGAGTATCATCAGACCAGGCCTGTCAGCCTGGCTGTTCCCCCAGGGCCTTTGCACCTGCTCTTCTCTGCCTAGAACGCTCTTCCATCCCTACCAGTCCCGTTGCTCATCTAGTTCACACCTAGACTTCTCTTCGCTCCCACTTCTCCCCCCACCCCTCACGAGGTCAGACCTTCTGGGGCGAGGCTCTGTCCTTCCTGGTGACTATCAGAGTTGCCATTGTGCGTTGAGTTGTGCGGTTTCTCCTTCCCTTCTACATCATCAGCTCCCAGAAGTCAGGGCTTTTGTCTTTGTGTGTTTTATTCTGTTGGGTCACCATCGTGACCCGAGTTGGCATGTAGTCAGTCCTCCTTAACAGTGGCACGAATAAATTGGTGGTTTACTCTGTGCCAGGCACTGTTCCAAGCACATTACCTCATGCACTTCTCTTGAAAACCCTAGAGACGAAAAGTGACTGGCCCACAGGCACACTTCTGGACAGTGGCAGGGCTGGGATCAGTGTTTGGTCTCATCACCACTAGCCTATGTGACACGGAGGGGACCAAGGCTGAACTGGTGCGCCTGGGGCTCACAGCTCCCCCAGGGAAGATTGACCGAGAGAGACAGCGAGAGAGGGAACACAAGCAGGGGGAGTGGGAGAGGGAGAAGCAGGCTTCCCACTGAGCAGGAAGCCCGATGCAGGGCTCGATCCCAGGACCCTGGGACCATGACCTGAGCCGAAGGCAGTCGCTTAACCGACTGAGCCACCCAAGCGCCCCTGTTGGTGATTTTAAATCGTCCTGCCGCAGAGTGCCGTTGTGCGTTCCTAAGGACGGGAAGGTTGTTTTGTCCATCACAGAGAAAATACCTGTGTTAGATAAGCTTCTTTCCAGCCTGAGTTCGAATGCTGCTGGCCACGTGTTCAATGTCAACAAATTGTCTGTCTTAGTCTGGTCTCCTACAACAAAGGTAGATGGGGCGGCGTGAACTTACTTCTCACTGTTCTGGAGGCTGGGAAGTGTAGAATCCAGGTGCCAGGCTGACAACAAACACTCGGCCACATTGAATGAGACAGACAAGTGGAAGTCACATCCAGGCTTCCTGGCCCTAGACCAGCATTGCGGGGTGCCCCTTTCCTCCTCTCCCCTACACCCTGCATCCTCTGTCCAGAGGCCTCTGACACCAGGGGCAACACCTGGAAAAGCCCTCAGAGACTCATGCTGTCACCCCTGCAAGTCTTTGTCCAGCATCATCTCCTCCGAGACCCCTTCCCCGACTCCCTTGCTAGACCCGGCTCCCCTCTCTCGCTACCTGCTCGCTCTGCTCGTGTTTCCTCATCGCACGGACTCCCACCTGTCTCATTCCATGTGTCCCTTTGTTGTTCGCTTGCCCTCCCACTACTCATCCAACAGCCACTGCTTATTAATCCGTGTGTGCCAGGCACTGTTCTGGACAAAGCTCCGTGGGGCCAGGAACCTGCTGTCCCCTGCTCCATCCCTCGCGGCCAGATCAGAACCTGGGACATAGCAGGGTGTCTGCATCATGACATGGCTGCTAAAGTTCATTCATTCACTGGGGTCTCGCAATCTAGGGTGTGAGCTGTAGGAGGGCGAGGGCTTGTTTTGTCTGTTATGAGAGCCCTGACCCAAAACGGATGCTCACCTTTTGTTGAACGAACGCGTGAGGATTACCCCTCCTGAAACTGGTCTGGGGAGAAACCTGTTTTTAAGATGCAGCCTCAAGCTGCAACCCCAGCCTCTTAAGCCCTGGAGCCTGACTTGTCTGTTGCCAAATCCTTGCTCTGCCACTTACCAGCTCAGAGGCCTTGGGCAAATTGCTGGACAGCTCCATGCCTCAGTTTCCCCCATGTAAAGTGGGATAATAATAGTCCCCTGCCTCCCAGTGCTTGTGGCAAGGACTAAATGTCCTGATTTGTCAAGTGCTTAGGCTCTCGCCTGGAACATCCCAAGCTCTATGTAAGGGGTCCTGTTATTTCTCACTCAGGGGGCTCTGCCCTTTGATGATGACAATCTCCGTCAGCTGCTGGAGAAGGTGAAACGGGGCGTCTTCCATATGCCCCACTTCATCCCTCCAGACTGCCAGAGCCTCCTGAGAGGGATGATCGAAGTGGAGCCTGAGAAAAGGCTCAGTGTGAGTTGGGGGGGGCGGTGGGTCATGAGGACAGAATCCCTAGAGGGGGCGCATGAGGCTGGATTTCCAGGACCTGCCTGTCAGTCCCCGGGGTCGCTGAATGAGCTCCAAACTGGGGAGGACCCCTACAGCGGCGGCGGGGGGGGGGGTGCCACTGTGCATGCGGGCCATGTCCCAGGCCTGTCTCAGGCCTGTCCCCGGTAGTCGCGGGTCGAGGCGCTCAGTCGCCACTAGGGGAAGACCTAAGCTGTCATCCTGCCCCTGGTGGAGAGGAGGGGACACTGTTAGGGACCCCCAACGCCACCTCATCAACTTTCCTTGCGGCCTACTGTGTTCATAGGACCTCATTTCTGCTTCTCTCCTCCCTCAGCTGGAGCAAATTCAGAAACATCCCTGGTACCTGTGAGTATGGGACAGCTGAGCACCTGGGTCCCTGGGGGAGAAAGGGAGGGGGCCCAAACATCAAGGGTCCCCGGCAGGAGAACCAGCTAGAGGGTGGGATACCAGGGTTCCTCAATGAGGAGGGGCTAGGGACTCAGATTTCTGGGTCCTAGGGGAAGAGGACACAGGCGGAGCAGGGGCTGGGAGCCGGGACTCCTGGGTTCCCAAGAGAGGAGCAGGTTGGGGCCCAGGACACCTGCGTCTCAGGTGGAGAGGGCTCGAATCCTGGACGCCCGGCCCGGTCCCCTGTAACGTTTCTCCCCCTCCCCAGGGGCGGGAAACACGAGCCGGACCCTTGCCTGGAGCCAGCCCCAGGCCGCCGGGTGGCCATGCGGAGCCTGCCATCGAACGGAGAGCTGGACCCCGACGTCCTGGAGAGCATGGCCTCGCTGGGCTGCTTCAGGGACCGCGAGCGGCTGCACCGCGAGCTGCGCAGCGAGGAGTAAGGCCCCCTGCCCCAACGCGCACCAGCGGTCCACGTCCCACGAGCCGCCGCAGGGCCCCAGCCAGCCAGCAGAGGGCGCGCCCAGGCCCCGCGCACGCGCAGACTCCCTGGGGCGTGGCGCCCAGGTCGCTGGATGGGGCGTGGCTTAAAGTTCCCACGTGGAGCTGTCCCCGGAGGGACCACGAGGGGGCGGTAGGACCGGCAGAAAAAAGACAAGATGCTGCAGAGTATCGCCAGGCGCTGAGACAGACTTAGTGCCCCACGCAGTGCTTACAAGTAGTAAGTGCTCAGTTATTAGGTGTTACTACGGCTAAGTAAGGGTCAGATGTACGCCGACACAAAAAAGCTAGCCATGTTGATGCCTAGGAAGATGGACCCATGGACAGAGGTATGGGTGTACCAAGTCCCCGAGAGCCACAGCTGCAGGGAGGGGGTGAGACCTCTGGAGCCCGACCCCGGACCCCAATCCCCTCCTACCCCCTCCCTTCCCTTGCCATCAGGGAGAACCAAGAAAAGATGATCTACTATCTGCTTTTGGATCGGAAGGAGCGGTATCCCAGCTGTGAGGACCAGGACCTGCCTCCCCGGAATGACGTCGGTGAGAAGGCAGGGCTGGGGGTCCAGACCCCGGACTCCGAAGGGAGGAAGGGGCTGCAAGCCCGTAGCTTCTGTGTTTAGACGCCCTCCCCCCCCCGCCCCGACTTGCTCCGTGGCCTTGTCAAAAGTCTGCACTCCGGGCCTCCGTTCCCCCACGGGCACCAGTGCCACGCACGGCTGCGCGAAGCCGGCTTCTGATGGGGCTGAAACTCTCCGCCCTCAGACCCCCCTCGGAAACGTGTGGATTCCCCCATGCTGAGCCGTCACGGGAAGCGGCGGCCAGAGCGGAAGTCCATGGAAGTTCTGAGCATCACGGATGCTGGGGGCGGCGGCTCCCCCGTGCCCACCCGACGCGCCCTGGAGATGGCCCAGCACAGTCAGAGGTGGGAGCCACCGCCCCTCCCGCGGACCCACAGTGTGGGTGGGGAGGGGGTTCGGGGTTCTAGCCCCAGCTCCACCGCAGTGGCCCCTCTCCGGGCCTCAAGTCCGCATCGCAAAGGCGTGTGGAAGGGAGAGGACATCTGCGCCTTGCGAAACCCACACACCTGATTAAAAATCATCATCATCATCATCATCATCATCATCATCATCATCGTCTCTCCTGGAAACAGATCCCGCAGTGTCAGTGGAGCCTCCACCGGTCTGTCCTCCAGCCCTCTCAGCAGCCCAAGGGTAAGCCCCAAGTCATTCGGAAGGGGTAAGGGGGTGAAGACGCTGGAGCCGAGATTGAGCAGCAGGAACTACAACTCCCATGAAGTCTTGAGGCATTGCCTCTCTGTCCCTAAAGGGCCCCCAGCCCTAAGGCCGCATAAGTATTTTAGTACATTGGGCATTTCCACCTCCGATAGGATTGGGGTTTTAGTGTGTTTCAAGGGTTCGTTTAGGCGCGGAACAAAAGCTAATTGAGCGCCTACTGTGTACCAGTCACTGTGCTACAGCAGTGAACATGATAGAAAAAGTCTCTGTCCCCCTAACGATGTGGGTTGGGAGGGGGAAAAAAAAAAAAAAATCACTGGACTACAAGTTCCAGCATGCATCGGGACCCACCTCCGTGAGTATGTGCGAATGGGGTTCCTAGAGGCTCCTGGGAGTTGTAGTTCGCCATCTCACCCTTCTCCACTCTTCCACAGAGTCCTGTCTTTTCCTTCTCACCTGAGCCCGGGGCCGGAGATGAGGCTCGGGGCGGGGGCTCCCCGACTTCCAAAACGCAGACGCTGCCTTCTCGAGGCCCCAGGGGTGGGGGCGCCGGGGAGCAGCCCCCACCCCCCAGTGCCCGTTCCACGCCCCTGCCTGGTCCCCCAGGCTCCCCGCGCTCCTCTGGGGGTACCCCCTTGCATTCGCCCCTGCACACGCCCCGGGCCAGTCCCACTGGGACGCCGGGAACGACGCCACCCCCAAGCCCCGGCGGTGGAGTCGGGGGAGCCGCCTGGAGGAGTCGTCTCAACTCCATCCGCAACAGCTTCCTGGGCTCCCCTCGCTTTCACCGGCGCAAGATGCAGGGTACAGGGTCCCTGAGGGTGCAGGGGCTGGGGGCCCGGATTCCCACCTCCTGAGAGGAGATGGGGCTGGGAGTAGAAATTCAGGTGTTGGAGAGAGGGGGTGTGGCTTCCAGCGCTGGAGGAGGAGCCTCTGTGAAGGACACCTCCCTTCAGTGCCCTGGCTCATCTTCCCATTGGCTCATGGCGAGCAAGTTCCACCCTCAGAGGACATGGCCTAACAGGGCTTGGCTAGCATCCCCAGAAGGACTACCGAGCAGCATGCCATTTGGGGTTTAGTTACTGGGAGGTGCATGGGCACCGGGATCTGGAACCTCTGGTTGGAGGGGACTGCTGGCCCGCGTGCTGGACCCCAGGATGATGGGCAAGTGTTGACCATACTCTCCCCTCCCTCCCCGCCCCCCAGTCCCCACTGCCGAGGAGATGTCCAGTTTGACGCCAGAGTCCTCTCCAGAGTGAGTCTGACAGGGAAGGGAAGTGAGAGGATGGGGGAAGGGTTTATTCCCTGAGCCCCGTCCTGACTCACCTTCTAACCATCCCTTTTCACTCAGGTTGGCAAAACGCTCCTGGTTTGGGAACTTCATCTCCTTGGACAAAGAAGAACAAATATTCCTTGTGCTAAAGGACAAACCTCTCAGCAGCATCAAAGCGGACATCGTCCATGCCTTCCTGTCGGTGAGGGGCCTGGGTCTTACTGTGTCCTGGCCAGCACAGGACTACAAGTCCCAGCAGCCCCTGGGGTCCACTGCCTTCGCGCTGGCGTGACTGCCTCCTGAGGCTCATGGGTTCTGTAGTTTTCCGTTCAGAGTTGGGTTGGGTCACTGTAGGGGCGGGAGGTGGAGAGGTTTACTGTACCCTGGGGCCTGGAGGTGGTGCAACTCCCTAGAGTTTGGTGAGCTGCCATTCCCCCATCACCAGGTCTGAGATTAGCAGACGGAACCACTTTTTCCACTGGGCCCTCTGGTTCTTGCTCTAGGAGCTAGTGGGACTTACAGGTTTTGAGACAGATATGGTAATGCCTGTGGAGGCAGAGAAGTTTGTATCATGTGATTCTGGAGCCTGGGGCTGACGCCTAGATGTGAAAGTCCCTGTTATCAGCCATTCCTCTGATACCGTTTAGAGTTGGACACGAAAACTACAAGTCCCAGCAGGCAGTGGGACCTCCCCCCGGCTTTTCTGTTATTCTTTTCCCCCTGGTGGCTGATGGAACTTGTAGTTCCTTGGGCAAAGGTAGTCGTGGTTCTCCATTCCCTGGAATCACCCCCTCCTTTCGTCCCCCGCCTGTCTCAGATCCCCAGCCTGAGTCACAGTGTGCTGTCACAGACCAGCTTCAGGGCCGAGTACAAGGCCAGTGGCGGCCCCTCCGTCTTCCAGAAGCCCGTCCGATTCCAGGTGGACATCAGCTCCTCAGAGGGTCCAGAGCCTTCCCCACGACGGGACAGCAGTGGTGGTGGTGGCATCTACTCCGTCACCTTTACGCTCATCTCCGGTAAGCGTCCCTTGGCTAGAGACTGCCTCCACCCTGGTGTGTGGGATGCGCAAGACAGCTGAGCTGGGACAGTGGCCCCCTCATTCAGACCCTCACATTCTGTCCTTCCCCCTTTTCTCAGTGACATTTCATGGACTTTTTTTTTTTTAAGATTTTATTTATTTGAGAGAGAGACAGGGCACAAGTCAGGTGGAGGGGCAGAGGGAGAAGCAGACTCCCCGCTGAGCAGGGAGCCTCATGCGGGGCTCGATCCCAGGACCGAGATCATGACCTGAGCTGAAGGCAGACGCTTAGCGGACTGAGCCACCCAGGCGCCCCTTCATGGACATTTATGATGTTCCAAGTGCTTCACATGCACTATTTCACTGAAGCTTCCCAGCAGCCTTTGAGGTATTAGTGCTTACCCACTTGACAGAGGAGAAAACAGAGTCCTGTTGAGGTAAATGGACCTGACAGAGCCGGGCTCAGCCCAGCCCTGCTGACACTGAAGGGCAAAGACGTGGCTCGCCGCGGTCCAGTGTCTTGCTGCGCCCAGAGCAGACATCACCGGTCCATCGCGGCACTTCTTCCTGCGGAGCGCAGCTCCAGCCTCAGAAACTGCAGGCCGCCATGACCCATCAAGAGTTGGCACCAGAGATGAAAACCCAGAAACGTCTTGCTTCCGATTCGGCTTGCTTCCCGGGCCCTGATGAGAAGAGTCTGAATAACAAGAGATGCTTCTGTGTGCTACCCTTGTTAGCGGTCTTATTGAGTCACAGTTGGGGGATGAGCTTGCTCCCAGACTTTCCTGCCAGTGTTACATCACTAAAATGAATTACAGTGCATTTCTGTTCCCCTTCCCTTAAAGATTAATACGCAGGACTTACTCGATTTTAAGATTTTTCTTTCACTTCCAGTTCATTTTTCTTATATTTCTGGCTCTTCACGGCCTCAGCTAGAAACTAACAAGTAACACAACCTATTTAAATAGAAAGCCACACCCATCATTATTTTAACTCCAATCTTTCTTAGCCCCATTTGCAAATGGTGGGTTTATGCCTGGCCCCAACACAGGGCAGCCAGCAAGTTGAGACCAAGAGGAGGAGAGTCCTTTGCTGGGTTCCACAGGGTGGGGGGGCCTTCCCTGTCCCTGTCCCCAAGTCAGTCCATCTCCGTATCCCCTCCAGGTCCCAGCCGTCGGTTCAAGCGAGTTGTGGAGACCATCCAGGCACAGCTGCTGAGCACTCACGACCAGCCCTCCGTGCAGGCCCTGGCAGGTGGGAGGCAGGGGCCGAGGCCATGTGTCCCTCCTTTATCCCGTGGGCTGGAGGGGAGACCGCCTGCTGAGCAAGTGCCCCAGGGCTTTGGTTTGTGGGCGAGGATCACAAGTTCTCAGAGAGGCTGGGGTCTAAGCTCCATCCAGGGAACAGGGCCATCCCAACCTGAGAAGGCCTCCTGGCTAGGGAGGGCACCTCCAGGGATCCCTCAGAGGTTGACTAGTCTCTGTGTTGCGCTCGTGGAACTGGCTAACAAAAGTTTGGGAACGGTGTTCTGGAGAAGGGCAGTCGACCATCCGGATTTGTTCAGATCGCCCAAACAACCCCCTGTGGGCTCCCCTGTGCCCTGTTGCTGAGGAGCGTTTCCCCTAACAACCAGGAGAGCAGAAGGCAAGGGGACCTCTGGCTGTGATCTGGGGACTCGAATGGGACCTGCTGCTGTGACAAGCTGTCCCTTAGTGGATAGCGTCATAGCCAGAGTCCGTGAGAAAGCCCCCTGGAGTCGGGCCTCTGGGTCTCACTGGGACTAAGTTGGCCCAGTTTCCTAAGCCACAGGGGCCGGAGGGGCCCAGGATGCATGACCTGCTTGCTGTCCATGACCTTGCCAGGTCTGGTTGCAGATGGGTGTCCTCCTGGCAGCCATCCCCCCAGGCTTCCGGCCCCGCAGTGGGGGCCCTTAGCCTCACCATGATGTCGCTGGAACGTGTTCCTTGGGGTTCGGCAGCCTTGAGGTTCCTGAGGCCACACTGCTTCCTTCTCCACAGATGAGAAGAACGGGGCCCAGACCCGGCCTGCTGGCACCTCACCCAGAAGCCTGCAGCCCCCACCCGGCCGCCCAGACCCAGAGCTGACCAGCTCTCCCCGCCGAGGCCCCGCGAAGGACAAGAAGCTCCTGGCCACCAACGGGACCCCTCTGCCCTGACCCCAGGGGGCCGGGGAAGGAGGGGAGCCCCCTCCACCCCCCTTCCCTGCCCCCCAACTGTGAATCTGTAAATAGGGCCCAAGGAGTATGTAGGGAGGGGAGAGATACAACAAACCCGGCCTTGCCCTACAGGGATGGGGCTCAGGGGGCCGTGCCCAATGGGGGGTGGTTCTAGGGGGGGCCGAGGGCGGGGGAGCTGTTTCTATTTTATTTATTGATTAATTTATTATTTTATTTATTGATCAATCTCTCTGCGGGGTGGGGTGGGGGAGGGACGGGGGCTGGTTGGGGTGGCTTAGCAGATCCGGACGGAGAGGGCCATCTGTCCTTGTGTCCCCAACTCCTCCTTCCTGGGCCCCCCCTTCCCCGGTTCTCCCCCTTCCTCTCACAACCTTCTGTACGGATTTGCTCTCCGGAAGGAATTCTGGTTTCGCGTGACCCTGCCTGCGTCCGTGTCTCTGATTCCGCCGGCGGCAAAAAAAAAAAAAAAAAAAAAAAATTAATAATAATAATAATAAATAGCCTTGAGCAGGGATGGCTGGCTGGCCTTGGCCTCTCACTTCCTGGATGGCCCTGACAACAGCACCAGGGCCAGACCACACCGCCCGGACTGCCGTTCACAGGGGGATCTGCAGGGAGATGGGGGAGGCCGGCGGGGGGCTGAGGCTGGGGCCCGGCTGGAGACATAGGGTGCAGCCGTCCAGGCAGGAAAAATCCACAGCAAACAGGCCGAAGAGCGTGAACAGCAGTGTGGCGATGGCCCACTCGCACGCAGCAGAGGCCGAGCGCAGCGGCCAGGCATGGAGGATGACCACTGCACCCCGGGGTCAAGGGCCACACCAAGCAGGAAGGATCCGGGAGCCCAGCTGGGTCACCGGGGCCAGGTGGCCGCTCGCGCCGCACTCGGCCCGCCCAGGCCGGAATGGCCTCCGCGGCTCCCGGACACTCGCAGGGATGCCTTCCTCCCCGTCTAAGGCTGTTTCCCAAATGTTCCCCTTGCAGGTTCTTCCTGCTCACACTGCATTCCCAACGTCCCAGAACAAGGTTCTCACCTTGCCCTTGGCCTCCCCGACCCCGTCAAGGCCCCACCATCACCGTCTCCCACTTGCCCGCCAACTGCTTCTTCCCTCAAATATGCAGGGCTTCCTAAAGACACCCCCAAGCCGGGCGCCATCCTCAGGCTATGTTGGCAACTTTCATCCCCCACCCGTGGCCCACAGGCCCCTCCTGCTCACCCCCTAAAATATCTTCCTCCTCCTGGTGACAACTCTGCCACCCACTCACGTGCCTAGCGGACCCTGGGCACTCACCCTCACCCCCTCCCTCTCCTCATCCTCATGGCCAGCTGGTCACCCTAAGGCTTATCCTGCTGGCCTGGCCCATCTCCTTCTGGTCTTGCGTCTCGCTCCTGGTCTGCCGTGTCTTCCTTTCTTCCTTCCCTGCTTCCTTCCCTCCTTCCTTCCTTCCTTCCTTCCTCACCCAATGTGGGGTTTGAACTCACAACCCCAAGATCACTGCAACAACCTTCCTGCTTCTCGGCCAAGCTAGCCCCTACTCACTCCTAGATCAGTTTAGACATTATTTCATTCATTCAGGGATTTTTAGATAGCAGATACGGGCCGACATCACCGCAGATCCCATGAATCCTAGAGCAAAGGAGAGGTGAGAGCACTCACACACAAGGTGGTTACCGCCAGAACTGGCCTTGTTCCTCCCCTGCTCATAAGCTTCCCATGGCTCCCTATTGCCCCCAGGAAGAAACTCAAGCCTTTAAAGCCTCACCTTAGCACTGAAAATCCTCATCTCAGGCCCTTCCAGTGGCCTTATCTCCAAGCTGGTTTTTCCACCCTCAGCATGCACCTGTGGTGTGTCCCCAACCTCCCAAAGCAGGTGAAAAGCAGCTAGTTCTGCAAGACCAGCTCAGAATCTGCCAGTTCTCAGACCCATCCTTGCAGAACCCCAGCCCCTATCACACTCTGCTGGCCATCTTTATGGTCCATTTCCTGGCCCCAGGGCCAAGGGATGTTTGAGCGCCACAGAATAAGGACCTTGCAGCCAAACTGATTATCAGCCCAGTTGGGATTCTAAAAGGGCCCAGCACGGGGCGCCTGGGTGGCTCAGTCAGTTAAGCAACCGACTCTTGGTTTCGGCTCGGGTCATGATCTCGGGGTCCTGGGATGGAGCCCCGCATCGGGCTCCACACTAGCACAGAGTCTGCTTGTCCCTCTCCCTCTGCTCTTCCTCCTGCTCTCTCTCAAACAAATAAATAAAATGTTCAAAAAATTTAAAAAGTAGTAATAAAATACAAGGGGCCAGCTGGATCTTATCACCAGCAGGGCCTCTGCAGAGGAGAGATGCTTGTACAGCCAGAGTAGCTAAAGGCTTGGGTGAGGGGCCAGCCCTTCCCGCCTCTTCAGTGGGATTCAGTCTGCTGCGCTGGGAAATAGGACTGCCCGTTCCATTTGCTGAGATAATCCCAAATAAGCAGATGTCCCTCAGGCAGCCAGCACAGGACCTCAGTTGGTTTCCTGGTAGGCTCTTCTGAACACCAGCAGCCTTCTGGCCTCCCCTGCATTCTCCCCAAGGAGGAGATCGGTCCCTAAGGCTGAGTTTGCAGCCTCTTTCCTCTCAGGGCACTTTATCAGTAATGACCATTACTATGATCAAAACAACTCCATTTTACAGATATGGAAACTGGAGCACAGTGATTTGAGTCACCCGGAGGCGTGCCGGGCTGGCGGAAAGCATCTGGGCTCGGGTGACTCAGAACTGGGCTGGGTAGAGTCTCCAGCCGGTGGTGGGCATGCTGGTGAATGGTTAACAACCAGCTCCGATTTGCAACATCGGCCAATTTCTGTGTTGTGAACACTCCCACCGAGGCCCGCGGGATAATATGACAGCACCAAACATGGAGCTGGGAAGAGATAGGGACTGCCCTCGAGAGCCTTGTACAAGCTGCCTGCCTCCACCATGAGCTCCACCGTTGGGCTTCATGACGGGCCTTGGCCAAGAGACTCCCCCTCTCTGAGCCTCAGTTTCCAGTCTTCGCCAACATGATGCCCGGCACAGGGCAGGGACCCCAAACAGGCTGCTCTCGCTGGCTTGCCATCCTCCCAGGATCTGCTGGTGGCTCACTGTGCTGGGCACCGAGCTAAGCACCTCACATGTATTACTCCCTTCATTCCTTACAACTCCGGGGGCAGCCCTGTTATTATCCACATTTGAGAGCTGAAGGAGCTGAGACACTGAGAAGTTCAGCCAGTGGAGTTTCTCCCCCGGCTAGGACGTGGGGGAGGTGGGATTCGACCCAGGCTGCCTGACCCCTGGGTTGACACTTTCTATGACGCTCTAATCCTGAGGAGACTGAGGCCAAGAAAGGACAGGGCACCGCACATTGCATGGAGCCGACCCACCCCAGTGAAGAACCCCCAACGCCTGCCACCAACGCCAGTAAGGATATTGGCCACCATGAGGATGGTGCTGAGGCTGCAGAGGCCCAGGCGCAGCGGGCCGATCCAGGGGGCCCCAGGCTGGGGCAGGCTCCTCATCCTCCAGAAGAGAAAAAGCTGCAGCCAGAAGTAGAGGTTGCCCACGAATAAGGCGAAGAAGGCCCCTATCAGGTGCGTGGGCAGCTGGTTCTTTTGCTGGGAGGAAAAGGGACAAGAGTTGCGAGGAAGATAGATACACGGTGGGGGGGGGGTGCGAGACGCGAGGGCTGTGATGGGGGGAGGGGTCTTTGACCCACCCAAGAGACTGCTCACTGCTGCGGCCTCACTCCCTAATACAGGGCCTGGCACATCATAGACGCTCGGGAAATATTAGTAATAAATCTTTCATTCTCAACCGGGGAGGGGGAGGGCTGATATTGCCACCCAGGGGGTAAAAATTGGTTTTTGGAGGGCGAAAAGTTCTCATTTATTTATTTATTTTTAAGATCCTATTTATATATTTGACAGAGAGAGAGTGACAGAGCACAAGTAGGGGGAACGGCAGGAAGAGGGAGAGGGAGAAGCAGGGAGCCTGATGCGGGACTCGATTCCAGGATCCCGGGATCATGACCTGAGCCAAAAGCAGACGCTTAACCAACTGAACCACCCAGACACCCCAAGAGTGAAAAGTTCTTAAAGATTACAATGGTTTGTGCTTTGCAGATACATAATATATGTTATTTAATATTTTTTAAATATTAAAAGTTTAATGAGGGGAAGCGATGACCGGCGGGAAATGTCTTTAAAAGGCTCCTTAGGGGAGCAATATAATTATTTTAAGCAGTGGGGCACCTGGGTGGCTCAGTCGTTAAGCGTCTGCCTTTGGCTCAGCTCATGATCTCAGGGTCCTGGGATCAAGCCCTCCATTGGGCTCTCTGCTCAGCAGGGAGTCTGCTTCTCCCTGTACCCCTCCCCCCTCCTCATAATCTCTCTCACGCTCTCTCTCTCTCTCTCAAATAAATAAATAAAAATCTTTTAAAAACTTTTTTTTTTTTTTAAGAAGTTAAAGTTGAGGAGCACAGGAATAAATGAATAAGTGATGGGGAATTTTCTTAACACGTGGGAGGCAGCCTCTTATCCCATGGTACTTTCACAGGAGAGGTTTGGAGTCAGAGACATCACAATAAAATTAAATAACAATATAAAATAACCAATAGGCTTTCTCCAATCGATTGTCCTTTTGTTCTACAAATATCTACTGAACTTCAAGGCGAAGAATGTGAGTTCTAGAGTCTATGAATCTGGGTTCATTTCTGACCGCCACGAACCAGTTGATTAAAACAAAACAAAACAAAAAAACAACAAAAAAAACCCTCTGTCGGATTTGACCAAAAAGAGTCTAGCTAGAGCTCTTGGGGAGATGGATGAAAACCGACACAGTGTAAAGCCTAGCGCCCCGCACGGAGTGAACGCTCCATCTAAGAATGAGTGGCTCTGAGTAATTTCACTATTAAAAGCGGAAAGGGGCAAGGGGCGGCAGTAAATTACCCCCAATCTTCTAGGGTTCAGTGAAATAATTATACCAAGAGCCTCCCACGCGGGACTCCATTCAAACAGCGGAGGAGCTCACTTCCCTCGCCTGTCCGAGGACCCCAAGAGAAATACAAGTCCCAGAAGGCCGTGCGCGGAAGAGCCCCCACAACGAGAAGCCAGCAGCCCTGGGGGATGCTGGGAGCTGTAGTCGGGGACTCGGGCTGGTCGGACAGCCTGGCTGGGCTCCACGAGCGGATACCGTCTCACCTGGAAATTGCCCACCACGGAGGTGCCCAGGGCACACAGAAGCCCCGTCCACAGGATCAGCCGGTTAAACCATTTTCCGACTCCCCAGTCCCGGAGCTGGTGGTAACGGATAATGCAGATCCAGGCGGCTGGGAGGAGAGGGAAGTGGGCGGGCAAGCCGGGCCCAGATTCCTGGGGAGGGGGTGCGGAGAGACTGGGCGTCTAGGGGTGGGGGCCTAACCTCCACATCTGGGGGAGGGGTGGGGGCTTGGACTCCTGGGGCGGGGGCCGGGGCCGGGGCTGGGCGGGGCGCCCTTGGCTGGGGGTCGGGGTGGGGGGTCTCTCCCTGAACAGAAAGGCTGAGAATATTTACCCATAGCAGCTCCCATGTTCAGCAGCTGGCTGAAGATGCAGCTCTGAGGGGGGTAAGATCCACAGAGGCTGGGGAAGATGAAGGATCATCCTGCGGCTCCTCGGAGCCTCGGAACCCCCCCCCCCCCAGCGCCATAACTACCTGATATAGGGGAAGCCTTCGGTGAGGTTCACAGACCTGTTGGTCACGGCAAGGGCAAAACTGAAGTATAGAGACATCAAAGTGGTTTTTAACGACACCTTTTCCTTCTGTTACCCACAGAAACAAGGACTTCTAACTCCCTCCCCTTCAGACCCCGGAGCCCAGGCCCCCAGCCCCTTGCTCCCTCAGACCCAGGGGTCCAGACCCCCCAGCCCCTCCTCCCTCAGACCCGGGAGTCCAGACCCCAGCCCCTCCCAGGGGTCTCCTGCCTCTAACACTCACACGGTCCAGACTCCAGCAATAGCCCAAAGGGCCAGGAAGGCAGGCAGCAGGGATAGGTAACCCCACATGCCGGGCTCTGCAGGGGAAGAGGAGGGACCACGAACCTTTCTCTCTCTCTCTCAGGTGAGGAACCTGCCCTAAGGGTCCAGGTGCATCAGAAGGTGGCCTCCAGCCTCTGAGCCCCTCAGGCTCTGAGGCCCGCATTGGCTCCCAGGGCAGAAACAGTGGGTGAGGGTCTGGTGTGATGAGGCCAGCTCTCAGCCTGGGGCACTTTCCCTCTTGTAACAGCTGTCTTTCCATCCTGACCTCCCAGTTTTTCCAGGCTGGCCTCCCTCAACCCAGCTTCCGAGCCTCTCCCAGCCAGCCCTCCACTGCCAGCCTCTGGGCTTCCCCGGAGTGCTCACCTGTCCGAACTTTCTCCCTCTCGCTCTCCCAGTCCTGGGCCTGGGGCTGTGGGAGAGGTTGGAAAAGGAGGGGCGACGTGGGGTAGGGCTCGGGCGGTGTCGTGGCAGAGCCAAAGTCCAAGCTGCAGAGTAGTCTGACCGTCTGACCCTCTGACCTGCCGCTTTCTTCGGGACCTCACCCCCAAACCGCCACTTCCCCACTCAGAACCTAGCAGGCAGCCCCTTCGTTAGCTTCAAGGGGCCCCCAACTTCCTTCCTTCAGCTTTATAAGTTCAACATCCAAGACCCCTTCTCCTTACCAGGACCCAGATTCTGAGCCTCTAGCTCTCTCTACCCTTCCTCCCTTGGGAACCCAGCAGTCCAGACCCCCAGTCCCTTCTAGAATTCCTGCATTGGTTTCTAGCCCCTTGGCTCCAGCTTCCTAGCTCTTACCTCCTCTGGGGCCCCAGAAGCCAGGCCCACAGGTCAGACTCCTCTCTGGGTGCAGTTTCTGTCCTTAGGCTGCTGGGTATGGGGCTGTGGTGACCTGCCTCCTCCCGTCACTTGCCTTCCCCTCTCCGTTCCTCCAGGCCAGCTGCTGGAATTCCCCAGTGGGCCGGCTCAGGGTGGGAAGGGAGACCTTGGTGTCGAAATCTAACTCCGATGAAACTCCCCCCTGAAAGCTATTGCTTCCTCTGCCCTGATCCTTTCTCTGTCCCACATAGCAACCTTCAACTTTCGGGTTTCCTTCCCTCTTGCTAATCAGATATTTGGGTGTCTCCTCCTCCTGCTTCCCCTGGACCCAGGAGCCCAGGCCCCCAGCCCCTCCTCCCTCAGACCCAGGAGCCCAGACCCCCAGCCCTCCTCCATCAGACCCAGGAGTCCAGGCACCAACCCTCCTCCTTCAGACCCAGGAACCCAGACCCCCAGCCCCATCCTCCCTCGGACCTAGGAGTCCAGGCCCCCAGCCCCCTCCTCCCTCAGACCCAGGAGCCCAGACCCCCAGCCCCATCCTCCCTCAGACCCAGGAGTCCAGGCCCCCAGCCCCATCTCCCTCAGACCCAGGAGCCCAGGCCCCTAGCCCCTTCTCCCTCAGACCCAGGAGTCCAGGCCCCCAGCTCCCTCCTCCCTCAGACCCAGGAGCCCAGGCCCCCAGCCCCTCCTCCCTCAGACCCAGGAGTCCAGGCCTCCAGCCCCTCCTCCCTCAGACCCAGGAGTCCAGGCCCCTAGCCCCTTCTCCATCAGACCCAGGGATCCAGACCCCCAGCCCCTCCTCCCTCAGACCCAGGAGTCCAGGCCCCCAACCCCTCCTCCCTCAGACCCAGGAGCCCAGGCCCCCAGCCCCTCCTCCCTCAGACCCAGGAGTCCAGGCCCCCAGCCCCTCCTCCCTCAGACCCAGGAGTCCAGGCCCCTAGCCCCTTCTCCATCAGACCCAGGGATCCAGACCCCCAGCCCCTCCTCCCTCAGACCCAGGAGTCCAGGCCCCCAGCCCCTCCTCCCTCAGGCCCAGGAGTCCAGGCCCCCAGCCCCTCCTCCCTCAGACCCAGGAGTCCAGGCCCCCAGCCCCTCCTCCCTCAGACTCAGGAGCCCAGGGCCCCAGCCCCTCATCCCTCAGATTCAGGAGTCCAGGACCCCAGCCCCCTCCTCCCTCGGACCCAGGAGTCCAGACCCCCAGCCCCTCCTCCGCCAGACCCAGGAGTCCGGACCCCCCAGCCCCTCCTCCCTCAGACCCAGGAGTCCAGGCCCCCAGTTCCTCCTCCCTCAGACCTGGAAGTTCCAGTTACCTTCTCTCTCAGCACCCCACCTCTTTTTTTTCAATTTGTGGTAAAAATCACAGAACATAAAATTAACTATTTAACGTGAACAATTCAATGGCATTTTGTACCTTCCCAGTGTTGTGGAACTACCACATTTATCTAGTTCCAGAACTTTCTCATCACCCCCGAAGAAACCCCGTACCCACTAAGTGTAGGCACTCCGCATTTCCTACGGTCCCTAACCCCTGGCCACAACCAGACTGCTTTCTGTCTGCGGATTTGTTAATTCTGGACATTTCATGTGTGTTTGAGTTTTATCCACGTTGTAGCACACATTTCAGCGCTTCATCCCTTTCCGTGGCCGAATAGAATTCCACCGACCCTATGTCCCTGGGGACTTAGGAGTCTGAAACCCACCTTTTCTTCCTTGTGCTCCTGCATTTCCACGGCCCCAGCCACCTAGGACTTCAGGCTGTCAGCTTCCTCGAGGGTACAGATGAGAAAGTGAAGGTGCTGACAGACAGACATGGGACATTCCTTGAGGCCAGAGCCAGCAATCAGCGGAGGCCCGGATCCCACCCCTGCCTACAGTGTCTTCCCAGGCTGGAAGGCAGCCGCCCTTGGACCCGAAAATTAGAATACAGGTATTATATTTAAGCTGGCACAGGGCATGGTGGCCCCCAGAAGAGGAGGTGGTTAACTACCCATGGTGTCTGGTGGATTCTGGTTGTGAGGGAGGGCCAGGAAAGTCTCACAGGCCATACTTAGAAGGAGGGAGTGTGCAAGCCGCTGGAAGGCTTTCTCAGTAGAGTCCAGGTGGCCTCCGAAACCTGGCCCATGAGGTCGAATGCCTTTGTCTGCTGGGTTACTAGGAGACGTGAGCCAGGCCCCAAAGTTCTCCATTGCCATAAAGGGCTTGGACATGATCCTGAGGGTACTGGGGAACCATGGAAGGTTCTTGAGCACAGAAGACTGAGAGGAACTGACACTGTGGAGACAGGAAGGAGGTATAATGATAATAAGCATTAGCACATCTTTCGTGCCAGGCACCGCCCAGCAACCCTGGGGGGGGGGGGAATCTGGAATAATGCCAAACTTCACACTTCAGAAAGATATCGCAGAAGATCCAGAGCTTTCAAATCGGCAAGACTTGAGTTCGAATCCCATGTCTGCCACCTAAGAGCTGGGTGCCTACATGAGCTTCCAATGTCTGCTGTGACAAAGTACCACAAATTTCATGGCTTAAGACAACCCAAATTTAGGGGCCCCTGGGTGGCTCAGTCAGTTAGGCGTCTGTCTTCAGCTCAGGTCATGATCCCAGGGTCCTGGGATCGAGCCCCTCGTCGGGCTCCCTGCTCAGCGGGAAGCCTGCTTCTCTCTCTCCCACTCCCCCTGCTTGTGCGCTCTCACTCTCTCTGTCAAATAAATAAAATCTTTTTTAAAAAATCCTTAATTTAATCATAGCAAAGTCGTGTTTGCTATGTAAGGTACCCTCATCACATGTCCGGGAGATGAAGACGTACACATTTTGGGTACCACTATGCTGTCTCCCACAGTGTCCCTGGGTAGGGGGCTTCAGTTTTTTCAGTCTGTAAGATAGAGCTTGTAATATTGCCCTGGGGATGGACTTCCTGGTGGTAATAAGAAAACCATAGGCCCAAGATGGAGTCACTTATGTGAAGGGTCCCACTCAGCAAACCGGGACTTAATAGCTAACCGAAGAGTGGTTTCAGCCTCCCCGCCCCCCCCATAGTAACACTTAACTAGTCCACCTGGAGTTTCCTGGTTAGCACTAGGAAATGTACTGAGAGACCCTTCCATTCCCCTTAGGAGGGCAACCTCGCCTGAAACAATGCATTCTTTGCTAATAGTTTTCTTTTTTCTGCTCCCTATCTACCTTTAAAAACCTTTCCTTTTTTGGTAGCTCAACAGAGCTCCCTCTACTTGGTAGGTGGGATGCTGCCCGATTCATCCATCACCTAGTAAAGCCAGTTCGATCTTTAAAATGTAGTCAGTTAAATTTTTGCTATTTGGGGCGCCTGGGTGGCTCAGTCGGTTAAGCATCTGCCTTCAGCTCGAATCATGATCCACTCAAGGGGCTCCCTGTGTACACTGGACCCTGAAGGAGTACGGGGCGGGGTGGGGTGGGGGGACGACAAGATGCTAACGTGCCTCCTAGGCAGGCTCAGCTGAGGGTAAGTGGCTGCACATGGCCTTCCTCTGGGTGAGACGATACTTCACTTTCGTGTGTAGGAAACTGCTTCTGGTTCGTGGTGAGGACCATTTTTCCCAGAGAGGGGAAGCTGCCCATGCACTGGATCTCTGTTTTCTCACCTGTCAAAGCAAGAATCATAATGGTGCCCCGTCACATGCTTGTGAGGGTTCAGGAGGGAGTCCATGGGAGTATGAACATTGTCGGGTCCTCCGAGTCACAGTATTTCTGAGAAGCAGAAATACTTGGAGATACTTGGAGCTCAGAGCGTCTTGCTGTGTTATCTGGTCCTCCGGGAAGCAAATGTTGCAAGGATGTTAGCAATACAAGGGATTTACTGGGGGGGCGATGCCAGTGAGAGATAAAGGGGAGAGGGAGCAGGACTGGGCCAGGAAGTGGGTGGGCCACCTGTGGAAGAAGAGGGGGAAGGGAGCTGTGAGTAAGAAGAGCCTCAGAGGGTACAGCTCTGAGAAATCTCAACCGGCCAACAGGGGAGGTGAATTGCAAGGATTTCTTGTCACAGATCCATAGAAACAGAAAGTAGGTTGGTGGTTAGCAGGGGCTGGAGGGAGGGGTAGACGGGGAGTGATTGCTTAATCTCTTCTTTTTGGGGTGGTGAAAATGTCTTGGAAGCAGAGGATGGGCAGTTGCACAACAGTGTGACTGTTAAATGCCTCTGGATTATACTGCTTAAAATGGTTAAAGTGCTGAATTTTGTGGTGTGTGAATTTTACCTCAATTAAAAAAAGAAAAAGAGGGGCACCTGGGTGGATCAGTGGGTTAAGGGTCTGACTCTTGATTTCAGCTCTGGTCATGATCTCAGGATTATGAGATCAAGTCCCACCTCAGGCTCCGAGCTCCTCAGGGACTCAGCTTCTCTCCCTCTTCCTCTCCCTCTGCCCCTCCCCCCACTGCTTGCATGTGCACCCAGGCATTCTCTCTCTCTCTCTATCTCTCTCTCTCTCTAAAAAAATGAATAAAATCTTTTTTTTTTTTAAATGGGGGATGGGCGCCTGGGTGGCTCAGAAGGTTAAAGTCTGCCTTCGGCTCAGGTCATGATCCCAGAGTCCTGGGATCGAGTCCCGCATTGGGCTCCCAGCTCCTTGGGAGCCTGCTTCTCCCTCTGCCTCTTTCTCTCTCTCTCTCTGTCTCTCTCATGAATAAACGAATAAAATTTTTAAAAAAACATGGTATATATCCCTGTTTTAGATCTTCTTTAAGGTCTCGCAATAAGGTTTTACAGATTTTTCTTGAAGAAGTTTTGTGTATCTTTCATTAGATTTATTCCCCCTTGCTGGATATTTATAAATAATATTGTAAGCCATATTTATTTAATTTTTATTTTAGAACTTAGTTGTACAGAAAATGGTTAACATAGCAGATCTGAATCAGCTATCGTGGTTGCAAGGTTTGCGTTTGTCTTGTGTCTGGGGACTTGGCTGTTGAACTATTCTGAGTGGCTCACTGTGCCTGGATTGTTTATGCAAACCCTGTGGTTAATGCTGAATGCCTGTTTTCCTTCTGGGAGTCTGGAATTGTGGTGCATGCTAGGCCAACAGTATCTATATGATCAGTCATCAATAAAAACCTTGGGTGCTGGGGCGCCTGGGTGGCTCAGTCGTTAAGCGTCTGCCTTCGGCTCAGGTCATGGTCCCAGGGACCTGGGATCGAGCCCCGCATCGGGCTCCCTGCTCTACGGGGAGCCTGCTTCTCCCTCTCTCACTCCCCTTGCTTATGTTCCCTCTCTCGCTGTGTCTCTCTCTGTCAAATAAATAAATAAAATCTTTAAAAAAAAAAAACAAAAAAACCTTGGGTGCTGAGTTTCTAATGGGCTCCCTTGGGCAAAAACATCACACACATTTTGCTGCATTTTTTTTTTAAGATTTTATTTATTTATTTGACAGAGAGAGACAGACAGTACAAGTGGGGAGCTGCAGGCAGAGGCAGAGGGAGAAGCAGGCTCCCTGCTGAGCAAGGAGCCTGGGATCA
This sequence comes from Halichoerus grypus, assembly GCF_964656455.1. Taxonomy (NCBI): domain Eukaryota; kingdom Metazoa; phylum Chordata; class Mammalia; order Carnivora; family Phocidae; genus Halichoerus; species Halichoerus grypus. Next base: position 58,052,953 of record NC_135726.1, read on the forward strand.
TGACCTGAGCCGAAGGCACACGCCCAACCAACTGAGCCACCCAGGCGTCCCTTTGTTGCATTTTTTTAAAAGATTTATTTTTTTTTATTTTAGAGAGAGTGAAAGCAAGAACATGTGAGCAGGGGGAGGGCAGAGGGAGCGGGAGAGAATCTCAAGCAGATTCCATGCCCACCGTGGAGCCCAACTCAGGGCTCCATCTCACGACCCTGAGATCATGACCTGAGCCGAAACCAAGAGTCGGATGCTCAACCGACTGAGCCATCCAGGCGCCCCACATTTTGTTGCATTTTTGTTTGGGGAAAGAGTGAGCTCTGTGTGATCCTCGTGAAGGGAGAGAGCATGAGGAAACCTGCCTATGAATCCTCCAGTCTCGGCCTGTGACTTTTCCCCTCTCCATTTGCTGTAATAAAGCTTAGCCACGAATACAACTCTATGCTGAGCTCTGTAAGTCCTAGTGAATTTTCAAACATTTGGGGGGCTTCGGGGACCCCCAACACACAGGTAAAAAGATACGCAATTGATGTTTGTATATTGATTTTGTATCCAGAGCCTTGCTAAATTCCATCCTTAATTCTGATATTTTATCAGGAGCTTCTTTTGGATCTTCTAGGTACATAATCATATCTGTGATTAATGGCAGTTTTGTTTCTTTCTTTTCAATTCTTACACCTTTTATTTTTTTCTTTTTCTTGCCTCACTACAATGGCTATGTCTTCAGAACAGCATTGAATGCAGTGGTAAGGGGATATCCCTGTCTTGTTCCTGATTTCAAATAAAAAGCTTTCAGTGTTTCAATATTAACATGAATTTTCTCTGTATTTTTTTTATTGTGGTAAAATATACATAACATAAATGTTATCCTTTTAACCAATTTTAAGTGTACAATTCAGCGGCATTAAGCGCATTCACACTGTTGTGCGACCATCACCATTGTGCATCTCCAGATCTTTCTCATCATCTCAAACAGAAACTTTTTACCCATTAACTAGTAACTCCCCATTTCCCCTCCCTCAGCCCCTGGCAGCCACCACCCCACTTTCTGTCTCTATAAATTTGATGCTTCCAGGTACCTCCTGTTAGTGGAATCACACAATATTTTCATGTGTGTGTGTCTGGCTTATTTCACTTTCCAAAATGTTTTCAAGTTTCATCTACGTTGTAGCCTGTGTCACAATTTCCTTTACACATTTTGTTTACTCATTTATCATTTGTAGATGTTTGGGTTAGTGCCACCTTTTGGCTATTATGAATAATGCTGTGATAAACATTCACGTACAAGTTTTTCTTTCTTTAAGATTTTATTTATTTGAGAGACAGAGAGCACGAGTGTGGGGAGGCACAGAGGGAGAAGGAGAAGTAGGGTCCTCTCTGAGCAAGGAGCCTGACGTGGGGCTTGACCCCAGGACCCCGAGATCATGACCTGAGCTGAAGTCAGACCCTTAACCAACTGAGCCACCCTCTTTCTTTCTTTTTTTAATAGAAAGAGAGACAGAGCACGGGGAGAGAGAGAATCCCAAGCAAGCTCCATGCCCAGTGCAGAGCCTGAGGTGGGGCTCAATGTCACAATGCTGAGATCCTGACCTGAGCCAAAATCAAGATCAGATGCTTAACTGACTGAGCCACCCAGTCACCCCCTCCCTTTTTTTTTTTTTTTTTTTAGGATTTCATCTTTAAGTAATCTCTACAGCCAACCCCGGGATCACGACCCTGAGATTAAGAGTTGCACGCTCCACCCACTGAGCCAACCAGGCGCCCCGACTTATATTCTAGATTACAAATCTTTTATCAGATATATGATTGGCAAAAATGTTCTTCCATTCCATGGGTAACAGTCCTTTTCTGAGGGCCTTCTCTGTCCTTCAGGGTCAGGCTGCTTTCATTGTTATTTGTTTAATCATTCATTAAATCTTTGGCAAATGTCAGAGATGCGCCGGGCACTGCCCTTGATGTTGGAAACTCAGCCGTGAACAAAACGAGGGTCCCTGCCCTCTTAGAGCTTCTGTCCTAGCTGGGGAGGACAATAAACAAGGAGACATATAACGTCAGGCAGGGGTTGGTGCTATGCAATACCAGTTTGTAGGTGTGGGAGCTCTGTAGGCTCAGGGCCTTACATTGGTTTAATGCTCTGCTGTTACCATCTTGAAATTCTTAGCCAGTTTTGAACAAAGGCTCTGCATTTTCATTTTGCTCTGGGACCCACAGATTATTATGTACCTGATCCTGGGGCTATGAGGCAACAGAGCAGAGTAAGGGGATGGCTGGGGTAGTTGGGCTCCTCCAGCCAGGGCCCTTAGGGAAGGTCACCTTGAGGAAGTGACATTTGAGCAAACACCTAAAGCAGGTGAGAGAGGGAGCTCTGTGGATAGTTGGAGGCAGATTTCCTAGCAGAGAGGACAGCAAGGAAGGGCCTTGCTTCCAGCAAGGAGGCCAATGGGATTGTAACGGAGTGAGCAATTCAGAGTAGTTAATAATTAAGATCAGAGGAATAATGGTGGAGGGATGTTGGATTTTTTTTTTTTGATAAATATTTTATTTATGCATTTGAGAGAGAGAGCATGAAAGAACGAGCAGGAGCAGGGGGAGGGGCAGAGGGAGAGAGAGAAGCAGACTCCCCGCTGAGCAGGGAGCCTGATGTGGGGCTCAGCCCCAAGGCCCTGGGATCATGACGTGAGCCCAAAGCAGACACTTAACTGACTGAGCCACCCAGGCGCCTAGGATGTTGGATTTTAATTCAGATGCCTATCAATTAACTGTAGTGGCATAAAACAATAAGAATTTGTCATCTCACACCGTTTCTGTGGGTCCAGAATTCAGGAGCAGCTTAGGTGGCTCGCTCTGGCTTGGGGTTGCTCTTCGGGTTATAATCAAGATGTCGTTTGGGGCACAGTCTGGAGACAGAAGGATTGTTTCCAGGGTGGCTCACTCACATGACACTCAAACTCTTGGCAGGAAGCCTCAGTTCTTCTCCGGCTGTTGGCGCAAAGCTTTGGTTCCTTGCCACATGGCCTTCTCCATAAGGTGGCCTTGATGACCTCTCAGAATGTTGCTGAGTTCCCCCAGAGGAGTGATCCCAGAGATAGCAAGGACGGAAGCCATCATGTCCTTGGTGAGCTGGCCTTGGGCATGCCATCATGTTTGCACTGTCCTTCGCATGGCACCGGTTCAGCCCTATTCAGAGTGGAAGGATGTGCACAAGGTTGTGAAGTCTCGTAGGGGTGATGGTCACTGGGGGTCATCTTGGAGGCTGACCACCAAGGTGTGAATTCATTGCTGAACTTTGAGCATGATGATGATGATATAGATAGAGTTATGTGCGTACGTATACGTAAGTATATATGTGGATATAGGTGTTTATAAACTAACATACGGTATGTAATACTTATATTTTATTCTTTTATTATATACATCTGGTCATTACACAAGTCATACATGAAAACAGAGAGACAGTTTCCCCCACAACCATTTATTTTTTTCCCAGCTTTATTGGGGTACGATTTACAAACAAAATTTTATATATTTGAAGTATATAGTAGGGGTGCCTGGGTGGCTTAGCTGGTTAAGCGTCCGCCTTCGGCTCAGGTCATGATCCCGGGGTCCTGGGATCAAGCCCCACATCGGGCTCCCTGCTCAGGGGGGAGCCTGCTTCTCCCTCTGCCTGCCACTCCCCCTGCTTGTGCTCTCTCTCTCTCTGACAAATAAATAAATCTTAAAAAAAAATAAAGTACACAGTATAATGGCTCAATATACATACACACTGTGAAATGATCACCACAATGAAGCTAATTAACACATCCCTCACCTCACAGTTACCCTTTGTGTGTGTGTGTGTGTTATGATCTACTCTCTTAGCAATCTTCAAGTATACAATACAGTATTGTTAACTCCGGCCATTCATTCATCTCATAACTATAAGTGTGCACCCTTTGTCCGACATCTCCCCTTCCCTCCCCAACCCCTGGTAACCACCTTCCCACTCTCTGCTTCCATGAGTTCAACCTTTTTTTTAGATTCCACATACATGTGAGATTGTGCAGTATTTGTTTTTCTCTATCTTATCTCATTCAGCAGCATGCCCTCCAGCTTCTTCCATATAGTTGCAAATGGCAGGATTTCCTTCTTCCTCACAGATGAATAATACTCTATCATGCATACATACCCAACATTTTATTTTGTCATCGATCCATCGACAGACACTCAGGTGGTTTCCACATCTTGGCCGTTGTGAATAATGCTGCAGTAAACACGAGAGTGCAGATATCTCTTTGCAATAGTGATCATTTTCTTTTGGTATATATCCAGAAATGGGATTGCTGGATGATATGGCATTTCTATTTCTAATTTCTTAAGGAGCCACCATACCATTTTCCATAGCAGCTACACCAACTTACATTCCCATCAGGAGACACGAGGGTCCCCTTTTCTCCACATCCTTGTCCCCAATCATGTAATTTATATATACATATCCCTTTCCCCTCAAAATATGGTCACCCTGAATTTATGGTCTTATAACAAGTTTTGGGAGTTACTAAGCCCACAACATCCCTCCAGCCTGTGAATGTGTGGTCTGAAGAAGCCACCTGCAAAGGTGTTCTCTATGGCCTGCTTCTCAAGCATTCCAGAGCGTTCCAACCACTAGTCTGGGTGATTCTGATTTAGGAATTCTGGGATGTGGCCCAAAATTCTTCATTCCCACCAAGCACCCATGTGATCCTGCTTGAAGCTGCGGGGACACAGGCTACACTTGGGCAGCACTGTCCTAAAATGATTAATTATTAGGGGCGCCTGGGTGGCTCAGTCGTTAAGCGTCTGCCTTCAGCTCAGGTCATGATCCCAGGGTCCTGGGATCGAGCCCAGCTTCGGGCTCCCTGCTCAGCGGGAAGCCTGCTTCTCCCTCTCCCACTCCTGCTTGTGTTCCCGCTCTTGCTGTCTCTCTCTATATATCAAATAAATAAATAAATACCTTAAAAAAAAGAATAATTATCTAAAAAATAAAATGATTAATTATTAAATACTCAACCGGGCTTTTTGGAGGCTGAGACTTAGAATCTATATTTTCACTATATTCCCCAGGTGATTATTTCTCTCTCTCTCTCTCTCTTTCAGTAGTAAAATATACTTAACATCAAATTTACCCTTTTAACCATTTTGAAGTATACAATTCAATGGCTTTACGTACATTCACGATGTTCTGCAACATCACCATTCTCTAGTTCCAGAACCTCTTCATCCAAAAAGGAAACCCCATACCTATTATTAGTCCCTCCCCACCTCCCCGTCCCCAGCCCCTGGCAATCATGAATCTGCTTTCTGTGTCTATGGACTTACCTATTCTGGAAAATTCTTGGAAATGGAATCATTCCCAGGTGCCTGGGGAGGGGGTGGACTCAGTTGGTTAAGCGTCCGACTCTTGATTTCCGCTCAGGTCATGATCTCAGGGTCGTGAGATCGAGCCCCAAATGGGGTCCACACTCGTGGGGAGTAGGCTTGAGATTCTCTCCCTCTGTCCCGCACCACCCCCCCACCCTGCTGAACGCATGCTCTCTAAAATAAATAAATAAAATCTTTAAAAAAAAGAAAAAAGAAATGGAATCATTCCATAGGTGAATTTTTGTGTCTGACTCCTTTTACCTGGCATGTTTGCAAGGTCCATCTATGTTATAACATGTGTCCAAGTTTCAGGCCTTCTCTGGGGTGCCCCTTGCTATGCCATCTGAGATTGAGAACCCGCTGGATGCTATCTGGGCACCACAGCCCAGAGTTTGAGAGTAAACCTGGTGTCTGATGGCCTGTTCAATCCCCTCTGTAAGCCTCACTTTGCTCATCTGTACAATGGGGGTCACAACAGCCCATTCCCCGCAGGGCTATTTGCAAAATCACTGGCTTGTGCTAAGAGCTCAATAACTGTTAGGCATTGTCGTTATTCCATCTGGTGGATTTGCTCTAAGTGATCCAACCAATCTTCTATTGTTGGACATTAAGGCTCTTTCTATTTTTCTGTGTTTTAAACAACACTGAGGCAAACATCTTTATATATAAATATCTTAACACTTGGCAGTTATTTCCTTCAAATAAAACCCTGGCAGTGGAATTGGCAGGTCAATTTTTTTTTCCCCAAGATTTTATTTATTTATTTGAGGGACAGTGAGAGAAGAGAGCAAGAGAGAGAGTGCACGAGCCGGGGGAGGGGCAGAGAAGCAGACTCCACGCTGAGCAGGGAGCCTGAGGTGGGACTCTGGGATCATAACCTGAGCCACCCAGGCACCCGGCAGGTCAAATTTTTATTCATATTAAGAAATCTTTTGACGCATAGAAAAACAACAGATAGTGAATATAGCGAACTCATGATTTCCACCTCTGGGCTTACAAAAAAAAAAAAAAAAAGTGCAAATATCAATGTCCTGTGTGGCTTCCTGATTGCATTCCTTCCGTCCCACCTGCAGGGGTCACCGGTAGGGCCTTGCCCCTACTTTTGTCACGCCAATGCATGTTTATACACATTTAAGACATGCATCCACACACAACCCTTGTGTTCTGTGCTTTAAAACTTCCCGCACTCAACTATGCAGACTTCCACAACCAGCAACATGCTTTGCGGTTGTCCAGGTTGATATCCGGAGTGCTGGTTCATTCCCTTTCACTGCTGTATGGTGTTCCCCTGTGTGAATATGTCACGATCCATTTATCCATTCTTCATGTGATGGACATTTAAGCCGTTTCCAGTTTTTTGTTTTTTGTTTTTTCATCACTGCAAACACTGTTGGGAGCTTATCTTTCTGCTCACATTTGCGAGTGTTTCTCGAGGGTGTACATAAGGAATGAGCTTCTAAGATTCAGACATACTGATAGGACTTTGGACTTTGCCAGAGAGCTCAGTTTTTGGAGTCCTCTCTGCTTGCTGGCCTTTGCTCTCCTCTGGAGCTGTGGCCATCCTTACTGGGGGGCTGTAGAGGGTACCTTGGTTGGGGAGAGCAGTCTCAGAGTGGGGGTAGTCCCAGCTGGGGAAGGAACAGCATAAACAGAGATGGGGGTGGGGATGCTGGAAGCGCTATTGAAGACACCCAGGAGGGTGTTAAGGAGAAACCCTCAGAGAGGGACCAGTGTGGTCCTTGTTTTACAAACGCGAATCTGAGGGCCAGAGAGGGCAAGCCACTTCCCACCGTCCACAGAGCGACGCAGAAACTGTCCGCTTCATCCTCACTGGCTGGTCATTCATTCATTCATTCATTCAGTACACATTAAGGAAGCACCTACTCCGTGCCAGGCATTGTTCGAAGCGCACCGTGATACACAGCACTGAGCAAAACAAAGACCGCCTGCTCCAAGCGCGGAGCTTATTATTCTGGGCGTAATTATGACGAATTGCTAATTATGGATGCCTCCAGGATTGGAGCAGGTTGGTGATCCCAACTGGGGGAGGGGCTTCCCCGTGGGAGCCTTCTCCAAAGGCCCCGCTTCCCGGGCTCCTCCTTTGCGACCCGTTCACCCGCAGAGCTCCCGTGGGTGCTCCCGAAATTAACCGGGGTACGTGGGGCGGAGAAGGTGGTCGAGCAGAGAGGAAGAGCGAGGCGCCCTTTGTAGCTGGGCAGGACTGTCAATAAACTTTTGTCTCCTTGGCAACGGCAGGCCGGGCGGGGTCGACGGAGGCGCCCGCGCACCCACCCCTAGCGCCCGCCCCAGCTTTCTCCCCGCGGTTCGCGAAGGTTTCACCGGAGAAAGAGAATGGGCCAGTCGCGACTCTACGGTGACGGGCGGAGGCCTTAGCCTATGGAAGGACGAGCCGTCCCAGGGCCAGCCAATCACGCGCGCGCTGTGGAGCCGGCAGAGCCCGCCCCCTTTCCACTTGGACCCGAATAACCTGACCCAAACCCGAGTTTAGCCTGGAGCCTCGACGCTCTCGGCCAATGAGGGCGTCGACTCCGAGCAGTGGGCGGGGCAAGTCTCCATGGCAGCGGTGGAATGACAGCAACAGGAGCCATTAGCCGCAGTCGGCGGCGCTTGGCAGCGGCGCGGGCGGAGCGGGGTTTCGTAGGGGCACGGACGGGAGGGCAGGCGGGGAGGGGCCGAGCGGGACTCGGCCAATGGGAGCGGCGTGAGCGCCGCAGCCACTGAGGAGTGGCGGCGGCTTCGGCCAATGGGAGCTCCCTATGGCCGCGGCGGGGCGGGCTCGGCGGCGCAGACGGGAGGCGCGGCGACCGTGTCTGACGAGAGCTGGAGCAGGCAGTGGGAGGTGGTGGCGGCGGCGGCGCGGGTGCCTGAGGAGGAGGAGGAGGAGGAGAAGCGGGTGAGGGGCGGCGCGGGGCCCGACCTCTGAGCCCCCTCTCGGCCCCCAGCCCGCGCCGCCTTGGCTCCCGGTCGCCCCCAGCCCCGACCGTCCCCCGCCCCGCCCGGCCCCTCCTCGTGTGCAGGCGCCCACGTCTCCCGGCCCTTCGGCGGGCCTCAGGCTGCCCCGGGCGCCCAGCCCCTTCCCTGTGCTTCCTCACCCAGGCCCCTCCCCGCACTCCCGGGCCTGAGCGGACCCCTCGGGTCGCCCTCTGACTCTCTACTCCCCTCCCTGGACCTCAGGCCCTTGCCCTGCACTCTCGCTGCCTGCCAGGCCCCTGTCCGCTTCCCCAGTGTCGCCCCGCGGACCTCAGCCCCCGCTCCTGGACCCTCAGTGCCTGCCCAGGTCCCTACCTGGACCCCAGGCTCGCTCCTCCCTGCACGCGCAGGACTTGCCCCTTCTCTGCCTCTCCAAGCCCGGCTATGGACCCCTAGGCCCCCCTCCACCTCCTCAGGACCTACCGTCGAGCCCAGGTCTCCACTCTGGCTTCGGTGGGGTCATCCCTGACCCCCAGGCCTTCCGCCGCGCTCTGTGTCCAGCAGGCACCCCCGGCCCCTCTTCTCCCTGCCCCAGCTCCGCTCTGTGCATTTTGTCTTTGCCCACATGCCTCTCCGCAGCTTCCGCTCTGTCCCGGCGCCCTCTCGCAGCGCCCCCTCTTTATCCCCAGCCTTCCTGTCTTTTCTAGAACCCCTTTCCCCCCAGCTCTAGCTGCTGATCCGTCTTCTGCTCCCCCTTGCCTGCCATCCCCCATGGACTCTCCCTGAAGCACCAAGGTCTGGATGCCCAGCAGGCCCTCCGTAGTCAGGGTTAGGGGTCTTGTTTTGTTTCCTTTTGCTAATTCCCTTCTTTCTCCCCTTTTTATAGACCTGTTCTGCTTCTCCATATCATTCCCTTTCTCTCCCCTCTTCCCCGCTTTGTCCTCTGAGCCCCCCCTCCCCCAGAATCCTTGGAGAGGGAGCAGGTGCTGGGATCCGTCCTCTGCTCTCCCTCCCCTCACCCCCCTCCAGGCTGCCTGGGGCTTCACCCAGAGCCTCCTGATGATTCCCAAGGGCTGCTTGGGGGGTTGGGGAGGATGGGAGGGACAGGAGGGAGGTGGAGGCTGAGGCCAACAAGCATGGGGGTGGGTGGAGGAACAGTCAGTCCTAGCGGGTGGGAAGCCTTGGATTTTTCCTTGGTGAGGGCTGGAGGTGGAGATGGATTCCCCCGACTCCCACCTCCTGCAGGGCTAAGCCTTTAGGGTTATCCCTGACTGCCAATTAATCAGCCTTGCCTGGGCCAGTAGGGACTGTGCGTGCGCGCCGGTGTGTGTGTGTGTGTGTGTGTGTGTGTGTGTGCGCGCGCGCGCGTGGGAACATGAGGGAACCTACGTGTGAGTGTGTAGGTGTGCACAGCAGGTGGTCGTGTGTGCTTGGGGGATTGGTGTCTGTGCTCCAGAGCATGAAGATCCTCATGACGATGACTGACGTTTCTTTGGGGGGCTTCCCCACTGTCGGAAGTACTTGTTGCATCCATCTTCGCTGAGAGCCCTGTGAAGTCAGCCTGCCTTTACTCCCTGGTTTGTAGATGAGACTGGAGACCGAAAGGCTTGCCAAATCCTCGGCAGCTCAGAAGCGGGAGTCCCGGGGCGCTGCCCCTGCCCCTTCATTGCGCCCTCCAGTCTGGGCCAGAGGCAGCATGGTCCGTGGGGCACCATGGGACCTGACAGAGTGACAGCCAGAGAGCTGTGTGAGAATGACGACCTTGCCACCAGCCTTGTCCTGGACCCCTACCTCGGCTTCCGCACCCATAAGATGAACGTCAGGTGAGGCGGCCTGGGACAGGGTGGACCGAGGGCTCCGCGGGGACCCCTTCCCTTCCTCCACGGCCCCTGCAGCCCCGAGTGCGGGTGGGGGCGGGGCCCGGGAAGGCCCGGAGGGAATAGGCCAAGGCCCTGGGACCCAGGCGTGCCCTCTCCCCCAGCCCCGTGCCCCCCCTGCGGCGACAGCACCACCTGCGCTCAGCGCTGGAGGCCTTCCTGAGGCAGCGGGACCTGGAGGCTGCGTACCGGGCCCTGACGCTGGGAGGCTGGATGGCCCACTACTTCCAGAGCCGGGGCCCGCGGCAGGAGGCTGCCCTCAAGACCCACGTGAGGGCGCCCTTCCCTTCCCCCACCCTCAGTCCACGTGTCCTCCCTGTCACCTCGGCCTGTCCTGGGTCCTCCACCCTGCCAGGCAGAACTTCTGGAGCCCCAGGCTCCAGACCCCTCGGTGAAGTTCCCCGCCCCGGACTCCCTAACTTCCTAGCCATTGGGACCATCTGAGACGAGGCTCAGAGAATCCAAGGAGAGGAGAGTTGGGGGTCCTCTGAGATGGAGTACAACCTCTTCATTTGACAGATGAAGAAACTGAGCCCCCAAGAGGGGAAGTGAGTCCCCCAAGACCACACAGCAAGTCAGTGGCAGAGCAGGACTAGGACCCAGGAGAGAGAGGGCCGAGGACGACCCTGCCCCAGCTCCTCACCCCGCCCACCCCCTCACCTCCCCCAGATCTATCGCTACCTCCGAGCCTTCCTGCCTGAAAGCGGCTTTACCATCCTGCCGTGTACACGCTATTCCATGGAGACAAATGGAGCCAAGATCGTGTCTACCAGAGCTTGGTAAGAGGGCGGAGCTCACAGACCCTCCTCGCCTACAGCAGCCCTGATGGGGGATGAGAACCTGTGGGACCCCAGGGTTCCAGGGCCTGCTAAGGAAGTACCGTTTGTGCTCAGGAGGCAGGGGCAGGAGCGGCCAGTGGGGCAGGCATCCCTTGGTGCCATGGGGCCTAGCGCGCACTGCTGGGTAAGGGACAGGACAGTGAGCAGGATGGACCCTGCCGGCCGCTCACAGTGTAGACAGAAGGCAGGTGGTAGCCGAGTACACACACAGGTACTGACCTCAGTTCCTTGGTGCTTCATCAGCCACAAGGGAATTTTGAGTGTTCTTGGGAACCGGGCCTAAGCAGAGGCCCACCAGAGGGTCTGCCGAAGCATGGCGGGGGGGGCTGGGTAGCAGCTTGCGGGGAGTTACTGGGGCTCATGGGGAGTGCAGGCGAAGGAGCACTTGTGCGAGGCCCAAGGGCAGTTGGGGCTGGAGGAGGAGCCTAGGGCGAGAGGACAGCAGGAGGGGTGCCTGGGTCCACATGGTGTCCTGTCTGGGCGCCATCCTGTCCCGGAGGATGCAGGATCCAGGAAGTGCCCCAGGAAGGTGGGTGGATCTGAGAAATCTGGGAGGAGGACCACAGTGGCCAGCAGCGGCCTGCAGGAGGCCTGGTGCCCCAGCCCCCAGAGACCCCTGTCAGCCGAGACGGTGGTGGGAGGCACTGCTCACAGACCCACGGCCTGGCCTCTTGGCAGGAAGAAGAACGAGAAGCTGGAACTGCTGGTGGGCTGCATCGCGGAGCTGCGGGAGGCCGACGAGGGGCTGCTGAGGGCCGGGGAGAACGACTTCAGCATCATGTACTCCACCCGAAAACGCAGTGCGCAGCTGTGGCTGGGCCCCGCGGCCTTCATAAACCATGGTGGGGGTGGGGGCAGGGCCGGTGGGGGGGGAGGCACGGAGGGGTGGCCCCCCACTCTCCTCTGCCCAGCCCTCCACTCACCTGAGTCTCTTCTCTCCCCCGCCCTCTCCTTGATGCTCCAGACTGCAAACCCAACTGCAAGGTGAGACTTGGGCCCCCCACCAGGAGTGGGCATGGGGGAACAAGGGGGCCCCGGGGAGGGGCATTTGGGTCAGTGACTAGCCAGAAAGTGCCCAGAGTCCCCCACCCCGGCCACAGCCCAGTTTGTGCCTGCAGCTATCAGAGTCTATCAGAGAGTTTGGGGGGGGGGGGGCTCGGCCAGGGTCATGGCTGTGCCACTTGGAGGGGGGAATGTGGTGATGGGGAGACAGAAAGTGCCCCTGCACCTGGAGCCCCAGGCCTGACGTGGAGATGCCCCCTGGCCACAGCAGGAGGCAGGGGGGCCAGGTGGCAGGACCCTGCCAATCCGTGCCACCCAGGTGGGGCCAGGGGGAGCCCCAGAGCACGAGGCTCTGGGAGGCTGGGCCTCCAGGCAGAGGGAGTGAGCTGGGGAAGCAGCGTTTTGGGGGGACCACTGTGTGTTTTGTGTGGAGTGTGAGAAAGCTGTCTGGGGAAGTGCACATCCTGCCAAGTGTGGAGCCCTGAGGTGTGGTGGGGGTTCGGCACTGGGGCTCCGGGGTTAGAACTGGTTCGAGTCCTGGCTCCAGCAGCCCCCAGCCGCATTCACTCCTCTCCACTGGCCTCCTGCTACGGAGGTGAAGCACATACCCATGGTTCCTGTGCTCTGTGATTGCAGGCCCGTGACGTGGCTTTGGGGGTGGGAAACGTGCAGGGTAGGACAGAAAACAAGGCCCTGTCGTGAGGTGGGTGGCAGCCACCTGAGGGCCCAGGAGCCAGGCACCATGTGGAGCAGGGAGGCTGCCCACAAGTCCCGCCAGAGCCAGGCGCTGAAGGAGGACTAGGATTTTCCTAGGTGTTAAAAGGAAAACCGAGGCGTGTCAGGGCATCCCAGACGGATGTGTCTCAGTGGAGGGCCTCCTGGAGAGGGGCCCGGCATGGTGACTCTGGCCTCGCGTGCCACAGAGGAGCTCATGTCTGCCATGGACGTTCCTCCTGGGTGAATAATGGGGCTGGGTTTTGAGATGGCCTGGCAGCTGAGGAGCTGGAGGCTTGGCAGGAAGGAGAGGGGCCAGAGGCTGGCGTGTGACCTGCTGTGTAACTGGGTGAGAGTCCGGGGGAATAGAGAGGACAAAGACGCGAGACCCTGCACACAGAGGCTCCAGCCAGCTGGCCTGGGATCAGGCAGGCGGTGGTGAGAGCCACCCCTACCTACGTGTGTGCCAGCTGGAGTGCAGGGACCCACGGGAGTCCCACTCCTCCCGGGGGTGGGGCAGAAGGTAGGAGGCGGGGGCAGGAGTGGCCGGTGGGGCAGCCGTCCCAGACTGGAGCTGCAGAGTGGACGGGCACGGGAAGGGAGCCGGCCAGAGCTTGGACCTGGCCGCCAGGGTGCAGGCTGGTGGGGAGTGGGGGGTGGGCTGTGGCGGGTCAGAGGGGGTGGAGGAAGAGTGCAGGAGGGGGCAGGCACTGCGGGCTGCTAACACTGCCAGGGGCCAGTTAGATCATCGTCCTGCAGGGAGGGTGGAGGCCAGCAACTGGGCGGGAGGTCGGGGAGTGTGTGCAGAGAGGTGGCCTCCCGGGGGCCCAGCCCCTGCCCATCCCTGTCCCCGTCCCCGTCCCTGGGAGTGCACTTGGCCAGGCGGGGTGGAGCCCGGCAGCCCCCAGGACAGGCCGCTGAGCAGCCGGGCCCCCTGTTTGTGCCTGCACTGCCCGTCCCTGTCCCCGTCCCCGTCCCTGGGAGTGCACTTGGCCAGGTGGGGTGGAGCCCGGCAGCCCCCAGGACAGGCCGTTGAGCAGCCGGGCCCCCTGTTTACGCCTGCCCTGCCCGTCCCTGTCCCCGGTCCCTGTCCCTGGGAGTGCACTTGGCCAGGCGGGGTGGAGCCCGGCAGCCCCTAGGACAGGCCGTTGAGCAGCCGGGCCCCCTGTTTGTGCCTGCCCTGCCCGTCCCTGTCCCCGTCCCCGTCCCTGGGAGTGCACTTGGCCAGGTGGGGTGGAGCCCGGCAGCCCCCAGGACAGGCCGCTGAGCAGCCGGGCCCCCCGTTTGCGCCTGCACTGCCCGTCCCTGTCCCTGGGAGTGCACTTGGCCAGACGGGGTGGAGCCCGGCAGCCCCCAGGACAGGCCACTGAGCAGCTGGGCCCCGTTTGCGCCTGCACTGCCCGTCCCTGTCCCCGTCCCCATCCCTGGGAGTGCACTTGGCCAGGCGCCCCCAGGACAGGCCACTGAGCAGCCGGGCCCCCAGTTTGTGCCCGCAGATGGGAACGCGGCCTGTGTGAAGGTGCTCCGGGACATTGAGCCGGGGGATGAGGTGACCTGCTTCTACGGGGAGGGCTTCTTTGGTGAGAAGAATGAGCACTGTGAATGCTATACGTGTGAGAGGTGAGGCACCCGGGAGGGGTCCTGGGGAGGAGGGCAGTAGCAAGAGGGCCGCTGCGGTGAACCCGGAAGTGCTTCCTCAGGGCCCGCTCCCTTCTCTCTCCCTCCCGGCCCCCCCCAACCAGGAAAGGTGAAGGAGCCTTCCGCCTGCGGCCCCGGGCACCCCTGCCCCCTCGGCCCCTGGACAAGTACGAGCTCCGGGAGACCAAGCGGAGGCTGCAGCAGGGCCTGGATGGCGGTGGCCGGCAGGGTCCACTGGGCCCGAGGGCCTGTGCCCACCTCTCCCCGCTGCGCCGGGACCCGTTCTGTGGTGAGCCCCCCAGGCCCAAGCCCTTGTCTGTTCCCGCCACCTCCCGCCCTCGGGTCCCCGCCAGAGGCCCTGCTCACACTCCTTTCTCCCCGCTCCCCCCGGCCTCCGTAGCCACCTGCCAGCCCAGGCGCCCCCTGCCCTGCAGTGCCCGCCTTGACGCCTCGCCCCTCTGGCTCCAGTGGCTGCCTCAGCCCCAGCTCCGGGTGCGCCCCCGGAGGCGCCGGCGCCCCCAGCCCCGGCGGGCCCCAGCGGCCCCCGTTCTCCGCACCGCCCGCATCTCCTTGCACCGGTGGGGAGGCTGTGGTCCCCACTGCTGCCTGCGTGCAGAGGCCCTGGTGGCCCTGGGCCCGGCCCCCCGCGCCCACTGGGCCCCGCAGCAGGACTGGCACTGGGCCCGGCGCTACGGGCTGCCTTACGTGGTGCGTGTGGACCTGAGCCGCGTGGCCCCGGCCCCACCCGCTGCCCCTGCACCTGCCGGGACCCCAGGCCCTGCCCCCATCCCCAAGCAGGCCCTTGCCTTCGCCCCCTTCTCCCCACCCAAGCGCCTGAGGCTGGTGGTCAGCCACGGCTCCATTGACCTGGATGTCAACGGTGACGGGCCGTGATGGGCTGGACAGGGAAGGCCCCAGGCCAGGAGAGGAAGGAGTCCCTCCTCGTCCCCCCTCCCCCCGAGCCCCAAGTTCTCGGGAACTCACTGACCTCTAGAAGGAGCCGCTGGACCTCTGGGAGGGAGCTGGCCCTTGGCCCCAGCACAGTTCTGCCCGGGGCTGGGTTGGTTTGGAGACACCCAGGGATCTGACCCCTGACCCTTTGTGACTGCTGACCCCTGAGCCACCCCCACCCCAGCAGGGTGCCCTGGCCGCTGCTGCCCTCCCACCCCAACTCCAGCCTCAGGACTGCGGGAGCCGTTCCCTTCCCTTCCCACCTCCTGCCCAGGGAGCAAAGCCATAAGGGGTGGGGGCCACCCCATGGCGTCTCCCCAGAAGCCCAGGCCTCGGGAGGAGGCAGAACTGACCTGGGGTGGCACTGCCTAGAGACTGCGCTACGGAGGCGAGTGGGCTTGCTCTCAGCTCTGCGACTGTCCGAGGTGGGGGGCAGGCTGGGGGGGATGTCTGGGACACGTCCTCACCAGCCCGTGGGTCTCAGGGAGGCCGGATGCGACCTCATCTTTCTCATGGTGCTATCCCTGGTGCTACTGGGGTGTGGGGGGTCCCTCCCCTCCCCCACACCAGAATGGGGTATGTTGGGGGATTGGAAGCACTTGAACTTTTTATTTTATTAAAACCTTGTTATAAGCAGTGCCCTTTGTAGCTTTTCATTTTGATTGATGTTTTGAGGGGATGTTTGTCAGCGGGGTGAGACCCTCAGCCCTGCTGGGGAGACCAGGCCGGGGGAGGCGGCCCAGGCTTTGGGGGCCTGCGAACTTTGGAAGGGTGAAGGGTCCGCAGGATGCCCCTGAGGATGGCGGAGGACAGAGGCAAGAATCGCGTCCCCGCCGGAACCAGACTTCTGAAGAGTGCTTCTGGAGCTGTCCTCACGTGGGAGGGGACGCTCCCCGTCGTTCAGACGAGGTAACAGGTCCAGCAAGCAGAGGGACTCGCCCACGGTCACACGGGGCCGGCTGCCCCTCCGAAGTCAGCTGCCCCGCACCCTCGTCTGAGTCCTGTTGGTCGGCCCGGCTCTATGGGACCAGGGCGATGAACCTTCTCAAGCTGCTCAGGATCCAGGTCAGTGGGGACCCTGCCATCCCTCTTCATTGTCACCTCCGCCCCAGTGGTGCAGAAGAAATGCAAGAAATGCAGACAGCTAACAAGACCAGTGAGCGGCCCCGGGGAGGGGGGGGGCGGCCCGGGGGCACTGTTTTCCTCCTTGGCCCTGAGGCCTCACCCATGCCTGAGGGTCAGGTGGGGCTGGGGGAGCTGAGGACTGGATGGGGCAGGGAGGGGGGGACCACCTGAGGGGGGACCATGCAGAGCTGTAATCTTTTTACTTGAAATTCCTTTCATTTACAGAGAGCCCACTTCCTTTCAGAAGGAGAGAGTGAGAGTGTGTCTCTTCCCTGCAACTCCTACTTCCCCTGCTAGGTTTCTCCCTCCTGTTAAAGACGAGGGAGAAGAGGACGCAGAGGGATGGCGTCGTCCGTAAAGAACTGGGCCTCTACACGGACTGGCGTGCGGGCGCCTTCACCGTGGCTTCTAGGCAGGACCTGGCTTCTAGACAGGATTCTCCTCCCAGACGGCCACTGAGGGTTACAAGAACCTCCGGAAATTCTATTTTAAATGTGCGTCTGTGCGTTCTTCTCGGGGGAGAGGGTTCGAAGCCTTCATCGGATTCTCAAGAGTGTCTCGAACCCCAGAAACAAAGATCAGAAACCAATGGTCGGGGTCTCACCCTTGGCCCGGCCGCCTGGAGCCAGCTCAGTCTGTGTTGTAGGATGAGGAGCACCGGTTGTGACAAAGGTGTTTCCACACACTGCCCAATGTCCCCCTGGGGCCAAAGCCACCCCTGCTGAGAGTCACTGGGCTGGATGACAAGGGGATGGGGAGGGAAGACCTCCAGGGCAGGAACTGTGGCCCTGACGCTGCCCAGGCTTCATGACAGCGCTCCCAGGGTTCCCCCCTTTACAAATGGCCTGCGGGCACCCACCTTGCTGCCAGTTTCCGCCCTGAGCCCCGAGAAAACGGCCCCCACCACGGCAGGGAAGTGCAAGGAGCTCAAGTTGTGGCGAGTGAAGTGTCAGGACCCGGGGGCGGGGGCGGGAGCCGGGCTTGGCATCGGGAGCTCCCCCTGGTGGCTCAGGCCCAGGGGGAGGGGAGCGTGAGGGTCGGGGCAGGGCCTGGAGCCCCATCAGACCCACGGCAGCCTGAGCGAGGGCACAGGGAAGAGCTGGGCAGTGAAGGAAAGAAGGAGCTGCAGGAAACGGAATAATTGCAGCTCACAGGGCGAGGTCTGCGCTCTGCTCCCCCCTCCCCAGCTCTCTCCTTGCCTCTGGTGGCTGGGACTGCAGCAGAGCCGAGTGCCATCCAGGCCGGGCACCCCAATCCTGGGCCATGTGTCTCCTTGGGGGCGCTCTCTGACCCTTTTGCATGCACATGGCGTTGACCAGATGCCTCCGGCAGCTCCAGGCCCCTGTTGACAGGCTGGCCATCCTGGAGCTGCTGATGGAGGAGGGCAGCTGGCTATCGATCCATCACTCCCACCGTCCAGCGTGGCGTGGGGCGCCAGCATCGAACCGCCACGCTGATTCTGAGTCCCTCGAATTGCCGACACAGAGCCCCCCCCACACACACACACGCCCTGAGAACACCAGGCTAGAGGATTGTAACCCGTAACTCACAGCATCATCCTCCCCAATAGCCCTACGAAGTCCACGTGTTGTCATCACCGCATTTGGGATGAAAAGACCACGGGGCAGGGGGCTTAGGGAATTTGTCTGGGGCCACAGGGCCGGTACGCTGTGCAGCTGGGACTTGAACCGTTTCTCAGAGTTCCTCAGGCTCTGACAAAGGCAGACATCAGAGAGGAGGCTGGAGCTGGGCCGCAGGGCTTCCTGGGGGGGGGGGGGGGAGGGAGAGCAGGTGCCTCGAAGGGCAGCTGATTCTGAGAGGGAAGCACCTGGCTGAGCCTCTCTGCAGAGAGGGAGGAAGGAGCTGGCTGAGGGTCTGCAGAGACGGGAGGAGGAGGAGAGATGGCCTGAGGTCGAGGGGATGGCACTGGAGGAAGAGGGGGAGGTGGGGAAGGGGGTGGTGAGGCGAGCAGGGGTGCAGATTGGGGGGAGGGGCGGGGAACCAGGCGCGCGGCCTGGGAGGCTGCTTCCGAGGAGCTGGTAGAGGAGCAGCGGAACCGGTGTTCGGAGTTCAGGGCCTGGGAGTTTGCAGTGATGCTGGCGCAGACCCCGCCTCCGGCTCAGGCATCCGTAGGACCGTGGTGGCAGAGTGTAAAGAATGTTCCAGAATGGGGCGCCTGGGTGGCTCAGTCAGTTAAGCATCCAACTCTTGATTTCGGCTCAGGTCATGATCTCAGGGTGGTAGGATCGAGCCCCGTGCGGGGCTCCGTGGTCAGCGGGGAGTCTGCTCCCTCTCCCTCTGTCCCTCCCCCAGCTTGCACAAGCACACACTCTCTCCCCAAAATAAAATCTTAAAAAAAAAAAAAGTTCCAGAAGTGGTAGAGGGATGATGGTGGGGAGGATCCTGGGCCACAGATGGAAAGAAGGAGGACGGCTGGGAGTGGCTTCTGGGCAACGGGGTAAAGTGCACTCCGGGCACTCGTACCCTGAGTGAGGTCAAGAGGCTGGCCGGGGCTGCGCAGGTGTCAGGCCCTGTGGTCAGAGGCTACCTGGGTGACCCGACTGCCAGACACCCGTCAGCCCCACGCGGTGACTCAGAGCTGCCTTGCCTGTGTCCCTTCCTTGGTCCAGCCACACCGCCACCAGAGCAGGACAGCCCTTCCTGCAGCTCTCAGCACACCCTGCACCCTCACTTGCCCTCCTGCCTCTCAGGCTGTGGTTGGAGAGAGGGAGTCCTGGGGCAAGGTATCTGGGTGCAGCCATCCCAGCAGATGGGACGTCTGGGGTGTGCCCTGGGTGGGGTGATGAGGGCAGTGTGGAGGGGATGCAAGGGGATGGTCATCAAGGAGGGCGGGAGGAGCGAGAAGCAGAATAGAGCCAGTCCTCCCCTGAGTCCGCTCAGCCCTTCCCATCATCACACCTCTCCTGGTAATGGGACTCTACACCATCTGGGTTAAAAACTGGGGAAACTGAGGTGCACTCAGGTCAAGAGGCTTGTTCAGTTGTTATGATTAGTAATAGCCACCTTTGAACCCCGGGATTGAACAGGCCTCTTGAGACTACTTCAGGCAGAGTGTGGGTCCAGCCTGTCCCAGGAAGCATACAGCTTCAGGGAGAAACAGTGGGATCCAGTCCTCCCCCTGCTCAGGACTTAGGCCAGGCTAGAATCCCAGGGCTCTGTGCTTGTTAGAGGTCACTCCTCAGCCTTGGCCAGGGTGTGGGTGGGAGGGTTAGACAGGTGACATTTCAAGGGGCATTTGGAATCAGAATGAATCTCAGTGTTGCCACCTCTGAGGCTGGCTGAAGGCAGGCCCAGCGCCTGGATGGGGCAGGAGCAAAGAATTACCCAGACAGGAGCTCAGAGCGTCCTGGAGGAGCATCCTGGAGAAACTGACGTGACAGGTATCTGTGGACACCCACGGAGGAGACTGCTCGGGCTGGGGACGGTGCTGGAAGGCCGAGGCCAGGCGTGCAGAAGACTGTTGGGAGGGGCGCGCGGGATGAGACCGGGGTG
Source organism: Halichoerus grypus (assembly GCF_964656455.1). Taxonomy (NCBI): domain Eukaryota; kingdom Metazoa; phylum Chordata; class Mammalia; order Carnivora; family Phocidae; genus Halichoerus; species Halichoerus grypus. The sequence goes on from NC_135726.1 coordinate 58,072,910, forward strand.
TACTTGGAGGGAAATGGAGTCAGACAGGGGCAGGGGAGTGACGGAGAGTGGTGAAGAGCTGGGGACAGGTCCGGAGCTGGGGAGGGAGGGTTGGGGTCAGCGCTGGGGGGTACACAACCAAACAACCCCCCAGAACTTGGGAATGCAAGTCCCAAAGGAGTCTGCGGAGGTAAGAGGAGAAGATCCTGAGGGAGGAGATGAAGGGCGCACCAGGTGTGGGGATGGACAGTCAGGAGCACCCTCGTGGGCAAGTGCTGTCCTCCACGGAGCCTGGGCGGGCGGCCGCTGCCCGCTGGAGGCACTGGAACGGGGGCAGGAGGGGCTGGGCTCGATCCTGCCCTAGAGACCCGACGATCCTCCCTCCATCCCTGCCCCCTCCTCATCAGAACCAGTAGTGTTAGCTGCAGGGCACTGACACAGGAAGGACTTCTCCAGCCCCCACGCCAGATAGGAGGCAGAAATAGCAGCAACAGAGATTTATTGGTGGCTCACAGACTGGGGAGTGGATAGCCGGGGCCGGGTCTCCGCGAGACGCCAGGATGTGCGGTCAGAGCACTGATCCTTCGGAGGAGCGGCACTCAGGCCGTCAGATTTTGCCCGCGAAGGTCCCGTCCTGGATCTGTTGGGTCCAGCGCTGCACCTGGGTGGGGGGGGAGTGGCGGGAGGGGAGGCAGAGGGCGCCGGCTCAGCTACACGGGACCCTCCACCCTCGCCCCGGCCGGCCGGCCGCCGGCGCCCCCTCGGCCTGCTCACCCAGCTCATGGGGCACAGCGAGTGGAACACGCGGAAGTAATACTGGCAGGGCTGCGTGCTCTTCCCGCGGCGGTTCATTCTCTTGACGCAGCGGTGGTAGTCTGCAGGGTGGGGCCGGGCGGGCAGGCGGGGTGGCTCTGCGGCCCCACCCCGCCCCTCCCGGCCTAGCACCGCCCCTTGCTCCCGCCCCCAACGATGGTCCCACCCCCTCCGTCCCCTCGCCCTCCACGACTCAATCCCGCCCCTCCCCTCCAGGCCCCGCCCCTCCACGGCCAGACCCCGGTCTACCACGGTCGGCTCACCACCTCCAGACCAAGCCCCGCCCACTCCAAGCCAGGCCCTGCCTCTCCCTCCCTCGCCCCGCCCCTCCAGAACTCGGTCCGGGCCCTCCAGACCAGGCCCCGCCCACTCCCGGCCAGGCCCTGCCTCTCCATCCCTCGCCCCGCCCCTCCAGAACTAGGTCCCGGCCCCCCAGACCAGGCCCCGCCTACTCCCGGCAGGCTCCACCCCACCATGGTCGGCTCACCCACTCCAGACCAGGCCCCGCCCCTCCAGGACTTGGTCATGGCCCTCCAGGCCAGGCCCCGCCCACTCCCGGCCAGGCCCCGCCTCTCCCTCCCTCCAGGACTAGGTCCCGCCCCCTCCACACCAGGCCCCGCCCCTGCCGGGTAGGCCCCGCCCCTGCGGACCACGGTTCTCCCCCACCCCTTTCCACCCCAACGGTCTCCGCCGCCAAGGCGGGTCCCAGACCTTCTTCCCATTTTCAGGTGGGGTGCTCCCCTTCCTGCCTCCCCTGTCTCACCCCCTGCCCCTAAACTGGCCCGCAAGGTCTCACCCAGGAAGTTCTGGTAGCAGTTTTGGGTCTGGTTCTGGTTGGGGAAGCGCGGGTCGAAGGGCGGTGTTGACCATTTCCCCTTGGGGGGCTTCTGGGAATCAACATCCAACATCCACGGAGGCGGCAGCTCCTGCGGGGGAAGGGGGGCTCCGTGGGGCTTGGGGGCGCCCCTCGTTCCGACCCGCACCCAGCGGCTGGCCCCCACCCGAAGCCCAGCCCCTGATCCCACCCGCCCTGCCCTCACCAGAGTGATGTCAACGTGTCACTGGGTCAGCTGTGCTTGTGGCTCCGTCCAGGGGTGCCCCTCGCTTCTGAGTCTCGGGGGTCCAGTCCAGGAGAAACACGACCCCTGGCAGGATTGGCTGGGACCCCTGGACCCCAGCCAATGGGAGCAGCGGCGCTGCAGGGGATGTTCCAAGACGCCGGGCGGGGTCTGCGTGGACCCCACCCCCGCCGCCTCCTGCCCCCAGCCCCACGAAGCTCTTGGGGGTCCCCCGCGCACACACAGGCACCCAGGCACGACTTTTGCCGAGTCTCAGACTCAGGCTTTTAATCTCTGCGAAGGTGGGCCACCCCGCGGGCTCTCCCCTGTCCCGCTCCCCGCCCCCCAATATATAAACGTATAGACAGCTCTGGTCTCTACCGGAGAGGGAGCATCCCCCCGCCCGGCCTTTTCAGCACCCTGCTTCTTACGGTAGAGGTGCACAGCACCCTGGGGGTCCGTGGGGAAGAGGAAAGAGCCAGGGTGGGGTCTGAGCTCCTGGACTCCGGTGCCAGGACTGAGGCGGGTCTGTGGGGTCTCGGGCTACCTGGCCAGGCTGGGCTCATTTGGACACTTTGGCAACTGAGATTGAGTCCCCCGAATCCCGCTATTGAGGGCTCTCGGAACTGAGCATGCTGGAGAGAGAGAAAAAGCCAAAGGGGGCTTTGGGGGCCACAGGGAGAGCACCCTGAGTGCTCAGTAAAGTCGTGCTAAATGAAGTGTGAGCTGGAACAGGGTTCCCCCTGCCCCCCGCGTCTTCCTGTCCCCGGTGTACCTCCCAGTTCCTCTCCCTCCTGCCTAGTGACTCTCGAGCCCAGCTGTGCATCCTTCACACCACATCCAAGTGCACTAACGTTGCTCTCCTCTCAAGAATCTCTCTGTGCCCACTTCCTACACCAGCTACCTCTCCAGGTCCCTCCTGCCCTTCCAGCAAGCTACTTGCAAAAAGCTGGTCTGCTCCTCATCTCCGAAGCCCCTCTTTGCGAATGTACGGAGGTAGGTAAGTAGGTATATAGTGGGAAAATACACATCACCTAAAATTTACCATCACAACCATTTTAAACCGTCCAGTTCCATGCCATTAATTACATTCACAACATTGTGGGACCACAACCACTTAGTTCCAGAACGTTTCATCACCCCACAAAGAGACCCTGTTCCCAGTATGCGATCCCTCCCCATTCCTCCCATCACTCCCAGCTCCTGCAACCACCATTCTGCTTGGATTTGCCTGCCCCGCAAGCTTCATACAAAGGGCATCACCCACGAGGAGGCCTTTTGCTTCTGGCTCCTTTCCCCCAGCATCATGTTTTCAAGCGTCACAGCAGGTGACTCCCCGCTTTCTGTGCTTCCTTAGGCCTGCCCCATTCAGGTCTTTGTTAGCACCATGTAACAAATAATCAAATCCTTGCTGATGAATCCGGAGGCCCCGTCTCAGTCCCCTCTTCCTGCACCTCGCTGTGGCCTTAGACACAGCTGCTCCCTTCCCGTGGCGGTCAGCATGCCCGTCTCTCACCATTCTGCACACCACGACTATGGTATCCCCTTTTCCAAACACTCTCATTGTCTACACTCGCTGGCTGGAGACCTCCTCCAGTCCCCATAGCTTGCGGTAACTCTCCACGGGCCGATGATTTCCCAAGTCACTCCTGACTCACATATCCGGCTACCTACTGCACATCTTCACCAGACACCTTGGAATTCAGAGGTCCAAAACGGAATTCCTGATGCTCTACCTGCCACCTACTGCATTTACAGCTTCTCCGAATGCTGCCGATGGCCACAACATCTCCCCAGTGTCCCAGACCCCAAACCCTACAGTTGCCCTTGATGCCATAGGGACAGGCCCAGCCCATGAGCCAATCCATTGGCCCAGCCATCGGAGCATCTCTAGAGTCCTGCCTCTTCTCAACACTTCCGACACCTCCCCTGTTGTCCAAACCAACATCATCTCACGCCTGGATCACAGCACCTGCCTCCTGCCTACTCTCCTGGCTTCCATCCTTGCCCCCTTACCTTCCCGATGCTTGGGCCAGAGAGAGCCCTTTCTAACATACATCACTTTCAGCCATTCTGCTCAACAAACCCCAGCTCACTCATCAGCATCAAAGCCGGCAAGGTCTCCCATGATTGCCACCTCTTCCCTGACTCTTCTGACGGCATTCTCTACTCTGGGGTCCCCTGGAACTCACTCTTGGTCCAACATAATATTGCACACACCTATCTTCCCCAGATGTGTGCATGGAGTCCCCCCTCTCCTCCTCCAGATCTTTTACACAAGTGACATCAGCTCACTGAGGCCCTCCTGGACCAACCAGTCCCATCCTGGAGGCTGCCTACCTTCACGCCTAGTCCCCCCCTCCCCTGCTGTCTTCCCATGGAGCTCTCACATTATATCATACACTATAATTGATTCAGTTTTTACTGTCAGGATTCCTAACTTCAGCACTACTGATAGTTTGTGTGGATCACTTGTTGTTGGGGGTGGGGGTGGGGGACCATCCTGTGCATTGTAGGATGTTAAACAGCATCTCTGGGCTCTACGTACCAGGTGGCAGGAACATACATACTCCCCAAATTGCTCAGTGTTGTGTCCCCAGTGCTTAGAACTTAGACCCAATATATATTTAGTCCATGAATAAAAGTGAAAAAAGAGGGAATGATCCTCTCTACCTTGCAGAGAATGGAGTTGACAGAACATGTTAGCTGTCACCCCAAGTACCTGGCTGAAGCACTGAAGACATCCTGTTCCTCTGTCTTCTCCCCATTGGGAGCCATGTCCATCACACTCTCCACTTCCAAGGGCGAGGGTGAGAGAGCCTCTGAGGACAACCCGGTCTTGGTCAGAGGGCTCAGATCTGACATCTCCTTGGGCTCTTGAGGCTTTTGAGATACACTGCTGAGCTGTGGGGACACCCCAGCCTCCATCTCGGAGATGGGGGTCAGAGAGATGGGCGACTGGGGTGCATCTTCCCACTCCGATGCGGGCAGAGGGATGGGAGACCGGGAGACATCATCCATCTTCCGGCTGCTGGAGACACTGTCCATCTCCTGCTCCATGAGGTAGGGCACTTCGGAAGGCCCTGTTGTGTCCTGGGAAAGCTCCTTCACCCAGTGATGCTTACTCCTCTCTGCCCACTGATGCATTTTCCCCTTCACCCAGGTGCCCACCGGGGACTGGTCCCTAACCCCCACTGGTGTCCCCTCCGGTGAGGGCACCCAGAAGCCCACTGGGGACTGCTCCCTAAACCCCACTGGTGTCCCCTCCATCAAGGGCACCCAGGAGCCCACCGGGGACTGCTCCCTAACCGCCCCCGGTTTCCCCTCCGGGGAGGACACATGATGGGGGCTGAAGGGCACTGTGCCCTCTGTTGACCTAGCAGACGCCTGGGGAGCTGAGAGCCAGGAGGGCAGACCGACTGCAGCTGGTCTCTGGGGTGGCTCCTTGCAGTTGGCCATGATCATCATCTTGGCAAGGGTGAGCCCCTCCACCGAGAAGGGCCTGCTCTGTTCCTCTGGGCCTCCCTCAATGGCCAGTTCCTGGGTCTTGAGCCACCTCTGCTGCTCTCCTCTCTCCTTGGATTTGAAGCCAGGCATGTCCAGGGATATCTTCTCCTTCTTTTTGTGGACCTTGTCCTGCAATGTGCTCCTGCCCTTCAGGCCATCCAGGGTGATCTCCCGGGCTTTGCTGATCACGACTTCCTCTGACTGCTTCTTCGTGGTAGTGAAAGGGAGCTCCATGGATGTTCTCTGGGTCCTCGTCTCTAGCACGTCCATCTCCTGGGTGCCCACGAACAACATGGGCTGTGGCGTCCCTTCATGCTTCCTTCTCTCAAGCCCATCCCTTTTAGGACTTAATTCAGGCACCATGCCAAAATCGGCCCTGTCCAGTGTCATCTTGTATTGACTAGGTGAGGTCACAGCCTTCTGGGATGGGGTAGGGATGAAGAAAGATTTCCTCCTTTGGAGAGTGGGGGACGCAGCCTTTGGGGGAAGAGCCTGGATAGGTGGGGACTTTGGAGATGGGTAAGGTACGGCTGGAGGCTTCTGAGGACTAGCCAACACAGGTGGGGCCTTCTGAGATGGGACAGGTATGGCTCGGGCCTTCGGGGAACTAGCCGAAGCAGGTGGGGCCTTCCGGGATGTGCCACGTGCTACTGGGGCCTTCGGGAAAGTAGCCGAAGCAGGTGCGGCCTTCCGGGATGGGCCACGTGCTACTGGGGCCTTCGGGAAAGTAGCCGATGCAGGTGCGGCCTTCCGGGATGGGCCACGTGCTACTGGGGCCTTCTGAGGAGCAACAGGTGCAGCTGGGGCCCTCCGGGATGGGCCAGGGGCAGTCGAGGTCTTCTGGGATGGAGCAGGCACTGCTGAGACCTTCTTGGACTGGTCGAGGATGAATGGAACCTTCGAAGAGGCAGCATGGGTAGATGGCGTCTTCTGGGAGTATGGCGGCCGCTGCCTCTGCCCAGCCTTTCCTTGGTGCTTATGGAAGGAGAACGTGGCAGGGAGGTTGAAGGCCGGAGGGCCGAGGGCTGGGCAGAAGGAGGAAGAGGACAAGGTGCTGGAATCCGGGTCCATCAGGTCTTCAATGTCCCGCCGCCACAGGTATGTGTCCAAGCGATCATAGGAGCCCAGCAAGGAAGGCTCACGGCTGCCCTCCGAGATACAGCGTGCAGGGGTCTCCACTAAACCTCCCAGGACCGTGCCCACCTCAGAGTCAGATAAGTAACCCTGCACATGGGCCGAAGAAAGGGGAAGGATGATCAGGACCCGGGGAGGCTCCCAGACCCAGGACCAGGAGTCCTAGCCCACAGCCTCTCCTCCCTCAGACCCGGGGGTCCAGCTCCCAGCCCCGCATCCCTCAGACCCAGGAGTCCAGCTCCCAGGGCCTCCTCCCTCAGACCCAGGAGTCCAGACCCCCAGCCCCTCCTCCCTCAGACCCAGGAGTCCAGACCCCAGCCCCTCCTCCCTCAGACCCAGGAGTCCAGGCCCCCAGTCCCTCCTCCCTCAGACCCAGGAGTCCAGCTCCCAGGGCCTCCTCCCTCAGACCCAGGAGTCCAGACCCCCAGCCCCTCCTCCCTCAGACCCAGGGGTTCAGCCTCCCAGCCCCTCCTCCCTCAGACCCAGGAGTCCAGGCCCCCCAGTCCCTCCTCCCTCAGACCCAGGAGTCCAGCCCCCAGCCCCTCTTCCCTCAGACCTAGGAGTCCAGGCCCCCAGGTCCTCCTCCCTCAGACCAAGAGTTGGGCCCCCAGTAAATAGGTGCCTTGGAAGAGGACCGTGAGTTGTTGATGGTGTTGGAAATGATGCTGAAGATGGTACGGATGGTGATGCTGGGCTTCTCTGGGTGGGAAGAAAGTAGTCTGAGCTTTCAGGGGAAGAGCGAGAACTTTGTGGATCCATACATAGAGGGGGAGGTGTGCTCACCAGAAACCTGGATTTTCGTCCGAGACGTGTCAGCGTAGAGTTTTGGTTGGGACCTGTGGACGCAAAGTGGTGTGACTAGATGGCATCTGCACCAGGGTCCTCAGCCTTCCCCTGCCTCCCACCAGGAGCAAGACCCTAAGCCTACTTTTCCGCAGATTTCTTTTTAGCTTCAGCATGCTCCAGACGCGACCAGATGAGAGGCACAGAGTCGCCCACGGCCTGAGACTTGAATCTGCGCTTGAGGGTCTGACAGTGGGAGGAGGGACGGAGTGCAGTGAGGAGGCACAGCGCCCCCAGCCCCCACCCATCAGCAGCCAGTCCTGCCCGGCCTGCTCACCTTGGTCTTCTTCTGTCTCTGAGATGCCATTAACTTGTAAGGAAAGGTGGGCTCGACAATCATGACTGCAGAGGAGGGGAGGCTTTGAGTCAGGGTCTCTGACAGGGAGGACACAGGGAGACCCGCAGGGGGCTTGGCCAGGGGAGAAGGGCAAGGTCTGACCACGCCTACTGCAGCAGATGCTGAGAAGCGGGGAAGAGCCTGATGGACACTGAGCCTACTCACCTGAACCTTTGGACTGGGGCTGGGCCTGTGGACAAGGAGGGGGCCAGTCAGGAGGGGTGGCCTCCTCCTGGTATCCACATCTCCGTTACCTACCCAGCCCAGGACTCCAGGACCCCAACCCATCCGCCTGCCAGGACCAGGGGTCCTGTCCTCTGCCCCTGCAAACCCTGGAATCTAGGGCTCCAGCCCCTCCTCCCTCAGACCCAGAAGCCCGGGCCCCCAGCGCCTCCTCCCTCAGACCCAGGTGTCCAGGCCCCCAGCCCCCTCCTCCCTCAGACCCAGGAGTCCAGGCCCCCAGCCCCCTCCTCCCTCAGACCCAGGAGTCCAGGCCCCCAGCCCCTCCTCCCTCAGACCCAGGAGTCCAGGCCCCCCGCCAGACCCTCCTCCCTCAGTCCCAGGAGTCCAGGCCCCCAGCCCCACCTCCCTCAGACCCAGGAGCCCAGCCCCCCAGCCCCTCCTCCCTCAGACCCAGGAGTCCAGGCGCCCCCCAGACCCTCCTCCCTCAGTCCCAGGAGTCCAGGCCCCCAGCCCCTCCTCCCTCAGACCCAGGAGTCCAGGCCCCCAGCCCCTCCTCCCTCAGACCCAGGAGTCCAGGCCCCCCCCAGCCCCTCCTCCCTCAGTCCCAGGAGTCCAAGCCCCCAGCCCCTCCTCCCTCAGACCCAGGAGTCCAGACCCCTAGCCCTCCCTCAGACCCGGGAGTCCAGGCCCCCAGCCCCCTCCTCCCTCAGACCCAGGAGTCCAGGCCCCCAGCCCCTCCTCCCTCAGACCCAGGAGTCTAACCCCCAGCCCCTCCTCTGTCATCCAGGCCCCCAGCCTCATTTCTTGGGATTCTGGATTTAGGCTGTTTGTCTTGGCTCTGAAATCTAAAACCATAGTTGCCCCTGGGGGCTGTGGGGGCGGTGCCCACCTGGAGGCGCCAGGTGGAGGCCGGAGGTACCACACGGGCCAGGTCCATGGTGGGTGTATTCAGAGTCCTGGGGGCCCAGGTTGTGGCAGGCTCATGGAGCAGGTTGATGAGACGGATCCAGCGGTCAAACAGGAAGCCAGCCTCGTTATCAGGGGCGTCCAGCTCCAGGTAGTAGTAACGGCCTGTGACCAGGCGCAGCTTAAGGCGCCAGGCAGACAAGTCATGCACGTAGAGGTGGGCCAGGTCCAGCGGGAGCATCCTGGGGGGTGGGGGCAGGAAGGAGATGGAGATGGTAGAGCAGGAGATGGGACAGGGCGGGGGCAGATGGGGCGGATGGAGGCACCTGGTGAGGATGAGATTAGGCACTCCCTGGGGCAGATGGGGGGATGGAAGCACCTGGTGAGGATGAGGTGGGAGCACTCCCTGGGGCAGATGGGGGGATGGAGGCACCTGGTGAGGATGAGGTTGGGCACTCCCTGGGGCAGATGGGGGGATGGAGGCACCTGGTGAGGATGAGGTGGGAGCACTCCCTGGGGCAGATGGGGGGGATGGAGGCACCTGGTGAGGACGAGGTTCCTGGGGCAGATGGGGGGATGGAGGCACCTGGTGAGGATGAGGTTGGGCACTCCCTGGGGCAGATGGAGGGGATGGAGGCACCTGGTGAGGATGAGGTTCCTGGGGCAGATGGGGGGGTGGAGGCACCTGGTGAGGATGAGGTTGGGCACTCCCTGGGGCAGATGGGGGGGATGGAGGCACCTGGTGAGGATGAGGTTGGGCACTCCCTGGGGCAGATGGGGGGGATGGAGGCACCTGGTGAGGACAAGGTTCCTGGGGCAGATGGGGGGATGGAGGCACCTGGTGAGGATGAGGTTGGGCACTCCCTGGGGCAGATGGAGGGGATGGAGGCACCTGGTGAGGATGAGGTGGGAGCACTCCCTGGGGCAGATGGGGGGATGGAGGCACCTGGTGAGGATGAGGTTCCTGGGGCAGATGGGGGGGTGGAGGCACCTGGTGAGGATGAGGTTCCTGGGGCAGACGGGGGGGGGGGGGGTGGAGGCACCTGATGAGGATGAGGTTGGGCACTCCCTGGGGCAGGTGGGGGGGATGGAGGCACCTGGTGAGGACGAGGTTGGAGCACTCCTTGCCCTCTCCGGGCTGAGCGATCAGCAGGATGTCTGGGAATACCAGGCCTGGCAGGGAGGCAGCCACACCCATGGTCAGACGGTTGGTTCTGTGGTGCATGTACACGGGGGCCCCTCGATTGGTCACCTGGGGGGCCAGGGAGAGGGGCTGGAACCACTCCTTCTCCTGTGCTCCTCTGGCACCCCCAGCCCAAGCCCCCTGCCACCGGAGCCCCACCCACCCCCACCCCCACTGCCTCATACCTGCCTGGGTTCAAGTCCCCCAGCCCAGGGAGTTCCAATCCCCTCCTGCCCCTCTCCACCCCCAGGGTACAGGAAGCTGGGGACCTGGACAAAGTTACTCTCGAACATGGGCAGCGGGCGGAGGGGCAGGTACTCGCCCTTCTGGAGGGTCTTCTGCAGCTCGCCCAGTGTGGGGACCCATTTTGAGGGTCCCTGGAGTGGCTCCATGTGCCTGATATTCTGAAACCGGTTCATGGCGGCTGGAGAAAAGGTGAGTCACCACGGACACACAGTCAGGGAGCCGGGCACCTGGGCACATGGCCTGCCCAGTGTCCCTCAGCCCACCCGTACTGGCCCTTTGGGCTTCACAGGTGCGGGAGCTCAGCGGTTCCAGAGGGTGGAGCTTCCCCAGGGCTTGGCCATGGCCCTGAAGGGGGGGGGTGGTCAGCCCTGGCCTGGGGGAGGAGCCTTCCGGTGGGGGAGCTTTGTGACCTCATCAGACACGTGTAGGACTCTTTCTGGGAACTCTCTGGGGGGCACGGATGGGCTCCCTTCCCCAAGATGTGGCCTAGAGTCTTGAGGGCTGAAGTCTGTGAATCAGAAGCCCCCAATCCAGACCCAAACTAGTGAAAACACTGGACCCTTGGGGGGGCGCAGGTGGGGGGGGTGCTGTCTTGGATATTGTAAACGGATAATTAACCAAGAGTTTCTGACTCTTAAGAAGGGAGACCTGAGTACAGCCCCAGCTCACCACTGACCTTCCTCTGGACCTTGAGTAAGACTCATACCCCCACTGGGCCTCAGTTTCCCCATATGTAACCTATTTGTGTCTGTGGCAACAACTGCTGAACATGGGTTCTAAAGAGAAGGACGTGCGCTTTGGAATGAGCCAGACCTCTGGCAGAATCACAGTTGTCTCTCCCTAGCCATGTGACCCTAAACAACAACGCCCCCCATCTCCTCCCCTCGCCTGTAAAGTGGGGCATAATGGCGCATTCAGGGGATCGTGTAAGTAAAACCCCACACTTAAGGCACGGTCCAGAGCAGGGACTCAGTGAGCCGTGATTCTTGACTCCTTCTGAGGGTTTATTGGGGGAGAAGGTGTTGACTGGTATTCTTCCATTCTAAAAAGTGTTTATTATTTTTTTAAATGTGTCATGCAAAATACATGGTCATTGTAGAAATTCTGGATAATACAGACAAGCACAGATTTTTAAAAAAAGTCACTCATAACTCTACCCCACCTTCCACCCTGAGGGGACCATTGTCAACATTTTGGTGCATTTTCTTCTATGACTTATTATTATTATTAAAGATTTTATTTATTAGAGAGAGAGAGAGCGCATGAGAACTGGGTGAAGAGCAGAGGGAGAAGCAGACTCCCTGCTGAGCTGGGGGCCCGATGCGGGGCTCGATCCTGGGACTTCGGGATCATGACCTGAGCCAAAGGCTGAGCCACCCAGGCGTCCCTATTATTATTTTTAAAGTAAGCTCTATGCCCAGTGTATGGCTGGAACTCATGACCCCGAGATCAAGAGTCACATGCTTTACTGACTGAGCCAGCCAGATGCCCCATGTTCTAGGACTTTTAAAAACATCTGTCCATCCATCCATCCATCCATCCATCCAAACACAAAATGGGAATCATGCAGTGGTCAGTAGCCTGCTTTCTCTATGTCTTAAAGCAGCCTCCGTCTCATCCCCTCGGCATGGCTGATGGTATTCCATCACATGGATGGGTGTAATTTATTAAACCATCCCTCACTGTTGGACATCTAGGTGGTTTCTGATCTGCTGTTGTGAACATCACCATAACGAACATCAAACTTGTAGCTTTGTCACATGCAAGTATTGTAGCGCATAGGATGGCCTTCTGGAACCTTCCTTTAATTTATTGAGTGCCTACAAAGTACAGGCTCAGACCCTGCCCCTCAGCACTCAGGGTCCCTGGGGGACCAACAATCTCCTCTCTGCTGTCCTGCCCACTAAGGGTCCCTGCCTCTCTCTGCTCCAGGGACCCCGGCGACCAGCCCCCAACCCTCAGCACTCAGAGAAATCGCCTCTAAGTGGATGTGTATGACAAATTTAATTCCCCTTTCTCCATCTTACAAAGGTTTCTCACATTTTTGTACAAAAACCCAGGCCTCCTTTCCCTCCCCACCCCAACCCAAAAAGTAATTGTTTAATAAATAATATATGCTCCTGCCCAGGCCCAGAGGGCTAGGGGACAGGGAAAACCTGTGGCCAGACTTCTTAAGTGATTCAAGAATCTAGAACTCCAGTTCCCTGCCCCTTTGGTCCCCAAGTCCACCTGCCTCCCACCCGCCCCCTTAAATAAATAAGTATAAATAAGGCACAGATACCCCCCCACTCTGCCCAGGTCTCCTGGAGGGACCGTCTCGAATTAGGGGGAGAGAAGGAGGGGGTGTTTTCCTGCTGCTGTGCCCCTAGTCCCAAAATAAATAAATAAATAAGATGTGGCATCGAAGGACGTTGGTGGTTCCGGGTGGCGGGTCACAGCCGAGTCTTCAGCAGCAGCAAGCCCCGCACGGCCCAGTCAAGGGTCAGGTGCAGCCCCCCAAGAATGGCGTGGGCTGCCCTGATGCCTCCCCAGGCAGAGGCCGGGGGGGCCAGCGGGGGAGCTGGTGGGTCTGGGGGTGCTTGGGGTAAGGCCAGGCGGGACATCTGTTGGGAGAGGACAGAGGGTTAGCAATAGGTCAGGGGTGCAGTGGGGGTCCCAGGAAGGGGTCTGAATGGGAGGTTGGGGAGTCCAGGCTGCATGCTTCTGGAGTGTCTCTGGCCTGTGGGGTAGGGTTTCTGGGTGGGCAGTTCTCAGCATGTTGGGTTCAGAAAATGAAGACTGGGACCAAAAGGTGGGGGTGTCAGAGCTGGAATTCCAGGGCCCAGTCCAGGGGATTGGGGGAGAGGTCTATAGAATCAGGACTGGGATCCTGGTGCTAGGTGAGGGCTGGGGGCTGCGGGCTCAAGTCTGGGGTCGGGTCCAAGATCTCGGGGCTGGGGTCTTAGATGTGGGGTCTCTTCCATCCAAGCTCAGGGACTCATGGGTGAGGGCTGGGCTCTCAGAATGGGGAGCTGGAATTTGAGGTCCAGGGTCTTTGCGGTCAGGCCCAGGAAGTGGTATCTGAGGTTTTCTGATCTCAGGGTGCTGGTCTAGGATTTTAGCAGTCAGGGTTTGGGGGTCGTAAGGGCTCACGACCAGCATCTGAGGTCTTAGGGACTCAGAGCTCAAGGTCTAGGTTCTGAGGTCTGGAGATGGCAGGGTCTGGGGGGGTCTCGGGGCCACAGGGTTTGGGACACAGAGGAGGGTCTCAGAGGGTCCTGGGGTCTCGGGTTTCAAGTCTAGGTGTCAGGTCTGGGGGCTGGAGTGTCCTACCAGGAGCTGCAGCCGGCGAAGCAGGCGGTCCAGCCGGGCCTGCAGGGCACCCAGCTCCGGCTCCAGGGTCCGCAGGGAAGGGCCCCCGGCCCGGCGCAGCCACTGCACATGGCGCAGGTAGGATAACAGGTCCGCTCGCAGCCGTGTCAGCACACCTGGGAGCTAGAACACAGGGCATGGGGGGCATCAGGGAACACCTGCCACCTGCCTGCTCTGGCCCCCAATCCCCCGCACCCCCTCCATGCCCAGATCTCACCTTTGCCCCTGTCCCTTTCCCCTTCCCTTACTTGTAGGGCTCCCAGCGCCCCTGCACTCATGGCCAGGGTGGGAAGAGAGTCCAGGTTGTGGTCTCCGTCGGCTGGAAATTTGTCTCTCTGTGGGGGCAAAGAAGCCTTGAGGGGAACCCTGCCCAGCTCCAAGGGTCCCTCCATCCTCCAGACAGGCCCCAAACTCCTCCCTCCCCCCCGTTTCTGCCACCGTGGTAGCCCAGAAGCCCTCCCCACTCCTGGTCCTGGTCCCAGCCCATCCCCTCCAGGCTCTCCTACCAGCTGCGCCGCAAGCTGCCGAGTGTCCGCCAGGAGGGAGCGGGTCAGGAGGACGGCGCTGTCCAGCTCAGCCCGAGGGTCTGGGGAGGCCCGCGGGGGGCCAGGAGGTGGCCCCGGGGCAGCAGCTCTATCTGGCCACAGGCTCAGGGCGACCAGGACCAGGCAGCAAACACCTGGGGGCGGGAGGAAGCAGAGAGCTCAGACCGGACTGGTGGGTCTGAGGGAGGAGGGACTGGGGGGTCTTGAGTCCCAGGGTGGAGCGCCCAGGGCAGGTCGCAGGGCCGGGGCGGGCTTCCCTCTCCCTCTCCGGCTCTGGCTGCCCCGCCCGTCGGAGCAGACGCGGCCCGGGGCGGGTAGACGGGCCGGGCGTCTCCCGTCCGCCCCCGGACGCCGGAATCTGGGCCCCGGGGCGGGGCATGAGGGGGGAGGCACAGGCCAGAACCTGCCCCCTCCCCGGGCCTCGGGAGCCCGAGCCGGACTGAGAGCAGAGGAAGGAGACCAGGACAGAAACCCGGGGGCCCAGACCCCTCCCCAGGGGGACATCCCCACCCCCTAGTGGACCGCGGAAGGCCGGGCCGTGGTGCCGGGGATGCCCCCCGGAGCACACCTGGGCGGGGAGAGGCAGAGGCGCGGGCGCAGCCGGGCCGCGGGAGGCGGAGGGAGACCCGGCGGCGGCGCACGGCTCGGGGGCTCCGGCCCGCTGGCTCCCCGGCAGCCCATCCCCCAGCTGCCCCGCCCACCCCCGCTCCCGCCAGCCAATCAGCGCCCCCCGGGCCGCCCCGCTCCCGCATCACACCCCCAGCCCGCCCCCCGGCCCTCCCCGGCCGCTGTCTGTCCGTCGGTCCGCATCTGTCTGGTTCTCCCGTTCCTGTCTGCACCACTGTCTCTCTTTCTCTCTTCCCCCTGGCTGGGGTCGGTGTTCTGGACTTGCGCTCACCTCCTGGGCGGGGGGGGGGGGGGGGGGGGGGGCTCTCTGCCTCAGTTTCCCTCCCGGAACCTCTCTGTCGGGATGCCTGGGCGTCTGCGTCCCTCGGTCCCCGCTGACTCCCTGAGGGTCCCCGGCCGTTGGGGGTCACCTCCCGGCATCTGTCTCTCTCTCCGTCTGTCTGGGGGTCTCCATCTCTCTCGCGCTGCCCTGTGCGTCTCTCCGCGTCTCAGCTTCGTCCTCCCGTCTCTCTCTGCCCGTCTCTTCTCTGGGCCTCCTGCTTTCTCGGAATCTCCTTTCCTCTCCGTCTCTGCCTCCCCATGGCTCCCTCACTCTCCTCTGTCTCTTTCTGTCCCATTCCGCTGAGCCTGTCTGCTCCCCACCCTCCTCGCCACGGGCCCTCCCTCCTCCCTTCCTGTCCCCCCCACCCCATGAACTTGAACCAACTTACTGTTCATGTCCCCACAGGGCAGGGGTTCCCCAGGGCAGGGGGCAGGGAGCTGGGGGCCTTTAACCCTTCCCTGTCCGCTGCCGTGGGGGGGGAGCCCTGGGGGTCAGCTGGGCCTCGGCCTGGGGAGGGGAGGCATGTGCGTGTGAGCAGCGAGGGCCGTGGCAGTGAGGGAGTGTGTACGCCTGGGGGGTTATATAGGGGGCCAGGGCGGGCGGGCGGGGGGCAGGCAGCAGGGGAGGGCAGCCTGACACATCCTGACTCACCCTCCCTGCCTGCCTTTTCCATTCAGACGGAGCCGGCTGCCTCGCAGGGCTCACGCTGCCTCGCTCAGAGGAGGGCACGGAAGGAAAAGTTGGAAAAGTTGAAAAGAGAAAGGGGGGGGTGGTCGGAGAGGGGCTGGTGAGGTCATTGGCGTCCCCTCCCTCCACCTCCTCGGCCGGGCCGCCACAGGGGCAGACACACGCGGCTCGAGAGCTGGGGCCCGGCTGCAGGCTGCAGGCGGGGGTCGGCTGGACCAGGACGGCGGGCGGAGAGGTGGGGAGGCTGGGGAGAGAGGGACGGGAAGAGCTGGGGACAGAGCCACAAGACGCAGGCCTGGGGAGATGGACGTGCAAGGCAGAGCCACTCCAAGGGACAGAGAAAGCGAGAGGGCTGGAGAGTGTGAGACCCAAGCAAGGACACAGAGATGCTTGGAGGAATGGGGACATTGAGGTGGAGATGGAGAGTCTGAAATGCAGAGACAGAGAGACAGTGACACACGGAGAGATGGGGACACTGAGCAGATACACTGCAGGAGCAGAGAGACCCACAGAGACTCCAGGAGGAAAAGGGACAGAGAGTTGCAGGCTTAGAGAAAGGGGAGGCAGGTGGCAGAAGAAACACACCGGTGACAAAGCTGCAGAGGCCCCAAGAGACAGAGGCAGGGAGCCAGAGATACTCAGAGATGGAGGTGCTGAGCAATGGGGACAGAGAGGAGCAGAGTCTCCGGGAGACAGGCAGGGGCGATGTGAAGGTGGGGAGAGAAGCAGAGACAGGGGACCGAGAGAGGGCATGAGATGCCCAGATGAGGTAGGATCTTGCGCAGGTGCTGCACCCCCTCTGTGCCTCAGTTTCCTTATCTGTGAAATGGGGATAACCGAGCACCCATCCCCCCCGCCCCCCCAATGCCTGGGTAAGGATGAGTTCACTCGTGTAGGGCACACAGTCAGCTGTCAATAAATATGAACCATTGCAATTCTCTTCCTTGATTTTTATTAACACATACAGGGAGACCCAGAGAAAGATGCGGCCTCTGGGAGGGTTGGAGATGGCGAGCCAGCGGGCAAGACAGTGAGGGTGACAGACACGCGGAGAGAGTGGCTCAGCCAGGGAGTGGGCATGGGGACCGGGCAGAGATGGCAATGCACAGAGGGACTGGAGCAGGAGATGCGGGGAGGACGGGACAGCCGTGGGGACACAGGCACCCTGATGGGCGCCAGGGCCAGAGGCAGAGCCAGTGACGGACCAAGTCTAGAGCCCCATCCCCGGGAGCATCCCCCCTCCCAGCAAAGGACCAAGGACAGGATGGGTGTGAGAAGACAAAGTGACAGGACTTCCAAAGTTCCCCCTGCAGGCCCCCTTCTGGCCCTCAAAACTGTGCTGAGCTGGCAGGGGGGCTCTGGGGATGAATGGTGGCTAGAGTCCTCCCCTCCCATCCCCCACCACTGGGGGTGGGGGACGACTGCTCAAGTCCCCAGGGAGGTGAGGTCACAGCCCCCCCATGGTGGGACATGACCTCATTGCCTCAGGTAAGAGCTCTCTCTCTTGCTCCGTCACGGCCACCCCTTCCAGGGCCCCCCAGGGGCCCTCCCCAGCCCCCGCTCCCGCAGGGACCCAGGCCTCTGACCACTGGGTCTCCGCCCCTCAGGGGGCCTGTTTCCGGCTGAGTCAGCGTGGGGGGCCCAAGGCTGCGTCAGTGAGGGGAGAACTGACGTAGCCCCCCCCCAGACCGGCAGGGCCAGCCAAGGTGACTCAGGCCACCAGCCTGGGGGATGGACTGGCCCGAGGGGATAGGGACTGGGCCCGGGGCCAGCCTGAGAGCAACAATAGGGATCTCGCAATGGCAGCCCCTTCCACCTACTGGGAACTAGGGGTGCCACCCCAGACCCTCTCCTTCAACCCAGGATCCCGGACCCCCAGCTCCCTCCTCCCTCAGACCCAGATGGCAGGTGTCCAGACCCTAAACCCTGGTTCCCAGGTGGAGAGAAAGGTGTTGCCATTCTGCCGTTTGGAGAATGCTCTATGGGAAAGGTCAGGAGTCTGGGGCTGGGTCAGTGTACCTGGCTTGTGCCAGCCCCCCCACACACACACACCTTGCCTTGGCCTGCTCCCTGAGGCTGTGGGATCATCTTTCCCCTAATTCCATCTTTCCTGGCTGCAGGAGGCTGAGGGAGATGGGGTGGGTGACGGCAAGAGGTCAGGGGATTGCTCAGCATCCTGGGTCTTCCCCGGCAGGGGGCGGGGGGGGGCACTCAAGCTCCTTCCATTGCAAGGAGAGCAAGAAGGGATGGGGTACCCACACTCCCACACTGACAGGCAGGACTGGGGAATCACAAAAAGGTGACAAAATGACACCAACACACAGACACAGAGACTGGAGCACAGACATCCAGAGTGAGAAAAAGACCAAGTCGTAAAACAATGGGGTCTACAGACAGAAGACGTTCTAAAGAAACAAGCTCAGAGGCTCGGAGACAAGGACCAGGGGAGACACAGTGCCCAAGGCTCTGAGGGGCGCTCACAAACATGAGAGAAGATGCCACTGGGATGTGAGCGGGGAGCCAGGGGTCCTTGCTCCTGTGCTGGCCCCTGGGTGAGGTAGGGCCGGCTGGTGTGAGGTCAGCAGGTCCGAGGCTGTGTGTGTCCGTCTGTCTGTCCCTGGGGGGTCCTGTCTGGCCTCTGGGGGGTGACGGGGCAGGCGGGCCACAGAAGCAGCCCAAACCTGTCATTAGCGGTGAGGGCCGTGACGGCGGGGGCCCCCCCAGTCCCAAGCCGCGGTCCAGGGCCGGCAGCCCCGCCCCCCACCCCCTCCTTGATCCCTGAGGAATCCCGGGAATTGCAAAGTGGGTCCAGATGATGTTGACACAGGAAATGGTCATCAGCTGCTGGCCTCAGCCCCACAACCCCTATGACCCCCCCACCCCCGGCCTCCTGCTGAGCCCCCTCTAACCTGTGTCATCTCTGACGGAGGCAGCCCAGGGCCACTCAGCTCCCATCAGGATGTTTACAAGAGATGCGCAGGGCAGGAGTCAGCCTTACAGGGCTTCCTGAGAAAGGGGGTCTGGACTCCTGGAAAACTGCCCTCAGACCCAGTCCCTGGCCTCCTTCTCCCTCAGACCCACCAGTCCAGACCCCCCAGCCCCCTCCTCCCTCAGACCCAGGAGTCCAGGCCCCCCAGCCCCTCCTCCCTCAGACCCAGGAGTCCAGACCCCAGCCCCTCCTCCCTCAGACCCAGGACTCCAGCCCCGTCCTCCTCCCTCAGACCCAGGAGTCCAGACCCCCAGGCCCCTCCTCCCTCAGACCCAGGAGTCCACACCCCCAACCCCTCCTCCCTCAGACCCAGGAGTCCAGACCCCCAGCCCCGCCTCCCTCAGATCTAGGAGTCCAGACCCCCAATCTCTCCTCCCTCAGAGCCAGGAGTCCAGACCCTCAGTCCCTCCTCCCTCAGACCCAGGAGTCCAGACCCCCAGGCCCCTCCTCCCTCAGACCCAGGAGTCCAGGCCCCCAGCCCCTCCTCCCTCAGACCCAGGAGTCCAGACCCCTAATCTCTCCTCCCTGAGACCCAGGAGTCCAGGCCCCCAGGCCCTCCTCCCTTAGACCCAGGAGTCCAGGCCCCCACCCCCTCCTCCCTCAGACCCAGGAGTCCAGACAGACCCCAAAGCCACACTGCCCCAGAAGGCCCCCTCCTCACTGTACTGCAAAGCTGAGTAGAGGTTCACCTGAGAGAACTAGGGATCCTGGTCCCAACCCCGCCCCCCAGCTGTCCTCCTCCACCACTCAGGGGAACCAAATGGGAAGCTTGAGGACCTCCACGTGGACCCCTTTCCCTTTTGTGGGTGGAGATACTGAGGCCTAGGGAGAAGGGTCTTCCTGCCCATGGCCACACTCACGGCCCTCACATCTTCATGGCCCCTTACACATTCCCTATCCATTCTCCACTGGGAGACCTAGAGAGCCTTTGGGACAAGAGGACTCCTGAGCAAGTGCTCTGGCCTCTGGCCCCACCCCCATTTTTCCCTTGTCCTCCTAGTCACCTGGTTGTTAGGGAGGCCTCCCTAACAATGGGGCTCAGTGAGGGGCCCCTGCCCCTTGCTGCTAGGGGGGAGACCCCTGGCAACGATGTCTCAGGAGACTCTGGGCCACCTGGAGCTGCCCTGCAGGCTTCAGGTTACTAAGCAGAGGGATTCCTTGGCAGGAAGGTCTCCCAGGCCCCACCTCTTGGGGTCCTCTGGTTGGCAAGGACAAGGTGCCTTAGACCACCACCCACTTTCTGCCCAAGTTGCTAAGGAGGCTCTTTTTATGCCCAGGCCCCCACCCCCACCCCCATGGATCCTTCCACCTGGTTGCTAAGGAAGCAACTTCTTAACAACCAGGCATGACCAGGCCAGTGTGACCCTCCTTCCTCCTTCCCCACTGCTAAGGGGGCTCCCTAGCAACAGAACTTAGAACCTTGAGAGCTGGGTGGGCAGGTGGGTGGGGCCCAGCTGGTTGCTGGGGTGATGGCCTTCAAGGTCTGTCCCCACAGAGGCCTGAAGGGTCTGGGGAGGCAACATGGTGGGCTCTGGGATCCCAGCTTTGAGCCTCTTCCTGCTGATGCAGGGCTCAGTAGGTGAGGGGGCTTAAGAGAGGGTCAGAGAGCTGAACAGGGAGCCTCTTCAGCCTCCATAACAGCCCCCTTCAACACCAATCCTTTTTCTCCACAGATGGGAATGGAATCCAGGGATTCTTCTATCCATGGAGTGAGCAGTGGATGAAACCGGGGTCCCCCAAGGACAGGGAGCCCAGACTAGACTCTTGAATCTAAAGGAAGAATGGGCTGGGAGCCAGATCCTGGGTCTGAGGGAGGAGGGGCTGGGGGTCTGGATTCCTGGGTCTGAGGGAGGAGGGGGCTGGGGGTCTGGACTCCTGGGTCTGAGGGAGGAGGAGGGGCTGGGGGTTTGGACTCCTGGGTCTGAGGGACGAGGGGCTGGGGGCCTGGACTCCTGGGTCTGAGGGAGAATGGGCTGGGGGCCTGGACTCCTGGGTCTGAGGGATGAGGATCTGGGAGTCTGGACTCCTGGGTCTGAGGGAGGAGGGCCTGGGGGCTGGACTTCTGGGTCTGAGGGAGGAGGGGCTGGGGGTCTGGACCCCTGGGTCTGAGGGAAGAGGGGCTGGGGGCCTGGACTCCTGGGTGTGAGGGAGGAGGGGCTGGGGATCTGGACTCCTGGCTCTGAGGGAGGAGGGGCTGGAGGCCTGGACTCCTGGGTCTGAGGGAGGAGGGGGCTGGGGGTCTGGACCCCTGGGTCTGAGGGACGAGGGGCTGGGGGCCTGGACTCCTGGGTGTGAGGGAGGAGGGGCTGGGGGCTGGACTTCTGGGTCTGAGGGAGGAGGGGCTGGGGGTCTGGACCCCTGGGTCTGAGGGAAGAGGGGCTGGGGGCCTGGACTCCTGGGTGTGAGGGAGGAGGGGCTGGGGGTCTGGACTCCTGGGTCTGAGGGAGGAGGGGCTGGGTCTGGACTCCTGGATCTGAGGGAGGAGGGGCTGCAGGCCTGGACTCCTGGGTCTGAGGGAGGAAGAGGGCTGGGAGGCTGGACTCCCGGGTCTGAGGGAGGAGGGGCTGGGTCTGGACTCCCAGGTCTGAGGGAGGAGGGGCTGGGGGCCTGGACTCCTGGGTCTGAGGGAGGAGGGGCTGGGGGCCTGGACTCCTGGGTCTGAGGGAGGAAGAGGGCTGGGAGGCTGGACTCCTGGGTCTGAGGGAGGAGGGGCTGGGTCTGGACTCCCAGGTCTGAGGGAGGAGGGGCTGGGGGCCTGGACTCCTGGGTCTGAGGGAGGAGGGGCTGGGGGTCTGGACTCCTGGGTCTGAGGGAGGAGGGGCTGGGGGCCTGGACTCCTGGGTCTGAGGGAGGCAGGGCTGGGGGCCTGGACCCCTCGGTCTGAGGGAGCAGGCCTGGGGCCTGGACCCCTGGTTCCTGCACAGAGTAAGCACTAGGCAGGCAATCCCGGAGCCTGACTTTGGGACCCTGGGGTTCTGAGGCCCTCGGGTCAGACTCTGTGACATAGCTTCCACTGTGGTTGGTCCCAAGGCTGTGAGGGAGATGTGTGGGACCGGGAGAGCTGTGGGGGCCAGGCGGCAATCGAGAACCCCAATCTCTGTCTGCGTCTTCGATGCTGCTACCGTGAGGGGGTCTGCTACCACCAGCGGCCAGATGGTGAGTGCCTGGAAGCCGGGCCCCTGGGGCAGCTGAGTCTCCTGGGTCTCAAACCTGCCTCCTTTGCCCAGAAACTATGCGGAGAAAGCACATGTGGGCGCTGGGCTGGACATGTGGAGGCCTCCTCTTCCTGATCTCCAGCATCTGCTTGTTCTGGCAAGTGGGGTTGGGGCTGAGGGTGGGCTCCCGCACCCCCAGAGGAGCAGGCAGACGGTCAAGGCTGAGTGTATGCCCTCCCGGTCAGGTGGGCCAAGCGCCGCGATATGCTGCACCTTCCAGTGTTCTTAAAGGGCAAATGTGACCTGTCGAGGACCGTCTCTCTGTTATCCAAGGACCGGGGGACTTCGAGCGAAAAAAAGGCATCGGGTGGCAGCATGCCAAACTCCCTTCCTCTGGAGGGGGCCACGGATGTGTCAGGGGCCACCGAAGGGGAAGGGACGACAGAAGGGGGTGATGAAACAGAAGGGGGGGAGGATGAAGATTAGGGGCACCCCCGGGGGGACCCCTCAATACAGACATAGCATATAGACACGTGGTCTCTTTTCTAAGAACCATGGGAGCAGAGGGCTCATGAGCTCTGGGGCAGGGAGCGTGTGTGTGTGCGTGTGTGCACGAGGGGGCCGGGAACTGGGCTGTGATCATGGGGGTGCTGGGCTGAGTGGGGTCTGGAACCAGGGAGGGGTGGGTCAGTGGGGGGTGGCCCGCAGCTCTCCTGCGGGAGCACCGCTGATGGACAGCCTCCGCCGTGGACCCTTGGGATCCCGCCCTCCGCCAGCACGGTGCCATGCCTCCCACCGATGCCCGAGCATGGCAGGGCTCCCTGCGGGACATGGGCCACCCCCGGTGGACGACGTTACTGTCAGACTCTCCAGTGGCCGGGTGGAAATTCTCCTGGACGTGCGTACAGTACAAGACTTGTGCTGCCCAATCCTCCCGCCTTCCTCAGGTGCCACACCCATACCAAGTACCCTCCATAAGTACTTCCTTCCTGGGTGCCTGGGTGGCTCAGCGGGGGCGGACTCTTGATTTCGGCTCATGTCATGATCTCAGGGTCATGATCTCAGGGTCGTGAGATCAAGCCCCCTGCTAGGCTCCTTGCTGGGCGGGGAGTCTGCTTGAGATTCTCTCGCTCTCCCTCTCCCTCGGCCCCTCCCCCTCTAAAATAAATAAATAAATCTTTTTTTTTTTAAAGGTACTTCCTCCCAATAAATACCTTGTGAGTCTAATTTGTCCCTCTGTCTGCTGCTTGGAGGACCCCCATACCAACCGAGGGGCATAGGCTGAGGGGCATCTGGACTGAAGGGGTGGGTCTGGGCTCAAGATCCTGGCACCACTCTCCCATGCCCCTCCATGAGGGCCAATGTGAAGATGGGCTCCAAGGTCCCCAAGGGCGTGGGTGGCCCCTCTGCGGGTGTGGCCTGGCCCCAGTACTGTCCCTCTCCCAGATAGACACACAGTGCTATGAGGCAGAGCCATTTATCCAGGGGAGGATAGGGGCGGACAGGTAGGCATCCTGGTGGCCCAGATGATGGTGGGCGCAACTGCACACCGCAGTCCAGTCCTGACAGGTGGGTCCGTGGGTCCATCTGCAGGAGAAAGGCTGGGGTTAGTGGTTGTGCGGGACTCCTCCCAGGACCCATGCATTCCCGGGGCCCCCCGCCCAGCAGCCTGAGGGGCAGGGGAAGGGAGCCCCTTCTTCCTGCTTTAGCCCCCATACATTGACTCACACACCTGCTCAATTGCTCCTCCACCCCTCCACGCCCCCATCTGCTGCAGCGTATTTGCCTCACCGGGCTCCAGAGGTACAAGCTGGAGAAGGAGAGACAGGAAGTCAGAGAGGACAGACGAACATGTAGAGGGAACGAGGGGTACAGAGACAAAGAGACACCGGAGACAGACACAGAGACAGACACAGAGAAAGACAACAAAACATAACGGCTTCTGCTGGGTGGCTCTGTCTGTCTACTCCTTTCATTTTGGTCCCAGAGGGGGAAGGGAGCGACCCGAGCCGGAATCTTCAGGTCCCTGTGTTAAAATTCAAGTTCTCTGTCCTTCGTGTGCTGGAAGCACTTCCCCCCACCCACTAAGGAGTCCTGGGTTTGAACAGGCCTGTCTTCGTTCGAAGAGGGGCCTACACTCCAGCCAGCTTGGCCCACATTTCTGGCAGGTGGTTCCAGCCAGAGATCCGCCCAGCTGTGTTAGACTTCTGGGCAAGGTAAAGGATTTTCACCGCTGGTGGGTAGTTCTAATTTCCGTGCCAAATTTTGTGTGAGCTGATGCCTCCTCATCTACGCATACATCTTGTCTTAAACCCATCTCCTCCTCTGAGCTACAGAACGCAGCTGATAACTGGAGCGACTATTTTCTCAGTTCTCACGAAGAAGGGTGTATAACTAGTCCCATTCTGGATGCACAGGAGAAAAGTTAAATTCATCACATACAGAGAAGGTCTTAGCACGTCAGGATTTAATTGTTTTACGGAACTCCCATCCGAGAAACTGAGTCAGTCACTCATCCATTGTTGACATTGTTCCTCCTCTCCATCTACCCATTGGCGAACCCATCCATTCTCTCAGCTACCATCCTATCTGCCCAAACCACCTGTTCCCCAATTCTGATGAATCTTACCAATTCATCAGTCTAACCATATCCATCCATCCACCAATTCATCCATCCACCAATTGAACATTCATTCCTCTATCCGCCCACCCATTCACCAGTCTGTCTACTCATCTACCAGCCAATCCATCCACCCGTCAAACAACCCATCCGTCCATCCACGCATCCACCCACCGACCCAGTCACACTTCTCTGACTTCCTGAGCTTTTTGCAGAGCAATGCTAAGAATGAAGACACCAAGACCCAGGCCTTACCATCAGGATGCTCCCTGTCCAGCGGGACAGGCAGTCCCAGCAGAGACACCACAAGACAGACAACAAGCAATAACAGGGGTAACTCAGACAATATGAAGACCCAGAGAAAGGCTACAAAGTTGCGTTGGATCTTAATGGACACAAAGGACGTTTTCCATGTGGAGTACGGACAGCAAGGGCACTCCTGCTGTAGGGGAGAACGGACTGAGGGATGCCATCATAACTGCAAAGAAGGCAGGAGATGTGGGGCTGAAACATGTGGGGCCCACAGACAGTGAGTGGCGGGGATTTAATCAGAGGGCAATAGGGAGCCACAGCAGGTGTTTGAGCAAAGGAGTGCACGCTGGAGAATGTGTGTTTAGGAAAGGGGATAGAAGACAGAGGAGAGAGAAAAGGGAAGGAATGAGCAGCAAAGCCTCCCCTGCGTCTCACACTCCTGGTATTCTCGCTCTTTCCCTCTCTCTTAGAAGAATCCTAGCTGTGTGCCCTTGGGCAAGAGGTGGCACCTTTCTGGGCCTCAATGTCCTCCACGGGATGGGGATGGTACTAGCAGTGACCCCCAAGACCCAGTTACAGGGAGAGGATTAAATGGGACCTGGTGCTCCTGGGGGCTGGAGTGCAGAGAGGGGTCTCCAAGTGTGGGGGCGAGCGAGTAGTGGCTCTCTAGGCCTCATCTGGGGGGCAAGGTCTCTTTGTCTCTTCCAAGTCTGTGCTCATGCCTGCTGTCCAAGGCTCCATCCTCTGGGCCCTGCTGCTCTCCTCCCTCGTTTTGATCTGGTCCTTTGGCTTTCTCTCCCCATTGTCCCTCTCCCTCCCTATCTCTCCATCTCTCCTCTCTCTATTTCCACCCCCACATCTCTTTCCATCTCTCCCCTCTGTCTCTCCAGCTCTCCCCGTATCTCTCCAGCTTCCCCCCTCCATCTCTCCCCGTCTCTCCATCTTCCCCCCGTCTGTCCAGCTCTTCCCCTGTCTCTCCATCTGTCTCCCCGTCTCTCCATCTCTCCCCCCTGTCTCTCCAGCTCTCCCCCTCTCTCTCCAGCTCTCCCCGTTTCTCCAGCTCTCCCCCTCTGCCTCTCCATCTCTCCTCCCGTCTGTCCAGCTCTCCCCCCGTCTCTCCATCTCTCCCCATCTCTCCATCTCACTCCGTCTCTCCATCTCTCCCCCGTCTCTCCATCTCTCCCCCGTCTCTCCATCTCTCCCCCCGTCTCTCCATCTCTCCCCGTTTCTCCAGCTCTCCCCCTCTGCCTCTCCATCTCTCCCCCGTCTGTCCAGCTCTCCCCCCGTCTCTCCAGCTCTCCCCCGTCTCTCCATCTCTCCCCGTTTCTCCAGCTCTCCCCCTGTCTCTCCAGCTCTCCCCCGTCTCTCCAGCTCTCCCCCGTCTCTCCATCTCTCCCCCGTCTCTCCATCTCTCCCCCTGTCTCTCCATCTCTCCCCGTCTCTCCATCTCTCCCCCCGTCTCTCCATCTCTCCCCCGTCTCTCCATCTCTCCCCATTTCTCCAGCTCTCCCCCTCTGCCTCTCCATCTCTCCCCCCGTCTGTCTAGCTCTCCCCCCGTCTCTCCATCTCTCCCCATCTCTCCATCTCACTCCGTCTCTCCATCTCTCCCCCCTGTCTCTCCATCTCTCCCCCGTCTCTCCATCTCTCCCCCCGTCTCTCCATCTCTCCCCCCGTCTGTCCATCTCTCCCCCTGTCTGTCCATCTCTCCCCGTCTGTCCATCTCTCCCCCTGCCCCTCCAGCTCTCTCCAACTCTCCCTGCCGCCTCACTCGCTGCCCCACCCCTCACCTCGGGCTCACTCGGTGCCTGCGCCCGCCGCCCCGGGCCCGGCCTCGAGCGTAGCGAGCTGCAGGCGCACGCGGCGGGAGCCGGCGGCGGGCGGCGGGGGCGCGCGGGCGGCACGGCGCGTTCCTAGAGAGGCGGGCGCGACGCGCGGGCCGGAGGAGGAGGCCGGCGCAGACCAGCGGCGGGAGAGCTTGCGCGCCAGGCGGGCCAGAGCCGAGGGCCGCAGGCCGTAGTCGCGCTCGAGCTCCTGGCGCGAGATCTCGATGTTGCCGGTGTACCAGAGGATCCAGCCGAGCAGGCTCAGGAAGACGAGCAGCGCGCCCGAGTAGATGAGCAGGTCGCCGAAGTCGCGGCCGCGCACCTGCAGCTGCGCGAACACGCCGGTCAGCAGCGCCGCCATGCCCGCCACGTCCAGCGCCACGGCCAGCAGTAGCGCCATCCGGCAGCGGCCCAGGCCGGACGCAGGCCCTGGCGCGCCGGCCGGCGGGGACGGTGCACCCGGCGGGGGCCCCTGCGCGGCGCCCACCGCTGGCGCCGCTGCCATGGCCCTGCTCTGCCGCGCTGGCTCCCCCAGAGAGCGTTCCGGGGTGCGGCCCGGCCCGGGGCGGGGTCAGGGGACGGCGCCAGGTGTGCCCGGCGCCCGCCTGGTCACCTGAGCTGGCTGGGGTGCACACGGGCCCGACTTGGGGGGTGCCCAGGGCAGGTCCTGGCCCTCCGAGGCCTATGCTGGGGGCAGCCCGGCTCCCGGATAGGGGTGGGAGGGGCCTTACGTACACCAAGGAGCGCGATGGAACACATTTAAAATTCAGGGTGCCTTAATGGAGGCAGCGTGGGGTGCTGCGGGAGCCCGGACGTTTTTTCTGTTCGGTGCCTGCCTCCAGGGGCCCCCTGCGCCCCAAGCCCCGTGGTGGGGACGGGGCGGGGGTGGGGTGTCAAAAAACAAGGATCAGACAAGGCTCCTGGGCCCAGAGCCCCGGGACGCAGAGTCAGCAGGCGGGGCGCTCTAGTGGAGGAAACACGGGTCTCTGGGGAGCTGAGATTTCTCCCACTCATTGCCTGTCCCCTGGGGCCGCCCGTGCGCCCCCGGGAAGCGGTGGCTCTCCCAACACTCTGCGCGCCACCGCCAGATTTGGGTGCCGTGCTGGGGGCAGCAGGGCAGTCCCCCAGGCTTCTCCTAGTGCGTCTGGACGGCCGGGACTCCCGAGGGGCGAAGCCCACGAGCAGAGCGGGAGCAGACGAGGCCCCCGCCCTCACGGAGCTCCCGGACACAGTCACAGATCAGGTGCACTCCTGGGGGCCACAGGGGCCGTGCCGTTCCTTTTGTTGAGCCCGGGTCTCCGGAGGCCCCCCAAGCGCCCAGCCCCGTGCTGCCGAGGGCTGAAGACCCGCAGATACCTCAGGCAGGGCTCCCGCCCCTTAAGAGGACCGCGACAACAGAAAATAACCTTCTGGGGAGTTTATGGGGTGCGGCAGCGGGCAGACCGGAGGGGGAGGACGGGGGAGAGGCAGCAGCTACGGCCCCCGGAAGGAACCAAGAGCTTTCCCATGCAAATCTCTTCCCCTCCAAACGACTCGCCCTTGGAGGGGATCTACGCCCTCCTGGGGTGGACGTCTGCGAGGAGATTCCGCCTAGCTCCTCTCCGGACTCTAAACCGTTTGAGATCACCGTGCGGAGGACGACCCGAGACGTCTGCCGGGATCAGCCACAGAATTCCGAACGTGGCCGGATGGAAAACGAGTGTTTCCGAACAGACCCGAAAGGGCTTGCGCCAAGAAGAGAGGGCGGCCACCCCGCGGGAGGGCGTCTCCGAAGGGTTCCGAAAACGCCCGAGAGGGCCTCCGTGCCTTCGTCGGGAATAGCCGAGAGCCTGCGAAGAAGACCGGAAGCATCCGAGACCCTGGAGCTCGTCTTAAGTAATTCAGGCGTCCGTACGTTCATTTGTAAAACAAATATTTATTGAGCGCCTATACTGTGTAAAGCGCTGGTGAGCAACCCTGGAGAGAAACCCCTGCGGAAGGGGACTTGGGGCTTCTCCAACTGGACCCACCCGGAAATCCAGCGCCGCAGTTCCGAAAACACACGAAGGGCCCTCGGAAGGGTGGTGCTCCGCCTCCGAGAACACGCCCTAGGGTTACTAGCCGAAGAGTTCCGAAGGTCTCCGAGCGATTGGCGACAGGCTGGCGGAAGTAGCCGAACGTTACCGAGCCGCCTCGGAGGCGGACGGGAGGAGGCGGGAACAGGCGAGGGCATGCGCGTGCCCACAGAGGAAGCGGAAATGCGTGTGGATATTAAAGGCGTCGCCCCGCCCCTTGCTTGCCTCTTTCCGTCTCCGGCTGCCGTAGCGAGAGGAGGTGAGCGCGCGGTTCTCCGTCGCCCGCGTGGTTGCCTCGTCTTCCCGAGGCCCGGCGCCTCTGCCCTTGCCTGGCCTTTGCCCTTGCCTGGCCTCTGTGGCCGCCCCCCGAGCCCGCCGCCGGAGGTCGCGGCGGCTTCTCACGTTCTCTCCCCCTGCATCCCCCGTCTGAGTTCAGCCCGCCGCCTGGGGTCGCCGTGCGCCCTGCGGGTGCCCCTGCCGGCCGGGTTCCCAGTCACGCCCCTGCCGCTGCTACGCGGGTGGGGCCGCGTGGCCCGCCGCCGGCCCGCTGCGCCCTCTGACAGCCTCCCCTGCCGCTCTTCCCGCAGCCGCCGCCATGTCCGCCCACCTGCAGTGGATGGTCGTGCGGAACTGCTCCAGCTTCCTGATCAAGAGGAACAAGCAGACCTACAGCACTGTAAGTGGGGCTCGGGGCCTGGGCCTGGGGCGGATGCCCCCCCCCCCCCGCCCGGCCTCACGGCCCCGGTGCGCCCCCCTCCCCAGGAGCCCAACAACCTGAAGGCTCGCAACTCGTTCCGCTACAACGGGCTGATTCACCGCAAGACCGTGGGCGTGGAGCCGGCGGCCGACGGCAAAGGCGTGGTGGTGGTCATGAAGCGGAGATCCGGTGAGCACCCACCTGCTGGGCGTCGCTCCGCCTCCGCCTGCACCGGGCGGCCGGGGGGCTCAGGTGGAGCCCTTGGCCCGGGGAAATCGTGAGGCGGGTCAGGCGCGGGAGCTGTCCCCGGGGTCCCGCAGGTGGGGGGCCTTCCCCTGGCTCCCGCCGGTGAGGACGGACAGGCTCGGGGTCCGTTTGAAGCAGCCGTAGTTGGACCCCCGGCCTGCTGTGTGCGTTCAGGAGACGCCCCGCGAGTCCCGCCCCCACTGGACGGGCTTTAGTGTCTTAGAGGGTCATGGGGACCCAGGAGCTTAGAGGCAGGTACGCTTGAGTCCTGAGGTATCTCGGCCCCACCAGCTTTGTTTTCTTCTGGGGTTTTTCGTGACCTCGCATTAGGGCTGCTTTCTGTTTGCGTTTGGAGCCCAGCACCCGTGCAGGGGCAGCAGTGTCCGTGACCTGGCTCTCGATCGGACGGCTGCCCACCCTGGAGGGGGGTTACCCTCCCTTCTCAGCTCACCAGTGGGCTCCTAGGGTTCTCACGCTTCTGCGAACGCCGTTCTGGTGCTCTGGGCCCTGAAAACCTCACTTGCCCGTCTCGGGTTGTTGGGTGGCCTCTCCTGGGCTGTCAGGAACTGGACTGACCGTGTTCCCGGTCTGGGGCCAGGGACGGGGCCAGGCCGACGTTGAAAGTCCCTGCTATGCTGAAGGGTCCTTGGTTTTTGGGTGAAACCTTCCCCGTCTGTTATTTGGGGCACAGGACTCTCGCCAAGACCCCATAGATTCCGTCCTGCTTCACATCCTGAGTGAGGCCCGCAGCTTTGCGCACAGGGAAGGGGGTGCTTTCCTTCTGATCAGGGGCAGTGGGGTCCAGGCTCCACCAGTGCACGGGGGGGGGGACAGGTGCTTTCTGCAGGGCTCTTCCTCACCCTGGCCTTACCTGATGCCCGCCTGGTCCTCCAGCATCCAGGCCCGAGCCTCAAAGCTTGTTTCAGACCCTTGTTCCACACGGGGTAGCTTGGGCCCTGGAGGGCAGGCAGGGAGAGACCGGAGCTGCAGTCTCATGGGCACTTGCTGCCTGGCCAGTGTCCTGCCCTGGAGCCAGGCAGGCAGGCTGTGGTCAGATGACCGCTGTGTGCCTGTGACTTCGGACAAGAGTCCTCATTCCGTTGCTTCTGCTTTGCTCTCTGAGAAGTGACTTGATGAACCTTCTGTCAGGGACACAGGAGAAGACCCACTGCAGGCCTCAAGGCGGGGCCTGGCCTGGCCTGGGGCATTCAGTGGTGGATGGCGCTGGCTGCAGGGAGTGGCCTGCCCAGGCTCACGGCCTAGGGGCTCAGGTTCCCAGGGGGAGAGGGCACCATCACACTCACCCCTGCCACCACCCCCACCCCCACCCCCATCCCCCAGGCCAGCGGAAACCCGCCACCTCCT
This sequence comes from Halichoerus grypus, assembly GCF_964656455.1. Lineage (NCBI taxonomy): Eukaryota > Metazoa > Chordata > Mammalia > Carnivora > Phocidae > Halichoerus > Halichoerus grypus. The sequence goes on from NC_135726.1 coordinate 58,103,832, forward strand.
ACGTTCGGACCACCATCAACAAGAATGCCCGGGCCACCCTCAGCAGCATCCGGCACATGATCCGCAAGAACAAGTACCGCCCAGATCTGCGCATGGTGAGTGGGGGCCAGCAGTGGTTGGGGGAGCCTGGCCCGTCCTATGAGGAGGGTCTCTGCTGATGGCTGGACCCACACTCGGCTGAGCCTTCTACCCGTCTCTCCAGGCTGCCATTCGCAGAGCCAGCGCCATCCTGCGCAGCCAGAAGCCTGTGATGGTGAAGAGGAAGCGGGCCCGCCCCACCAAGAGTTCCTGAGCACCTGCCCCTGCCTCTAAAGCAATAAAGATGTCAACCGCCTCACCTGGGCCTCCTGTCTGCCATCCTGGGGCTCTGCCCCGCGTGTGTGCACCTGCGTGTCCTAGCACGCCCCCCACCTGCTGTTACCATACGGGTCACAGTGTCTTGGGACTGGAGGAAGCAGATCTGGGTCAGGGGAGCTCCGTCCCAGCATTCCTGCCTGTCAGGGATGGGGCTTGGCCCAGGTTCTTCTGTTGAGCACATCGGAGGTGTGGCCATGCGGCAGAGTGTGTGTGCAACAGGGAACGTCCACTATGGTCCTCCCGATCCCAGGCTCTGTGCACACGTGACTGTTTCAAGAAAGACCTTTTAGAGCCCAAATCTAAGGGCCGGGGGTCCAGGCCAAGGGTCTGCTTCCTGCAGCACCTGTGGCCTGTGCGCGGGAAAGGGTGTGCTGTGTGGGGCTTCGTCGTCTGGGACTTGGCTGTGGACCCGGCGGAGGGGGGGGCGGGGCTGAAGACTGACGGCAGTGGGAGGCAGGTTGGGGCCGCTTCCCCCAGGGATTAAGGACTAGGCCCCCCAGGAGTGAAGTGGATGGAGTTGTGGGGCAGGAGTATACCCACCGCGAAGCGGGAGCTGCTGGCCTTGGGCACGGACGCAGCTCCGGAGTCCTCACGGGTCCAGACAGTTAAACAGCCTGTTCTGGCTAGGAACCTGGACGGCCACCTTTTGCCCCTGCTGGACTGTGAGTGCCCCATTCTCCTGGCTCCGTCTGTCCTCCAGCCTGCGTCCCCTACCTGCTCTCTGCTCCCAGTCACCACTTCTGCCCGTCGAGACCCCCCCACCGCAGTGCTCCCCTGATCACTCCTCATTGCTGCCGCCTCTTCCCTTCACCCCCACACCCCATCTTCCCCAGGAGATCCTGTCTCCCATTCTGGGGAGCTAGAATAGGTTCTCCCGGTTTCCTACCCTTGCCTGCCTGCCTCCCGGTGTTTAAGAAAACTGGTGATGGCTCATGGGTCGTACCTCACTGTGTGGCTCTGGGCAAGGAACTGGACCTCTCTGTGCCTCTTGTCAAAACTCAGCAGATTAAGGAAAGCAAAGGGCTGAGCAGGGGTTGCACATGGCAAGTGCTCAGTAGGTCTCTGTTTTGTCTTCTAGAAGGTAAGCTGTGTGTGTGTGCTCACGTACATCCTTGTGGCCATTTCTCATCCCAGCCACCCTGGACACCACAGAGCAGGTGTCACTCCCACTTTACAGAGGGAGTCACTGAGGCTCCCATGGGGAAAGGGACTCCACTGTCACTGCCTTGACCCGTTTCCTGCATACCTGCCATGTGCCAGCCAATATGCCACGGATTGAGGATCCAGTGTTGAGTAGACCCCTGGTCCCTACCATTCTGGAGACCACGTCCTGACACCAGAGCTCCGTGGCCAAGGGCGTCTTCCTCCCGAGGCCCCGTTTGTTTCAGGGTAGGAGCCCTGCCTCCAGCGGCTGCCTTGGCTCACCCCAACACAGATCCTGATGTAGACACCCTTGCCTCCAGCTTTCCTCAGTCTGCAGACGTGAACCTGACCTATTTCCTGACAAAACCTCTCGTCCTTCTTGGACTCCTGCAGTAGCTTCCACCCTTGCCACACTTGGGTCTGTTCTTGACCCAGATGGAGAGGCGTCCTTTTGGAACTAAGTCCAGTGGCTTTAAGCCTGCTCAGAACCCTCCCAGGGTTCCCATCCCACTCCAAATGAAAAGCAGGTCCTTGGCCATGGCTGCCTAAGCCTGTCTCCACATCGCCTGCCTCCACCAGGCAGGTCTGCCTCAGGGCATCTGTACTTGCTGTTCCTCTCCCTGGAAGGTGCTTCCCAGCAGTGAGACTCAGCCTCACCCTACTAAATGTCAGCTGAAAGTGAGTTCTTTCCTCATCAGTCCATTAAAAATTGAAATCGTTCCTCCACCCTAGGTTTATTTTTGTCCATAGCGCTGATGTCCATCTAATACGTATGCCCTGTGCTGGTGAGCCAGGACTTGGTCCAGGGCCCCAGCATTTGGAAGATGCTCGATAAGTATTGGACGTTGAAGAAATGTCTGAGGCTCACAGCCGTGAGCCCTCTGCTTGTCCACCTCGTACTGATGGTGGCGGTCAGGTGGTGTCTCTTCTCTGTCCGCCCTGGAGCCCTCAGTCCACGTGGAGTCCTGCTAGTCGCTGGCATCTTCTAGAGAGGTATTTGAATCCTCCCGCCTTGTGTGGCCTCTCCTGACCTCAGGCTGTGTGACGTGGGCTCAGGCGCTGGGCCTCATCAGGGTGGCTGGGCTGGGAGGCCACAGCAGGCATCTTGATGCCACTTGGGTGCTAGAGCCAGGAGAAGGGTGGATGGAGGGAGCAGGTCTCCGCCCTGAGTCTCTGCGCTGGAGTCTCCGGTGCCATTTGGACTCAGACACGTGGTGTCCCCTCCCCAGGCCCCAGCTTCCCAACTCCTCCCTCCTGGGAAAGGAGAGAACTTGGGGAGGTGTGATTCACACGGGGTCATCTATTCAAACCTTTTTCTCGCAAGTGATGTGTGTTGGCATGGAAATTGGAAAACAGATAAACAGGGAAAATATAAAAAGTAAACCTCAGAGGCGCCTGGGTGGCTCAGTCGGTTCAGCGTCTGACTCCTGATTTCAGCTCAGCTCATGATCTGGGGCTCCTGAGATGGAGCCCTGTGTCAGGCTCTGTGCTGGGCATGGAGCCTGCTTGGGATTCTCTCTATCCCTCCACCCCTCTCCAGTTGCACACTGTCTGTCTCTCTCTCTCTCTCAAAAAAGTAAACAAATACCCAGACACATCACAGTAATAATGCTGAAAGCCAAAGACAAAGGGAAAATCTGGAAAGCAGCAAGAGAAAAATGACTCACATGCAAGGGAACCCCAAGACTGACAACTGACTTCTCAGTAGAAACAGTGGGGCCAAGAGGCGATGGGGTGACACCTGCTGAGAGACCACCCCACCCCCTCAGCCTGCCACCCACCTCCCCCATCAGGGCTAGTGGCTCAGAGCAGCCACGGGAGTTGGGCTGCCTTGGTCAGGACAGGCTTGCAGCTCCCAGCTGTGGGCATTTGGGTGGGTCACCTAGTCTCTTGGTGCCTCAGTTTCCCCATATGTGAAATAGGATTACTTCAAGGGCTCCACAAAGCAGAGACTGGTTTTGTTTGCTGCTTGTCTCCAGTGCTAGCCCTGGGAATGCTTGCAAAATTGAGTGTAGGGCACACCCTTGGTGGCTCCCACATGGCATCACTCGGCTCTGGGGACTCGGGGCTGAGACATGCTCTGTTCATGGCAGGGGCTGGCCTGGATTATATTTCCACCTGTACTGGCACAGGAGATACGCTGGGGCTCTCTATATTTAAATTTGCTTGCATTTGTGCTCCTTGGCTGTGCAACCTTGGGCAAATGGCTCAACTTCCCTGTGCCCTTGTTCCCTCATCTGTGACGTGCGCATGGCAACAGCCCCGGCTTCCTGATGCTGTTGAGGAGATGCAGTGTGCAAAAAGCTCAGGAAAAGGCCTGCCGTGTCATCCCCACAAATCTTTGCATGAATGAATGAATGTTTACTATTATGAGTTCTTTTGACCAGATGGACTCAAACCATCTGAGATGACTTTCCAGGTCTGTGACTCTGCCTGCAAGCAAAATGATGCTTGGCTTTTCCAGAGCATTTTGAACACCTGTCCTAAATCCACACCCCCCAATAGCCTGTGGTTCCAAGCTTGTGCGAGTGGCCCTGGCGTGTGTGTGTGTGTGTGTGTGTGTGTGTGTGTTTCCAAGCTTGTGCGAGTGGCCCCGGCGTGTGTGTGTGTGTGTGTGTGTGTGTGTGTGTGTTTGTTTCCAAGCTTGTGTGAGTGGCCCCGGCGTGTGTGTGTGTGTGTGTGTTTGTTTCCAAGCTTGTGCGAGTGGCCCCGGCATGTGCGTGTGTGTGTGTGTGTGTGTGATGGCATCCTCCGCAGCATTTCTGATCCAGGCCGACCAGCAATTGTGTTGAGTTCCTTTCGTTTCTCTTGTAGTCATTTGCTGGAATAAAGTCATCTATTCTTTGAAAGTCTTTCGTTATGAGAATGGCACATGCATGAGGTTTGGAGATGTGCAAATGCAAGGAGAGTATCCAGGGGGAGAGGGGCCCCAGGATCCCAGCCCCTGGTTCTGCAACATGGTTATCTTTTTTGGAAACTGTTCTGTGTACATGTGGGGTTCGAGCAGCCTGCTGAGTCAGCCCCTATTGTGTGTTCACCCATGGCCCTGGGCTCTCTCCCAGCAGAACCAGCATATTTGTTTTAGCATCTATATTTAATATAGTATTTATGGGAGAGAGGCAGCAATAGGGAACATTGTATTGTCCTCATAATTTTTCCAGAAATCCAGAACTGTTCTTAAAAAAAAAAAAAGCCTATTAAAAAAATTCTAAGATAGGGGCGCCTGAGTGGCTCAGTCGTTAAGCGTCTGCCTTTGGCTCAGGTCATGGTCCCAGAGTCCTGGGATTGAGCCCCGCATCGGGCTCCCTGCTCGGCGGGAAGCCTCCTTCTCCCTCTCCCACTCCCCCTGCTTGTGTTCCCTCTCTCACTGTGTCTCTCTCTGTCAAATAAGTGGAGTCTTTGGGGGGGAAAATTCTAAGATAGGGGCACCTGGGTGGCTCAATGGGTTAAGTGTCTGCCTTTGGCTCAGGTCATGATCCCGGCTCTTTGCTCAGCGGGGACTCTGCTTCTCCCTTCCCCTGCTCTTGCCTCTCGCTTCCTCTCTTTCTCTCTCCCTCTCAAATAAATAAATAAAATAAAATTCTAAGATGGTTTATGATTCTCAGACTGGGACAAACCCCCACCTTAGGCGGAGCTCGAAGTGCTAGCGCATGCGTGGGGGTGGGTATGCTTGCACTGCTGACAGGGCGTAGACTGGGACAAACCGCATGGCGAACAATTCAGCAACATCTGTACAAATTACAGACAAATGTACGCGTTGGCACGGGAATGTCACTTCTAAGATTTGCTCTAAAGATCTGTTCCCTTGTGTGCCAAATGGCCCGTGTCCACAGGTTGTTCGTTCTGGCGTTGCTGGTCAGTGAGAACAGGACATGTGATAGACATCGTGGCACGTGTATATGATGGCACCGAGAGCAGGGAGGTGCTGTTGTGCACAGACCCCCACGACGTCCAGTGTAGCCGACAAAGCAAGGAGCAGGCGCGCCTGGGTGGCTCAGGTGCTTCAGTCGGTTAAGCATCTGACTTGATTGCAGCTCAGGTCATGATCTCGCAGTCCTGGGCTGGAGCCCCGCATCCAGCTCCGCACGCGGCACAGACTTCTGCTTGGGATTCTCTCCCACCCTCTGCACCCCCTCTCCAATAAATAAAATCTTAGAGAAAAGAAGAAAAAGCAAGGAGCGGCATGCTGTGTCCAGGATACTGCATGCTGTGAGGAAAATAAAAGGGGCTTGACGGAACTAATATTTAAATTTGCTTGCATTCTTGTAGAATTTCTTGGGAAAAATATAGACGCAGCTGGTAACACTGGTTGTCTGTGATAAAGGGAACTGGGTGTCGGGGAGACAGGAATGAGAGGGAGCTGTTTCTTTGTAGAAACTTTTTAAAGATTTTATTTATTTGTTTGAGATAGAGCTAGAGAGGGAGCACAAGCAGGGGGAGGGGGAGAGGGAGAAGCAGGCTTCCTGCTGAGCAAGGAGCTGGATGCGGGGCTTGATCCCAGGACCCTGAGATCATGACCTGAGCTGAAGGCAGACGCTTAACCAACTGAGCCACCAGGGTACCCCCCTTTTGTGGAAACCTTTATCTAAAAAAAAAAAAATTGTGCTTTGAAAGAGTAACATTCATGAGGTACCCCAAGCTCTCCTTCCTTGAGGCAATTAGTATTCCCAGGTTCCAATGTGACCTTCCGGAAGCATTAAATTCATATGCGAGCAAGTAAAACGTATCCTATTTTATTTTATTTTTAAAATTTTATTTATTTGTAAGAGAGAGAGAATACAAGCAGGGGAAGTGGCAGGCAGAGGGAGAAGGAGGCTCCTGCCGAGCAAGGAGCCTCCCATGGGACTTGATCCCAGGACCCTGGGATCATGACCTGAGCCAAAGGCAGACCCTTAACTGCCTGAGACACTCAGGCATCCTGACACGTATCCTATTTTTTTTTTTTAATTTTTTTAAAGATTTTATTTATTTATTTGACAGACACAGCGAGAGAGGGAACACAAGCAGGGGGAGTGGGAGAGGGAGAAGCAGGCTTCCCACGGAGCAGGGAGCCCGATGTGGAGCTCAATGTGGGGCTCGATCCCAGGACCCTGGGATCACGACCTGAGCCTAAGGCAGACGCTTAACAACTGAGCCACCCAGGCACCCCTATCCTATCTTAAAGAAAAATTTAGGGATGCCTTCCCCCGCTCGTACACACTCTGTCTCTCTGACAAATAAGTAAAATCTTAAAAACAAAAACAAAAATTTAAAATTAACAGGGGCACCTGGGTGGCTCAGTCAGTTAAGCATCCAACTTTTGGTTTCAGCTCAAGTCATGATCTCATGAGTTGTGGGATCGAGTCCCCCCGTGGGGCCCTCTGCTCAGTGGGGAGTCTGCTTGGGGGAATTCTTTCTCTCTCCCTCTGCCCCTCTCCCTACTCAGTCTTTCTCTCAAAGTCTTTTAAAAAAATGAACAGAAATGGTACTATATCATATGCGCTGTTCACATTGTTGCTTTTTGTTCACTTAATCAAGCTTGGAGATCAGCCCATATTCACACATAATGAGTTTCTTCCCGTTTTAAAAATTCTGCAGTACAGGGGTGCCTGGCTGGCTGGGTTGGTGGAGCGTGCAAGTCTTGATCTCAGGGTTGAGTTCAAGCCTCCTGCTGGGTGTAGAGATCACTTAAAAATAAAAATCTTTTTTTTTAAGATTTTATTTATTTTTTTGTCAGAGAGAGAAGGAGAGAGACAGCACAGGCAGGGGGAGCTGCAGGCAGAGGGAGAAGCAGGCTCCTGCTGAGCAGGGAGCCCGATGCGGGACTCGATCCCAGGACCCTGGGATCACGACCTGAGCCGAAGGCAGACGCTCACCGACTGAGCCCCCCGGGCGCCCCCAGGACAACTTATTTTCGCTTTGGCATCGTGCACGAAGGATCCGAATCGTGGCAATATCTCGTGACTTGCTGGTTTGGCTGCTTGTGACGTCCGTGATCTCTCCATGCTGCTAGAAGCAGTGGTAATTCCACTTTTCGCCTAGGCATTGTTTCCTGAATGTGCGGCTGTGTGTGTACTGCTTATAATTAGGACAAATGGCGAAAGCCCGCGGCATACCTGCAAGGATGCTGAGGAGTAAGGGGTGCGTACTTTCCACTTTCTACCAAGCTTCCACGCGCGTTTCACCGTCACGTGCTCCCACCAGCGGCATGTGAAGGTGTCCGAGGCCCTACGACCTTGTCAACACTTGGGTGTCGTCAGACTTTAAACGTTTCTGCTTCGGCAGTGGGGTCCCACCGACTCTAGCTTACACCGCATTCTCTCAACTACTCGTGAGGACTGTCTTCTGTGTTTGGCCGTCGTGTGGATTTCCTCTTTTTGTGATGTGCTTAAGTGCTTTTGCCAACTCTTGTGTTCTTATTGATTTGTAAGGGCTCTTTATATGCTTTGGATTAGTCCTTTTTGGTTCTAGGTCTCGCAAATACCTTCTGTCCCACTGACTTATCGTCCATCTACTTTAGATAAACAAGTTGATTTAAAAGTATTTAAATAAACTTCATGGATATAGTTTACACAAAAACACACCTATTTTAAGTATAGTTGAAGTTTTGGGATGCCTGGGTGGCTCAGTCATTGGGCGTCTGCCTTCGGCTCAGGTCGTGATCCCAGGGTCCTGGGATCGAGCCCCGCATCGGGCCCCCTGCTCGGCGGGAAGCCTGCCTCTTTCTCTGCATGCCGCTCCCCCTGCTTGTGTGCTCTCTGACAAATAAATAAAATCTGGAAAAAAAAAAAAAGAAGTATAGTTGAAGTTCTGACACATTTACGCACCCGTGTGACCACCGGTATGACGGGGGTCTGGAACACGCTTCTCAGCCCGGAAAGCCCCCCATGCCTGCCTCCCCGATCCCAGATGGCCGGCGCCCTGCTTCCGGGCACCACGCGGTTCGGCCTGTTCTGGCATTTCCTCTCAGTGGATTCAGGTATCCTGTACACTTTTGAATATGGCTTCACTTAGCACAGAGTATTTTTGAGGTTTGTCCGTGCTGTTTTTGGTGTTAATCTTTTGCCGAGTGGTATTCCCATCTATGAACTGTTTCTTTTACTCCTTCATCTGTTGAGCATTGGGGTTGTTTCCATTTTTCATCCAGCACTAAGGAAGCAACTATGAGAGTTCACGTACAAGTCTTTAATGTAGATGCGGTTTCCTTTCTCTTTCCGTTATCCTTTTTTGAGAGGACCATAAAATTTTTGTTAATAGACAATAAGCCAATTTAAAGCCTCTATGCCGGGGCGCCTGGGTGGCTCAGTCGTTAAGCGTCTGCCTTCAGCTCAGGCCGTGATCCCGGGGTCCTGGGATCGAGCCCTGCATCGGGCTCCCTACTCCGCGGGAGGCCTGCTTCTCCCTCTCCCACTCCCCCTGCTTGTGTTCCCCTCTCCCGCTGTGTCTCTGTCAAATAAAATCTTAAAAAAAAACCCTCTGTGCCTTCAACAGTTTCTGCCAAGGCCCACTCTTCCTCCCTACTCCACCACTCTGGCTTTGCGGCCTTCACCTCCGGCCCCAACGAAAGTCTGTGACGTACAAGGGCCACCAGCTTGCAGTCAAGCAGGATGGGACAGGAAGCCAACTTGCCCCATGTCTCCTGGCCCTCCCCTGGAGTGTGTGTGTGGGGGGCAGAACCTGTCCATGTGACAGATCGGTTTCTATGATGAGGTCACTTGGGGTTAAACAGGAGAACCTGGGTGGCCTCACCCCATCAGCTGAGCCTATCTGAAGGACCTGGCCCTTAAGTGGGGCACCTGAGGCTGAGAGGGGCGGGGGAGAGGAGCCCGCAGGGGAGTAACCCAGGCAGCTTCCAAGAGCGGAGGACCTAAAACCCACCATCAGCTTCAAGAGCTGGGGATGTGGACTGGCAGACGCCTTCGCTAGTGAAACCAGAGTGGCCAGCTCGCCACGCCCGGGCCACAGAGCAACAGAAAGGGTTGGACGGGCGTCGTTTGAGGCCTGGGATGCAGAAGCACACATGGAACATGGTTTGCCACCCTGAGCTGGATCAGGTGCTGAGCTGCCAGCAGCTGGGCCACACCTGTCACCCGCTGTCCCAGGCACGGAGCCTGCCAAGTCACACATCTACTTCAGGAAAGAACAAGGGCAAATGTGATGGAGAGCAGGCCCAGCTCCCCCACTTTCAGCTGGGACACGGGGCTCCCTCCTCCCCCACGGCCGACCCCCGCCACGCCCCACATCGCAAGTCCACGCACGCACTTCAAGGGCCAGGGGGACCAGTGTGGCTGAGGCAGCGGTCCTGGGGTGTCTGTGAGGCAGAGCAGCTGCTTTTCCAACTTTATTTAGAAAAACAAATCCAGGTCCCAGTGCCCCCGCACCCTCCCCCACCCCAGCCATAATTTAAATAACTTAGAGACAGCGTTGGGGGTCGGGGGTCGGGGTCAGGGGGAGGGGGTAGAGCTGGGAGAAAAACCCACTACAGTCGCCGCAGTGCCCGCTTCTTGTCCGTCTTTTTCTTGGCCGCCAGCTTCTTATCCCGCTCGCCCGCATGCTTCTTGGCCATGGGACCGTCGGCCCCTCCCGGGCCCATGGGGTCAGTGGAGGGGGCCGCACCCCCACTGGCCACGGCCCTGCTGGCCTCGGCGCTCCCGCCACTGGGCCCACCGGCGCCCCCGTGGATCTCGGTGAGCAGGCGGGCACGGGCCGCGTACTCCTCGTAGTTCTCTAAGAGCAGGCGGCCTGCCTCCTCGTTGAGGGCCGACTCGGGGTTCGGGTGGATCAGCAGGCACTTGATGGTCTGTGGGGAGAAGGCCAAGGTCAGGGCTGGGCTACCCACGGGGGCCCCCCAAGCCTCCGGAGTCCGGCCTTAGGGCCTCCACACTGGTGTTCCCTGCTCTCCACACCCTCCCCCAAGCCGACTCTGGCCCTGCTCACACCTGTGTCCTCACCTTTGCTCAGTGTCACCTGCAAAGGCCCACTGGGGGGCCGGTACTTGAGGAGCACCCAGAAGGAGATCTAGGAAGGGAGCCAGTCCCAGTACCCCTTCCCTTCTCGAGCCCCTCTTAACGGAGGAGCAAACTAAAGCCCAAGTGCACGGACTCCATATAGGTGTGGTGGGCAGCGCTGGGGGAGCCTGAGGTGGGTCTGGCTGGACCAGCGGTGGCCCCGACACCCCGGTCGTCTGTCCCACCTCCACGTCAGCCACTGTGACAGGGAGCCTGCAATGCCCAAAACATGCATGGCCTCCATCAGGTGACAAGACCTTTCTCGCCTGCAGACGAGGCCAGCAAGAGCGGCTCCCCCGGCTGCTGAGACACGCAACGCACCTGGCCTAGCACCCATCACTGATGCCCATCAGGGACCCCTGACCCCACAGCCAGAGGTCCCACCCGCAGCAGCTCCTCGGGATCACCGGGGACACAGTCACTCCGTGAGCTCATCTCCAGGGTCCCCAGCAGCCGTGGCTGACACTCCAGGGACAGGAGGAGTAGGATGTTTACCTTGGAGCTCAATCCTCCCCAGGTGCCCTGCAGGAAACTCAGTTTCCCCACCGCCCCCACCGTCTGCCCCAGGGCCCCTCAGCAATTCCATCAAAACATTTTCTTTTTTTGAAGTAAGCTCTACACCCAACACGGGGTTTGAACTCACGCCCCAGAGATCAAGAGTCGCCTGCTCTTCCGACGGAGCCAGTAGGTGACCTAACTGTTCTAGTGGCCCGCGGGGATCACGGCGTCTCCATGCTGGCTCAGCTGACACGGCTCTGTGGGGGCCTCAGGCAGCACCCCTGGTCTGCCCCCACTAGATACAACGCTTACAACACAAAACGTCCCCGGCGGGCCAAATCACTGATGGCTGGGAAACGACAGTTCGTGAAAATATTCTAGAACCACAGAGGTGAGCCCCGCCTAACTAACAAACTAGACCTTAGACTGTCGAATTTGACGAGACCATGAACTCTAGCTCGGGAAAGAAACAGCCCTGACCGCATGCTGGCTTGTACCATCAGGAAAGCGTCCCAGGATACAAACCCATCGCCTGCTCTACAGCAAAGGTGCCCCAGGCACCACGCAGCCTGGACAGCCATACTTAGTGTCCTGGCTCAAGCACTGCCAATCCTTCCAGAACTTTCCAGCTGGAAACCTGGATTTTTACATGGAAGCCCCCAACTCCTTCAGGGCTGATTTTCAGACAGACACCGTGCACCACGGCTCAGACGTCAGCGGGACGTCCAGCGGGGAGGCGCCCGGGCCGCCCCAGAACTCACCAGCAGCACGTGCCGGATGCCCAGCTCAGCCGTCCAGTCCCTCTTGAGCACGTTGACACAGATCTCACCGTTGGCGCCCACGTTGGGGTGGAAAATCTTGGTCAGGAAGTAGCCCTTGGGTGGGGAGGCAGGAAAGTCCTTCCCCAGCAGGAGTTTCATACGGAACAGGCCTCCGGCATAAGGAGTCCCCTCTGCGGTAAGGGAGAGGGGGTTCGGTTAGGAGGCTCAGGACTCTCTGGCACCACGAAGAACCCCAAAGCCTCGCCTTCAGGCCGGCTATGAGGCTAGTGCCCTGCTGCCTCCTCCACCAGACTGAGGCCTTCTTGAGAGTGGGATGGGGCTAGGTTAGGGGACCCCACAGCCACCCCTGGATGCCTCGTCTCTCAAGTGTCCCAGTCACGTCCCCTTCCCAAGGAGGGCAGACACTGCCCCCCACTGTCTCTCTGGAAAACCGTCTACTTGGAAGGCCCGCCGACAAATGGTGGGACTGTTCTGTAACCTCCATGGTCTTCTCGTCTGCCCATCTCAATGAATGGTTCTCATCCCCCAACTTGCTCGCCTCACAACAAAAGGGGGAGTGGTTCCAGACGCACAGTTGTTCCTCACGCCCCCGTCACCACATCCCTCCGTGGTAGCCTGGGCAGCTGACCTCCTGGTCCCCTCCTGAATCTGACCCCAACCCCTAGTCCAGCCAAGCCACTTCACCTCTCACCCAACGCCAGTGGTCCATGGTCTCCTGACCGCCCCCTCCCCGTCAGCTGAACAGCGCAGCCTTCACATCTGCTTGAAATCCACCAACGGATTCCTTTCCCCCTCCTTCCAGACTCCTACAAGCCCTAAGAGCTTCATCGGTCTCTTCTCCCTGTTTCTACCAAGTATCCAGGGCACCTGCCTCAGGACGTGGCCTACTGGGGAGCGCTGACACCCTCCCCACTGCCCCAGCCCTGACCAGCTCCTCCACCCCACGCTCGTGGCACCCCTTGGCTTACTCCGTAGACAGAACTCACTGTATCGCCCATGGCCCCACATCGCGTGTGATCACTCGGTCACTACCCTTCCCTCCTGAGACGCTGCATCTGGCCTGTTCCCTGCCCTGTCCTGGGGGCCCCTGGCACAGCAGCAAGGAGTCTGCGGTCATCTGGCCCACCCTCCAGAGAACCCCCATCCGATGAACCCCGGCAAGGCGCCCCTTAAATGCTCTCTCGGGGGTCAGGGTTTTCTCACTACCTGCAGCAAAAATATCCGCGATGACTTGTTCTCTGTGGTGTCCTGCCCTGCAAACCGTGCGCCCCGAGAGTAAGAGGTGTCCCTGTGCAGCACACCACCACCCAGCTGTGTCCCCAGCACCTGGCAGAGCTCCGCTTATAATGGGGGCTTCCTGTTCTTGCTCTAGTTCTGCTTTTTTTGGTGTGTTCGTTTGCTTTTTAGATCGCACGTGTAAGTGAAACCCTATGCTATTTGTCTGTCTTTCTGACCTACTCTGGCACTGAAGAAGAGAAAGTTCTACGCACACTGCTCCCCCTTCAATCCCACACTCACCAGGGCCCTCGATGGTGACCTGCAGGTCAGTGAGGTCTTCCTCATTGGGAAAGACCTTGATGCCGTCAGGCGGGTCAGCAGTCAGCGTTGTCACCTCCTTATACACCAGGCGAATGATGTGGGGGGGCAGGTTCTCCACATTGGAGTTCTGGACACAGAGAGACGGGGGTGAGTAGCTGGCCGAGCCGGGCCTCCTGCACGATCTACGGACGCAGTGGCTGCCCTGGTGTGGACCCTGCAGTCCCAGAACCCCCACCCAGTATGCTTCAGATGGCCGTCCAAAGCTGACCTCCCACCAGAAGTGGGGGGGGTGTCTTCGAAGGGGCTTGCGGATGGGTCCACCTTCTCCAGAAGCATCCAGAGCTCGCTCATCGTCCGGCATGGCCCCCCATGGTTCCGGGTACGCCCGAGGCCTACCTCGGTCCCCTTCCCTACCTAACCTTGGTGAAACCCTCTTCGAAACCCCAGCTCGGGGCTGGAGACGGAGGCGGAGCGTCCTTGCTCTCGAACACCCACGGGCGAGCCACAAAGCCCCTGAGCCCTCCCCGGGACTCAGCCGGGCCTTCCCCTCCGGGGACCCTGCGGGCCGCCCAGGCTCCGCTCCTGCCCCGCCTCCAGGAAGGCCCGTGAGCCCATTCCAGGCCCGGGACCCCAGGCGGGCCCCCCACTTCCCCGGGCCGTCCGCGAGAGGCTCCTGAGACCCCGCCTCCTCCTCCGGGGGGAACCCCGACCGCCCCTCCCAGGCCTGGCCTCCGCGCTCACCATGACTGTGGCCGGCCGGGGGCGGGTCCCCCCGGCCCCCTTCCTGCGCTCTCCGGGCCGCCGGCTGGGGCGGGGGGCCCAACTGCTGCCGCTGCGGTCCTGGAGAGGCCCCGGCGGCTCCGCTCCACTCCCCGCTGCCTCCGCCGGCCGCCGCGCAGCGCCCCTAGAACTCCGCCCGCCCCGAGTGCCCGGCCGCACTGAGCCGGTCGCGCGCGCACCGCCCCCCTTTTATAGCCACCCGTAGACCACACCCCCCCGCGGCTCCGAGGCGGCGCGCCTCGACCCGTGACGTCACCCCGCACGGTCCTCGGCGTTCGAGGCACTCGCTCCCCTCCCGTAAGCTGCGGGAAGAAGGAGGAGAAGTTGGGCAGGGGGGCGCGCGGCGGGTTGGCCAATGGGGACGCGCGGGGGTCGTAATGGGGTCCCTGGAGAATGGGGGCGCTGAGAAGGGAGGGTAGAGAGAGAAAAGACGCGCGGGGCAACGCGACCGCTGATTGGGCCGTTTGAATGAGACGCCTCCTCGGCCCGGCGTACGCGCGCGTGCCCTGACGCCCAGGAAATCGCGCACGCGACTAACGGTCGGCCGCGGAGCCGGGACAGGGCAGGGTGGGCGGGACTCGGGGGGGTTTAAACTGATGATGGAAGGCTGACTGGCCAATAGGGAAGCGCAACCGTAGACTGGCGTCACGAGGCTCGTACGCGCCAGCCCTTGGCGGAGAAGGCGGTGCCAGGGGGCGGGGAGGAATGGAGAGTAACCAATGGGGGCCTTGCCTAGCGCGGGCCTAGTGCCTCGCAGCCAACGAAATTCGTCGGTTTTGTATATGCAAATGAGGTGTGCGCGGCCACCCGCGCCCGCTCCTCAGCCCGCGGTGGGGGTGGGCGCTGCGAGTAGGCTACATTTTTCTGCGAGGCGCCATTTTGTGCGGGCACTGCCTCGTGACCCGTGCCGTGCGCTGGGGGCGAAGGAACGGGCCGCCGGGCCTTGAGGGCTTGGCCGCCTGTGGCCTAGCGTGGCCAGGCGTCAGTCACGGCGTCGGGTTTGTGTCTCCCCACGTGGAAGATGGACACTGGCAACCTGGTGGTGGCAGGAGGGAGGTCGAGGCACGGCCCTGCCTGCGACTGGTCCCCGACCTCCCCCCTGCAGGCCTGCGCGGTGTCCTCCGACGGGCCCCCGGCCTCCCCCCTGCAGGCCTGCGCGGTGTCCCCCGACGGGCCCCCGGCCTCCCCCCTGCAGGCCTGCGCGGTGTCCCCCGACGGGTCCCCGGCCTCCCCCCTGCAGGCCTGCGCGGTGTCCCCCGACGGGCCCCCGGCCTCCCCCCTGCAGGCCTGCGCGGTGTCCCCCGACGGGCCCCCGGCCTCCCCCCTGCAGGCCTGCGCGGTGTCCCCCGACGGGTCCCCGGCCTCCCCCCTGCAGGCCTGCGCGGTGTCCCCCGACGGGGCCCCCGGCCTCCCCCCTGCAGGCCTGCGCTGGGGGCGCAGTGTCCCAGCAGCAGGGACAAGGTAGTCAAACCGGGTCCTACAGCAAGAGTGCATCCAAAAGACACAGAAATAAGGAGAATGGTGGTTATTAGGTAGCACGTACCGCCGCGGGCCAGACCCTGTTCGTCCTCTGCATGCCTGGTCACGGTCCCTTGCTTGCGACCACCCTGTCCGGTGCATCGCTGCAGGGTTCCACTCCGGATTTGAGCGCTGGTGCTGTGCGGGCAGGATGCTTTGGGAATGAGCAGAGTAAAAGGGCTGAAACCCCTGCTGTCGTGGAGTTCACACCCTCCTGGGGGAGCCAGACAAGCAAGCAAGAATATACGGTCCTGTCGGAACGATAAAGACTGAAGAAGGGTACATCAGGGCCAGGAGGGTAGAAAGGGAGGGAGGGTGGGGACCTTGAGCTATGGGAAGGTCAACGGGAGAAGCATTCAGGGAGAGAGAACAGCAAGCACGGGGCCTGGCAAGGGGATCACACCCCGTGTGTTTCAGGCGCGGCCAGGAAGCTGGCAGGGCTGGGTCAGCGAGCCTGGCGAGTGGAGGGCGCCGAGGGGAGAGAGGTGGGGAGAGGCAGGGAGGTCCCAAGTCCAGGCCGCCCGGTAAGCAGCGTGTTATTTCCTTCAAGGAGGAGCCGCTGGAGGTTCTGAGCAGAACATGACTCCGTCTGACCTCCGGGCAGGAGCAGAGAGGCCAAAGAGGAGGTGACTGCAGCCATGCAGGTGGAGGTGATGGCCCGCGGAGCAGGTTTGTGGCCGTGGGGTCGGGAAAGGTGATGGGGTTCAGTGCAAGTCAACAGGACCTGGTGTGGGGGAGAGGGAAGGGTCGCCTGCGCCCTGAACAGTCACCTTAAAATGGGGGTCAGCAAACCCAACCCAGGGCTCAGTTCTGCTCCAGCCCGAGTGGCGTAGCCAATATGCAGACCAAGGCGGGGGGCGGGGGTGTGTTCCAGTCACACTTTGTCTAGAGAAGCAGGTGGTGCCCCGAGTGGCCCTCGGGTAGGTCAGTGTTTACCAGCCCCTGGAATCCCAATCCCGACACGCACCATCCCTGCTGGAAACTTTGCAAGAGTCCTCTGCCCCACTACATTTTGAGTAAACCCCCCGCGGCCATAAGCACACTCTCCCCTGGGCCCCTGGGCCACCTTTCTGTGGGTCCCCAGTATCAGCCAAGCTCTCTCACTGGAGGATGCGTGGACGTGGGTCCCTTGTCTTCTCCTCTTCCTCCTTGTGGCCTCGGATCACCTTATCGTCCCTCACCTCCACTCCCATGCTTGTTCACTTCACCCTCTTTGATCCGGGTCTGTCAGAATTTGTCACCTCTGAGTAGACCAGCCCCAGGAGAGCAGGGACTCTCCCCAGCCCCTAGCAGAGTGCCATATAGATCGGAGGTGTTCATTCATTCAGCAGGCATTTACTGAGCGCCTACTGTGTGCTGGGCACCATTCTGCTTAGGGCACCTCTTTGCCCTGTAGCGGGAAAGGCAGACATAAAACAATCGAACAAATAAGTAAAACTTGGGGTGCATGGAAGGGAGCAGGAACTGTGGAAGAAGAAGTAGAGCAGGAAGGGGCTCGGGGTACCAGGTGATGTGAGCGCCATGCTGAATTTTACAAGCCAGGTGGCCAGGGTGGGCCTCACCAAGCAGGTGTCATTGGAACCCAGGGTTGAAGGAAGGCGGGAAGGGAGCTGTGTGTGTGTCCAAGGACGAGCTTCCCAGGCGTGGGAACATAGGAGCACAGGCTCAGCACATTGGAGGGATGGAAGGGAGGCCGGTGTGGCTGGAACAGGATGGGGCATGGGGGAACGAGGTGTGTGTGGTTGGGGTGGTATCACACAGGGCCTTCGAAGCCTTTTCTCTGAGGGAATGGGGAGCCACTGCAGGGTGGCAGAGGAGCGCCACGGTCGGACTCAGGTCTTTCCAGGCCACTTGACTGCGGGGTGCAGAAGAGGAGGGTGAGGGCAGAGGCAGGGCAGCGGCCTCAGAAGGGTCGCTGATGGCAGTGAAAGATCTGTCAGTGGCCAATAAGCATGTGACAAAAGGCTCGACATCATCAGCCATCAGGGAAATGCAAATTAAAACCACAGTGAGATCCCACTTCACACCACTAGGGTGGTTATTACGGAAACCTCAGATGCTAGCGAGTGTCGGAGAGGATGTGGAGACATTGGAACTCTTACACACAGCTGGTAGGAATGGGAAGACGCTACCACTGCTTCCGAAAACATTCTTGCGATTCCTCAAGTGCTTAAACATTGAGTTACCATGTGACCTGGTGTTCTATTCCTCGCTATTACCCTAGAGGAATGAAAACATCCGTGCACACAAATAGTCATGCACAGATGTTCATAGCAGCGTTACTCAGGACCACCAAACGGTGGAAACGACCCAGAAGCTCACTGACTGACGATGGACAAACCCACTGTGGTAATAGCCACACAGCGGGGCATTACACGGCCGTAGGAAGGAACGGAATTCTTTTTTTTTTATAGATTTTTTTTTAAGATTTTATTTATTTATTTGACAGAGAGAGACACAGCGAGAGAGGGAACACAAGCAGGGGGAGTGGGAGAGGGAGAAGCAGGCTTACCGCTGAGCAGGGAGCCCGATGCGGGGCTCGATTCCAGGACCCTGGGATCATGACCTGAGCCGAAGGCAGACGCTTACCGACTGAGCCACCCAGGCGCCCCGGAAGGAACGGAATTCTTAACGCATGCTGCAAGATGGAGGAGACTCAGAAATGTTATGCTGAGGGAAACCAGTCACAAAGGACCACGTATTTTATCTTACTTTATTTTAGTTTTAAAGATTTTATTTAAGAGAGAGATCATGAGCGAGGGTGGTGGCAGAGGGAGAGGGAGAAGCTGAGCAGGGAGCCTGATGTGGGGCTCGATCCTCGGGCCCCGGGATCACGACCTGAGCCAAAGGCAGGCGCTTAACGAGTGAGCCACCCAGGTACAAGTCCCACATAGGTTATGATCCCATTGACACGAAATGTCCAGAATCATCAAATCCATACATACAGAAAGTAGATTAGTGACTGCCTAGCTGGGTGTGGGGGATGGGGGACAGGGAGGGCGTAGCTAATGGGTGCAGATTTTCTTTTTCGGATGGTGAAAAGGTCCTAAAATTGTGGCTGCACGACTCTCTGAGTAGATTAAAAACCATTGAATCGTGCACTTTAAATTGGTGAGTTGTGTGTATGGGGTGTGAATGGAGGTGGGGGCCAGGCTCCTCAGAGCCCTAGGGAGCCAGTGAGGAATTCTGAGGGGGGAGGGTGGTGAGTGGGTTTGGTATTCTCACTGAGGCTAGCTCGGGGCTGCTGTGTAGACTGGATTGGAGGCCTGGAGCGGAAGCAGGAAATCTGGCAGCAGTTGGTCTTGGCGTGGGCTGGTGTGGTGGCATGGCAGTTGGAGAGAAGGGGACAGACTCGAGAACTAGTCAGGAGGTGGCCTAGCGATGGCCTTCTGAGTCGGCGTGGGAGACTGGGGAGGGGTGCTGAATACTGGTGGCCCGGAGACTCATACACTGAAGCTCAGGTTGTCCCTTCAGCTTGAGTTCTGGCTTCACAAGTTAATCGTCATTTCCCCTGCTCATTTGTATTAAGTTATGAAAGACATAGGTACTTGGGGGGAAATTCACGCAGTCACCCAGGTGCACCCAGTAGAATCTGGAGGTGCTGCCCTTGTCCTCCTCCCCCCACGCTCCCACCCCCTCAGGTACCCCTGTTAGCACCCCGGGGTCCTCCCCACACCTGGAGGTTGACCTAGAGACGTCCGAGTCCGTGTTCCCACAAGTTCCCACACGCGCCCCCTTGTGGGAGTGTGGAGACCAGGTGCTGTGCATTGCTCCTCAATAGGAGCACGCCGTGGCTTCTCGCATTCTCCCGCCAGCGGGCGTTTACGCCAGGTTCAGTCTGGTGGGCTAGAAGCTGCAGTGAGCACGCTTGAACATTTATCTTTGGGCGCAGTTGGGAGCTTCTCTGGAGAAATTCCTAGAACTGAGATTTGCACAAAGAGCCTGTGTGTTTGCAGTTCTCCCGAGTGGTCCTTGTTTGGATCCCCACCATCATCAGGACCTGACCCGTTCATTCAACAAGTGGTTTTTGTTTTGTTGTTGTTTTGTTTTTTTAGCACCAACTGTTTGCCAGGTGCTGTTCCAGGTGCTTGGGACGGATCAGTGACCAAGACAGGAAACCAAACAGTGCCTTCCTGGGACTTTCATTCCAGCAGGGAGAGAGATAGTCAACCCATAAGCACGAAAGCCAGGGTGGTCAGCTGTCCAGGTTTGCCCCAGATGCGGGACTTTCAGCGCTAAGACTGGGAAAGTCTTGGGCTAGTTTGTAAGAAAAGTTGGAAGGATGAAATGATACTAATTACTGGAAAAATTAGAGCAGGGTAAGGAGTATCAGGAACGCTGGGGGAGGGAATTTTAGGCCGGGTGGTCTGGGTAGACTTTCATCGAGAAGGAGGCATTTGAGCAAAGATTTGAAGGAAGCGAGGGAGCACGTTGTGTGGAAATCTGGAGGAAATCATTCCAGGCGGGATGCAGCCTCTGTCAGTGTCCTGATGCGGGCATGAGCCTGAATATCAGCAGTCTTCAAGATACACGTCATCACGGACAGACACACGTGCTTTATCTTTCCTGTGCGCTGCTTTCCCCGCCTCGTGGCTGAGCATCTTTACGTGCGCAAGCGCCTCCATCTTCCTCTCTGAGGCCTCTGCCCTTGGTGGCCTTGCTGTCTCTCCGCCCGGCATCTGCCCGCATGCAGTAGGTCCCGGGAGCAGAAGTGCTCCCCGGGGTGGGAGTGGCCTTCCTTGATGGGTGAATATGCCCTGTAGTGGATCAGTCCTGCCTCTAGTGATGGACACACTGGTAAGGAAACGCACTGCTGGCTTGTTTCGGCTCCACAAATCCTAGACAGCAGGGCCGACTGCACACTGGGTACAAACACGCTTTCGGGCACCAGGGGCTTCCTTTGATGCCTGTAAAACCGGTCCCCCGATGCACACCCAGATTCAACAGATCGGTGCTGGCAAGGGTGGGAGCAGACAGGCTTTCCAGGGTGCAGCTCGGCACACAAGTAGCAAATCTTCATTTATTTGTGTATTAAGATTTTATTTGTTTATTTTATTTGAGAAGTGGGGAGGGGCAGAGGGAGAGGGAGAGAGAATCTCAAGCAGACTCCCTGTTGAGTGTGGCACCTGACATGGGGCTGGATCCCCGGACCCTGAGACCATGACCTGATCCACAGCCGAGAGTGGGACGCTTCACCGACTCAGCCACCCGGGCGCCCCTGAGTCGCAAATCTTTGAAACCTTCCAACTCTGACATTCGTCTCCTGAGAGCTCATCCTGGGGGGAAAAGAAGTGAACACACCCAGTGGTATGCAAAAGATGTCCCTTGGGGTATTGTTTATAGTCATGAAAATCAGGAAGAACCCAACCGTGTATGGGTAGGGACTGCAATATTCGACTTCCACGTGTCTGCAGGATATGGAAAACCTGCTGCAGTTGAGAATGAGGGTGAATTTGTTGTTGTTGGAATCCCTGGTGTCTCACAGTGTGATGAAGGGACTGGATCCTCTTCCCTGGGAGGATCACATGCAAAAGCTAGCAAATGCCAGAGGAATTGTAAAATTAGCAAATTATCAATCGACAAACACCACAGTAACAACTGATTCAAGCCAGAGAATCGCCCGTGGAGGTTTGAGGCAGCAGGTGGAAGTTTGAAGAGCACGATGGCCTCGAGGTATCACAGGACCCTCAGCCAGGGTGCTTTCTGTTTACCAAGGTGCTCGGTCAGCATCAGGGGTCAAGGCTGGTATCAGCAGTCCCAGATGGCTGAGGGCTTGGGCTCCCCGAACGCTGATGCCCCAAGAGGTCAGCATCACTGCTGAGATTCTCCTGCCGGATGTACACAGCCCGGACCTCTTCTCGAGGGAACCTCAGGCCTGGTGCAGGGACGTTGCACAGAATAGTGTCAGTGTCATGAAAAAGGCAGAGGGACTGCTCAGGAGACGTGGTAAGCAGATGCAGTGCTTGTCCCCACGTAGCAGGGGCTGAAAAGAAATTGCTCTGAAGGACAATATGGGGACCGTTGGTGAAACTTGAACGTGGAGTTTATCAGTGTGAAGTGCTTGGTTTTGATCATTTTCCTGTGGACGTGTAAGAGAATGTCCTTGTTCTTCAGAAATGTCCCTTTTGGGATAAAGGGGTATGACGTATGGAGCTTACTCTCAAATGCCTCTGGAGGGAAAAAAAGGATATTTGTAGGGAAAGAAAATCCTAAAGCAGTGTGTGGAAATGTTGACAATCGGTGAATGGGCGAAGGGTACACGGGTTCTTGGACGTATTCTTGTCTCCGTTCTGCGAGTTTGAAATCATTTCGAAACACGAAGTTATCTGGTAGAGAATTCAGACGCCGCAGACCTGCCCCGTCAAACAGGTTAAGATAGCTGCGCAGGGGCCACAGTTGAAGATTGAGCGCTCGTCAGGCCACAAAGGCAGAAATGCTCGTGTCAGATCTGAGCTTTGACTGGCCCCACTGAGGGACGGGGCGTGTGGATCAGACTGCTCTCTTCTTCTTGGTGGAGCACAGATGAAGAAGGCGTCTGGCAAGGAGAGGCCGTGCTGAATGAAAACTGTGTGCCTGTGAGCCCTGGCATTCCACCTCAGGGTGGGAAGCTGGTCTCCCTGCGGGGCTGAGCGCCGGGACTGGCATCTCTCAGCTCGCAGTCACCCCCGGGCATATGCCCAGCCAGGGGGATGCCAGTCAGAGCCGGCCCCACTTACATTTACACTCAAACTGATTTTGTTTTTAAATAGGCAATACACTGACACCAAAAACCTGGAAGCACAGAGAGTAGATGTTGAAGAGCCCCTCGCCATCCATCTCCCCCCGCCCTCCACAGGCCACCCGTACCAGCCAGGATTGGCCATGCTACGCTGCAGTAACAAGTAGCCCCAAGGCCCCAGTTGCTAAAGGAACGGGGCTATTTCTCCTTCACACCACATATCCTTTGAGGCTTGGCTGAAGTGCTCATCTGGCAGCACCCTTACTCCGGGGCTCTGGCGGATCTGTCTGGGACCCGGGCCGACAGAGCAGGCATTACCTGGAATATCGCCAGTGACCATAGCAGGGGGAAACGGAAGAACATGGGGATCCGTCTGCCACTGGCTGTCAGAAGCTTCTGCCTGGCAAGGTACTTCTGCTCCCACTTCACACCAGTCACAAAGGCACATCTAATCTCAAGGGGGCAGGGAAGTACAGCCCTCCTGTGTCTCTAGGAGGAGAATCTCTGAGTGCTCAGAAAACCCATGCTCAGATGCACAGCATGGTCACCCGCCCTCCCCGCACACCCGCAGTCATCTGCAGACAAAGACATCAATGAAAAGAGGTGATTTCTGAGACTATGCAGACAGCGCTTACATTCACCACCAGGGGCGCTTTACGAGTGAGCACACCAGCGATACTCGCGTCCCCTCCTGCCCCACTAATCTCTAGCCAGGAAAGTCACCCGAGTGGGTGCAATCTGGCCAGTGGTGAACACTTAACTATACTGAAGGGGACGAGGCTTTCTCAAACACAGATCCCACGTCTTCCTCCAGCAAGCTAGGAGCAAGCACCTCTGCACAAGGAGGGTGTGATGGTTAGATTTCATGTTCCCACTTGTTGGGTCAAACACCGTCCAGATGTTGCTGTGAGGTATTTTGTAGGTGTGATTTTTTTTTTTGAAGATGTATTTATCTGAGAGAGTGAGAGAGAGTTGGGGGGAGGGGCAGAGGGAGAGAACCTCAAGCTGACTCCCCACTGAGTGTAGAGCCTGATGCGGGGCTTGATCTCGAGATCTCATGAGGTCATGACTTGAGCTGAAATCAAGAGTCTGATGCTTGGGGCGCCTGGGTGGCTCAGTTGGCTAAGTGTCTGCCTTAGGCTCAGGTCATGATCCCAGGGTCCTGGGATCCAGCCCCAAGTTGGGCTCCCTGCTCTGCAGGGAGTCTGCTTCTTCCTCTCCCTCTGCTCCTTTCCCCTGCTTGTGCTCTTTCAAATAAATAAAATCTTAAAAAAAAAAAAAGAGTCTGATGCTTAAATGACTGGGCCACCCAGGAGCCCCTTGTAGATGTGATTAATTTTATCAGTTGACTTCAAGTAAAGGAGATGATTCTAGCTCATCCAATCAGTTGAAGGCCTTAAGACCAAAAACTGAAGTAACTCAGAGAAGAAGGAATTTTGTCTCAAGGCTGTAACATAGAAGGCCTGCCTGAATTTCCAGCTCCTTGACCTGTCTTACAGACTTTGGATTTGCCAGCCCCCTCAATCACGAGGCAGTTCCTTAAAATGAATCTGTACACACACACATGTCCTATTGGCTCTGTTTTTCTGGAGAACCCTGAGTGATGGAGTAAAATCTAAAATTTGGGAAACACTTAAATGCACCAGAGAGGAAAGGGTTTTCTTTTCTTTTTTTGTTTTAAGATTTTATTTTTAAGTAATCTCTACACGCAATGTGGGACTCAAACTCACAACCCTGAGATCAGGAATCACGTGCTCCACCTACTGAGCCAGCCAAGCACCCCAGGAAGGGGTTTTCTTAATGATAAAGTCAATACTGAAATGAACGTGCACAACCCACACCCAGAGGGATGTGCAAATGAGCCCTTCAGTGCAAGATGGAAGCCTACAATTCTCAACAAACACTTGGGTGCCCCTAGGGGAGAGGTGCCCTAAAGTCCATAAAGCCAAGCCTTGGAGGCATCTCCTCTCTCTACTGTGGTTTATAGTCAAGACACTAAGATGGGGGGGGCAGCTCTTACCTCACTACGCTAGTATCTTAATGCCCTGGGGGAAATGCTTCCTGGTTTTCATAAAAGCTGGTATTTGAATGAACGGTGCCATGCCACAGCCCCGTTCTGGCTTGAATCACGCCCCCTCAGAGCTATGGAAGTCCTCGCCTCCAGGACCTGTGAATGTGACCTTACTTGGAAATAGGGTCTTTGCAGATGATTGAGAGTAGAAGTCACTGAGGTGGGCCCCATTCCAACAGGACTGGTGTCCTCATCAACTTTGGGGGAATTTGTGCACAGAGACAGGAAGGACAGAGAGAAGGTGATGTGCATGTGGAGGGTGCCCGCCAGTAGCAGCTGAGCAGAGAGCCGGGGCAGAGGCCCAGCACCAGCTCTCCCACTGGCCTCGGAAGGAACCAGCAGGTGGCCCGTTGCTGTTGCTTTGGATGCTTGTCACAGCAGCCCCAGCAAACTACCAGAGCACCCCACTGCAGTGAGACTGGGCCAGAGAACGCGAAGAGGAGGAGGCGCAAACAGATGCTGAAATGCAGAGAGAAGAGGCTTTCTTAGGAAGATGCCGAGGACGTAAAGGCGCCACGCTCCATCCCTGACTCCGGGCTTGGGGGCAGACTCGGGGCAGCCCTGACCACCCATAAAGACTCCTAGATGCCTGCCTCCCACCTCGGCCACGCAGGGGACTCCCCAGTGACAGAAGCACGGAGGTGGAAGCCCATTTCTTCCCGACAGTAAACCTTGAGACCCGGGCTCAGGAAACATCTGTTTATTCCAAAAAATACCAAGTTGCCACTCCACCGCTGTCCTCACCAAGGGACTGGGGGAAGAGTTTGGTGTTGAGCAGGGAGAGGGAGGGATAAAGAAGCTGTGGAGAGTCTTCTGGTCTAGAACTGGTTATCTTCTCTCTGCACCCCTCCCCCGCCCCTCCCACAACGGGGTGTGTGTGTGTGAGTGCGCGGCGCGTGCCGGTTTATCAGGGGGCGGAAGACTCAGATGGCGAGGTCCCAGCTCTGGAAGCATCGAGGGGGATCAGGCAGGACAAGCCCACTTCCTCACCCCCTTGAGACCTCTCCCCACTATGGCTTATTTGAGATCAGAGGTCAAGGCCCCAAGGTCAGGCAGCCTGTGGCAGAGTGAGTGGGGGGAGGGGAACAAGATACCTGGAATCCAGGCCAGGAGACAGCAAGTCGTGGGGGGTGTACGAAAGCTGAAAGGCCCCAAGCCCCTGTATTCCAGGCGGCTGGGGAAAGCTGAGTGCTCAGTGGGGATGGTGAGCAGAGGGAACGGGGTGTGAAAGGGGGCAGGCGCTCAAGCTGGCTCCTTTCTGGGGGAAGTCACAGTCTGCCTGAGGGGCGCTGGGCATGGGGAGGCCCTGGATGGGACTGTGGGGAGCCCACAGGAGCAGCTAGAAGCATGGACACGGGGCCCAGGTAGATTGGGGTAGCTCCCCAGTTCCCCTGGGTGCTGGGAGCTGAGGGCATTATCTGCCCCAGGCTCCTGACGAGAAGGGGTGAGCTGAGGTGCCAGTATTTGGGGGGAGACAGAAGAGGGAGGGGGACGGCCCAGAGGAGGGAGAAGAACCCCCTCACCTTGCCTTGGGGGCTGGGGAGGGGGTATGTAGCCCTTTAAGAGTGGGGGAATGGCCGCCCCCCCGCAACATGGCTATATACAAAGAGAATTGGGGCAAATTGTGCATTGGGTGTTGAGGAATCCCCAAAACCCCTGGAGGCTCCCTGGTGTGTGAGGGGGAGATAAGGAGAGAATGCAGCTTCTCCACCATCTTGAGATGATGCAGAGCACCCCCCCCCCCATGGCCTTGGCAGTGGCCATGGCCCTCCAGATGTGCCTGCTCCAGGACCAGGCCAGCAGGAGACATGAGTGAAGGCCCCAGGGAGGTCAGCAGCTGTCCACCCAGCCCATGGGGTCTCTGAGGAGAGTTTGGCCCAAGCCAATGGAGTGCTGTTTTGGGTGGGGGTCCAGGTCACAGGGGCAGTGATGTCACCTGAGGACTGTGAAGCCCATCCCACTCCTCCCCCGTGATGATAAAAGTTTTCTGTGTTGACCCTGTCACCGATGAGATGGGTGAAGGGCAGTGAGTTATTAGGAGGGGCCTGGATGCCCTCACCAGGGGGTGATGGAGTCTGGCCAAGACCAGGTCTGTGGTGGGGTTAATGCAGGCATCAGCTCGAGTCAGGAGGGAGGCAGTGACATCATTAAGAAGGGGCTAAGGATGATGTCATCAGAGGGACCCCCACCTATTCCCTTTTTGAAGGAATGGGAAAATGGTGTGTATTGTGCTAGTTCCCCTTAAGGGAACAGTTATAGGTGCCATGGGACCCCAGAAAACAATTGAAATACAGCCATTGTAGTACTTGACACTCAAGATGATGGATCCTGGAAGATAATGATGCATGGTTGAAGTGGATCCTAGTAAATGACATATTTTGGTGTCATGGATCCTAGGAGATGATGATGCTATGGTTATGGTGGATCCTGGTAGATAATGACACCATGGTTGAAGTGGATCCTGGGAGGTGATGACCCCATTGGTTCTCATGGTTCCTGGGAGGTGATGACACCATGGTTGAAGTGGATCCTGGGAGGTGATGACATCATGGTTGAAGTGGATCCTGGGAGGTAATGACACCACAATTATCAGGGACTATGGGAAATGGTGGCATCATCAGTACTAGTGGATCCTGGTAGAGGATGTTACCATCAGCCATAGAGGATTCTGGAAGGTAATGACAATATGTCATAGTGGATCCTAGGAGATGATGATGATACAATGGTGTGGTAGGTCCTGGGAGATGAAGACACCATAGGTCATAGGGAATCCTGGGAAATGATGTCATCGTCAGGCATGGTTAGCATTTGACCCCAGGTACAATGCCATCATGAGTGGTGGAAGTCTTATGGTACTGATGATATCATCAGCAAAATTAATAGTGGGCACACCCCAACCAACCCCATCCCACCTCACCCCCAACAGGAAGCCAGGAGTTTGTTGACAGAGGCGACGATGTCTCTAGTTATGGCAGAAAGACGTGACACCAGCCTTTGGGCCACTATGAGTCCCAGGACTCTGGGAGGCTGGTGGGCCAGAGTGGCCTCCTTGGGAGCAGAAGCCAGTCTGGGAGTCCTGTCCTCCAGGAGTCACACAGGAGGTGACATCACTGCACAGGGTGGGATCTGAGGCCCAACCACCCTTTAGAGGGAGGGTCTGGTGGACATCCTGCAGAGCATGTCCCTGGTGTCAGGGAGAGGAGTGACCAAGTTAAGTCATGGCAGGACAAGGCAGAAACTCTGGTGACATCATCACAAGTGATGGCCCTCCAGAGCAGGCAGTGTCTCTGGTGATGACATCACAGCATTGGGACAGAACCTCAGTGGGGGCCCATTGCTAACAACCTACAGTCAGACCATTCATCCCGATGGAGACCTCTGCAGTTGGGGTTGCCTCCCCAGTGATGACATTCCCTCAGACAACTCCTCAGGTCAGAGCACTTTCTCTGGTGACCCCAGGGTTGCCATGGATTTGGGGCATGCCCTGCCTTCTCATGACCTGGCATGGAGGTGTCTTAGAGCATCACCCCAGGACAGGCAGAGTCCAGAGGTGAGATCACAGAAGCAGACTATCATCCCTGGTGATGACATCATGGGAAGAGGCACAGTCCCTCTGATCATGTCATAGGGCAAGGCACCTTCTCTGGAGATGGCATCACAGGAAGGAGGCAGAGTCCCTGTGACAGTGTTGTGGAAAGGTCGTACGTACAGGGAGGACACAGTTGGCAAGACCTTACCCCTGCGATGTGTCCCAGGAAGATGGCTTTGTCTGTAGTGACAACATCATAGACAGAGACATCTTCTCTGGTAGAAAACATTTTCCTGGTGGTGATGATGTCACAAGAGGCCTTTTGGTGCCAGACATGACATCATCAGGGTGAGATGTGTCTCTGCTATGACATTCACAGGAAGGAATCTTTGTCTCTAGGGCTGATGTCATAGGACAAGGCATTGTCTCTGCTGTGACATCACAGGGAGAAAGTCTGTGATGACTTCGTGGAACAGAGACATGGCCTCTAGCGATGACCTCAGGGGTGGGCCTATTCCTCTGTGATGGATTCATGGGAAGAAAGTTTTGTCCCTGTGATGACATCACAGAACACAGACATTTTCACTAGTGATGACCTCACAGGCAGGGCTCTTCCTCTGTGATAACGTCATGGGAAAGAGGCCTTGCCTCAAACAGTGACATAGGAGGAGGGATCTTATCTACCATGACATCCCAGAAGGAGGTTTTGTCTCCGGTGACGATTTCATCCAAAGCAGTGTCCTCGGAGGCAGCCCCCTGCCCACAGGCTGATCCTGGGTCCCAGGCCCCTAGAGTGTGTTGGGGTGGGGGCCGGCGAGGCCGCAGCCCGCAAGCCCCCGGGCCTGGCCTCAGACCGTCACCTCATTCTTGCTGGCGGTGCGCAGGTGTTGGGGCAGGTGATGGCCGGGGATGAACTGCAGTTGCTCCAGCGTGCCCTGGCGCTGGAAGGGCGGCCTGCGCGCCAGCGTGCCCCCTCCCCCGCCGGCGTCCGACATCCAGGCGGGCTGCGGGGAGCCGTGCAGGCCGTGGTGGTGGTGCGCGTGCAGGCCGGGCGGCGGGGGCAGCCCGTGCAGCGGCGTGGGGGGCCCCCCGGGTCCCAGCAGCAAGTTGGAATGGGACGCGGCCAGGCCCGCGCGGGCGGCAGGCTCCGGGGGCAGCGCGGGGCTGCGCGGGGGCGACAGCAGGTGCTCCCGGCTCTGGCGCAGGGCCTCGGGCGACGACAGGAGCAGGTGCTCTTGCGACACAAGGCGCGCGCGCGGCAGCGTGAATTCGTAGCGCGACCGGCCTCCGTCGCCCAGCAGGTGCTCCTGGGACATGACCCGCCGCGGGTTGGGCGCGGGCGCCAGGCCCAGCTCCTCCGGGCCGCCCCAGGCATCCATGCGGTAGCCGCCCCCCGTGCCGGGTCGCCGAAGGGTATGCAGGGGCAGCGTCCCGCGGGGCATCTCCGCCAGGTGCCTGCGCTTCAGGTAGGCCTCGTCCAGATCCTTCTCAGCTGGGGGAAGGGGGGAAAAGCCATAGAGGTAAGTCCTCAGCCAGCCCACAACCTCCCCCAGCCCCTGGCTTCGGTACATCCCACCCCCACGAGGACCCCAGACATCACCAGAATGCCCTGGTCATTAGCCTGGGAACAGGTGGGTGAGTCCCACATTGCAATCAGTCAAAACAATCAGGCTAGCTATGTGACCCAAATGCAGGTTCCTAGGCCCCACACACGCTGGTGAGCCGGTAGATGTGGGGCAACTTCCTTTTTTTTTTTTTCCTTCCAAACTTGGAGATGTGACCTATTCATGGGTTATGAAGTCAGTTTTGTGGATGGTGACTGGCATTTTGAAAATGAGATAGAATAAAAAATTATCAGAAAGCATCCACACAGGAGCTCCTGGCTGGCTCAGTCGGTAAAGCATCCCCATCTTCATCTCCGGGTCCTGAGTTGAGCCCCATATTGGGTGCAGATATTACTTAAAAAAATCAATTAAAAAAAAAAAAGATTAAGGGGGTTGGTGGGGGAAAAGATTTTTAAAAGTTACATAAAAAAGAAAGTATCTAAGGGTCCCTGGGTGGCTCAGTCAGTTAAGCCTCTGCCTTCGGTTCAGGTCATGATCCTGAGGTCCTGGGATTGAGTCCCACATCGGGCTCCTTGCTCAGTAGTGAGCCTGTTTCTCCCTCTCCCTCTGCTGCTCCCTCTTCTTGTGCTCTCTCTCTGTCAAATAAATAAAATCTTTAAAAAAAAAAGAAAGCATACACATAATAGGGGAATAAGGGTGAGTACCAGTTCATAAAGTTTTTATTTCAGTTAATTTGTGTTGCGGAAATATTAATGGATGCAGTGACAGTACCTAGGGTTTGTTTTAAAATAATCCAGCAAAGAGGTGCCTCAGTGGCACAGTGGGTTGAGCGTCTGGCTCTTGGTTTCCACTCAGATCCTGATCTCAGGGTTTGGGATTGAGCGCCGCCCGCGTTGGCTCCGCACTGAGCTTGGAGTTGGCCTGAGATTCTCTCTCCCTCTACTCCTCCCCACTCTCCCTCTCTGTCTCAAAATAAATCAATCTTAAAAAAAAAGTAAAAAAGGGTGGGGGGATGGGTTAGCCTGGTGATGGGTATTAAAGAGGGCACATATTGAGTGGAGCACTGGGTGTTATATGCAAACAATGAATCATGGATCACTACATCAAAAACTAATGATGTAGGGCACCTGGGTGGCTCAGTCGTTTAGCGTCTGCCTTCAGCTCAGGTCATGATCCCAGGGTCCTGGGATCGAGCCCCACATAGGGCTCCCTGCTCGGCGGGAAGCCTGCTTCTCCCTTTCCCACTCCCCCTGCTTGTGTTCCCTCTCTTGCTGTCTCTCTGTCAAAAAATGAATAAAAATCTTAAAAAAAACAAAACTAATGATGTAATGTATGGTGATTAACATAACATAAAATAAAATTTTAAAAAAAGTAAAAAATGAAATAATCCATCAAAAACTGGGGCGAAGGGAGTATAGATTAACAAAATGTTGCTCATTTTAAGTTGAGTGATGGGAACATGAGGATTCATTTTACAATTTCCTCTAATGCTGGGTATGTTTGAAAAAGTTCATAATAACAAGTTTCAAATTTTTTCCTGTAATTAAAAAATATGCATATATACATGTGTCTCATGGTGATAATATAAAAAGCATTTCTTAATGTGGCTCTCAATTTAAAAATGTTTGAAGGCTACTGCCACTGACCCAGAAATGTCCGGAGTCACAGTGATTGGTTCAGGGACAAGCATGTGACCCAGTTTGGGCCAGTAGGCTCCAGACCTGGGATTTTTGCTGGAATCATTGGGAAAGATGCTTTTCTGCTGGTAGAATGGCACCCTGAAATTCCTCAGGTCAGTCTTTGCCACCACTAAGGAAGGATCTCTCTGAAAATGAAGCCAGCCCACCATTTAGCAGAGCTGAGACATATAGAATCCTGGAGACAGCTTTTGAGCTCCTGGATCCAGCCATACCCGAAGCTCATGATTCAGAGACTTTCCATTATCTAGCTAATGTAGTTGCCTTTTTAAATTTTTTTTTGTTTGCTTAAGTTGTATTTCTGTTAATTGTAAATACAGGTCCTGATGAATACAATAGATCTTAGGAGAGCATGAATCTGCATTTTTAAAAAGCAGTGTCACATTAGGAGAGGGAAGGGAAAAATGAAGGGGGGGAAATCGGACGGAGAGATGAACCATGAGAGACTATGGACTCTGAGAAACAAACTGAGGTTTTTGGGGGGGGGGATTGGTTAGCCTGGTGATGGTTATTAAGGAGGGCAAGTACTGCATGGAGCACTGGGTGTTTTACGAAAACAATGAATCATGGATCACCACATCAAAAACTAATGATGTATGGTGACTAACATAACATTAAAAAAAAAAAAAAAAGCACCTTCAGTGTCAATTGGGCCACTCTCCACCATTCTGAACCCAGACCCTGGCTCTTCACCCCACCCCATTGCCTGTGCCCCTCCCCCTCCTGGGACTCACCCAGTCTCTTGAGGGAGGAGTAGCGGTTGAGTTCAGATTTTACAGCAGCCTCGTAAGACGGGGGCAGATGCGAGAGGTTGTGGAAGGACCGTGAGCAGGAGAGCGTGGAGTAGTGCAAGGAGGGGCTGGGTGGTGGAATGGCGCGCCAATCTGGGGCAGAGGGGCATGGCAGGGGTCAGCCCAGCCCCTCTTCCTCAGACCCAGCAATTCCAGCCCCCAGCCCCTTAGGGAGTGGAAACCAGGGACTCCAGCCCCTCAGAGCACCAGCAGTCCAGGACCCCCGTATTCATTCCCCCCCACTCAGGAGACAGGCTCATTGCTGGGGCAGCAGGTCATGTCATAGGAAGAGAGGCAGCTAGCTCTTGCTCGGCACCTGCCGTGTGCCTGGCCCCAGGCTGGAGGGGCAGTCCACTCCATTCGTCTTCCCACCAACCCAGGTGTGAGGGAGATGACCACTTCTGGTATTCAAACTGGGCAGCCGAGGCTAGCTTGGTTACCTGGCTAGACTGGGGGGTCAGGGCTCACAGGGTCTCATGCCTGCTCTGTCCTGGGCCCCCAGCTCAGGCTCAATACAAGGCAGGGAAGGAAAGGAGCCTTGTCCTCCCCACAGCCCAGCCCTAGTCCGTACCCATTGTGGTGGCATGGTGCTTGGGGCTGTTGACGTTGAGGTGCAGGTAGTTGTGGTGCAGATTATCTGTGGGGACCAAGAAAGGAAGTGGTGTTACTGTCATCACTCACTCCCAGCTGGTGCTGCTGTCCTGGTATTGCGGAAGGATTTCCACTCATGTCCACTTGGTCCCCAGCTCTGATCCCTGCTACCTCCTGAATCTCTGCTCTGACCTGCCTCTCCCTCCTGGACCATCAAATCAGCCTTCTGGCCATCTGGCCAGCCCCCTCTTCAAGATCAGCCCCCCAGGGTAGTATTCCTGACACCCACACTTGCCCCTGCCCTTGCCCCTCTGCTGTTGCAAACTCTTTCCATGTCTGGCTGTCACCCACAGGACAAAATCTAAGCCAGGAATTACTTGGCTTAGATTGGCTCCAGCTGATGCCTTGCCTGAAGGAGCCTAGTTCAGTCCTGCCACAGGGCCTTTGCACATGTTGTTATGCTATTCTCTCCGCCTTGAATTCCTTCTTTGCCTGAAGAACTGCTACTCACCCCTCAAGATCCGCCTCAAATGTCTCCTCTTTATTACTACTATTCAAACCCACCTCTTCCCCTCCATTTCTGACCCCAGCCCAGGCCTTGTCCAGCCTGGAGTACCATCCACCCTCCCCCTGGGCCTTCTTCATCTCATCCCTCCCCCTTCACATGGGTTCCAGAAAGATCATTCTTCCACTCACTTTTGACTTTGTTGCCCATCCCTGCTCTAAACTCTACCGTGGGTTCCCACTGCCATCAGGACAAAGGCAGAGCTCCTCAGCCCAGCCTGGTGCTCAGGTCCTTCCCGAGGTGTCTGCACACCCTCTCCTTGGCCCGCAAACTCTGCTTCAGCCGCCCTGAGCTCCACTGGCCCAAGTAACCCCCTCACCCACCAGGCCATTGCTCAAATAGCATTGCCTGGGGGAAGCCTTCCTCCTCCTCTAACCCGTTCCAGCTCCCTGGGCTTCCCCACTGATGAACTCATCATAAAATAGAAGAACACTAATAACTGCTCCTATTTGTATGGCGCTTTTTCTGTGTGAGGCATTGCTCTAAGCCTTCGGTCACTGGTTCACTTGACCTTTACGATAACCCTGTGAGGTGAGGGCTGTTGTGCTCCTGGTTTCATGGGTGAGGACACTGAGGCCCAGACAGGTGAAACGGTTTGCCCCGGTCGGCGGTGGCAGAGCCAGGATTCAGACCCAGGCTGTCTGGTTCGGGACACGTTCCAATGCAGTTATTAGGTACTTTCTTGTGAGTTTCTTGTGAGCTGTTGGGAGCTCAGACACGGACTTTCTCAAGTGCAGGGGCTGAGAATGTATAAATTTAAATCACCCCGGCGTCCATGGCACCCACCCGTAATGGTTCAGAGATGGCAGAGGCCGGTGGAGGGGACTAGGGGCAGGGCCTGGGCCTCGGGAGGTGGGGCTATCCGGGGAGGGCGGGGCTGGAGGACTCGGGCGGGGCCTGGGCAGCGGGAGGTGGGGCTATCCGGGGAGGGCGGGGGCTAGAGGACTGGGGGCGGGGCCTGGGCAGCGGGGAGGCGGGGGTATCTGGGAGGGCGGGGCTACATTATGGTGGGCGTGGCCAGAGGCAGCAGCTGCAGCCCCAACTCCCAGGTCCCACTCACCGAGATTGGAGGGCTTCACGGTGTTGTAGAGGTTCTTGGGCGTCCTCGGGGGAATGCTGTCAGGGCCCCCGACCCCCGGGGTCAAGGAGCTGCTTCGTGCCCGGTCCGGGCGGGTCCCAGGCCCCGCCTGATGCCTCAGAATGTCCACCAGAGCCCTAGAGGTGGCAGAGCGACGGTCAGCGGCCTGGGGACGGGGGTGGGGGCAGGGAGAGGGAGGGCTCAGGCTTCTTTTCCCTCCCTGTTCTCCCTCTGGGGGAGTCTGTCAGTTCGCCCCGGGCTCCTCGCCTTTGGCCACGCCCATCGCTAATGTCAAGCTGAGCGCCGCCCATCCCAAGGTTCCTCCCACCGTATTTCTTGCTTGAAACAGCCCTTTCCTCAATTCATTTGGACCCAACCCCCCTGTGGTCCTTCCCACATCGTCCCCCCTGGGCACCTGCCCCGCCCTGAACTTGGGACCTCACTCCCGTTCCTTTTACAGCCGTCCCATGGTGATAAAGTGTGCCCCATTCGTCCGGCTATGCGGCCGAAAACCTTAGAATCACCCCTGACTCCTGTTGTTCTTTCATGCTCCTCAGCAGTCCTGCAGATTCGACCTCCAAAATAAATCCCCAACGGGACACTTCTCACCACCAGTGCTGCTCCCGGTACCTGCTCTCACCTGGCTCATTGCTAGTGTCCTAACGGATCTCCCGCTTCCACCCCTGTCCCCTGCAGTCCGGCCGCACACACGCAGCCCAGGAACTCTTGAAATTATCAGATGGCTTCGCGCCGGAGCTCAGGGCTCTCTAGAGGCTCCCCATCACTCTCAGAATAAATCTGCTCCACGCCCACTGCTTTGTAGCTTCATGGGCCCCTTCACTGTCCTGCAAGTACTCCCACCAGGGCCCTTGCACGCGCTGTTCCCTCTGCCTGGAATGCCCTTCCCACAGATCACTGCTTGGCTTGCTCCTGATGTTCCCTCTGCCTGGAATGCCCTTCCCACAGATCCCTGCTTGGCTTGCTCCTTCCCCTCAGCTCTCTGCTCCAGGTCCCTTTCCTGACCACTTCGCATAAAGCAACACCCTCGGCCCCCACTCTCTACCTGTTATGCTGCTTTCTTTTCTTCACAGCGGTTATCAATACCTAAATTTATATTGCATATGTGGTTGCTTGCGTACTCTCTCCACCACTAACATTTAATGATAATGGCAGCCAACATTTATTGAGGGCTTACCATGTGCCAAGACTCGACATGAATCAATTCAGTTAATCTTCGTTACAGTCTGAATGGATGGGGAACAGTTATTAGGCCCATTTTACAGGCAAGCAAATGGAGGGACAGGCCCAGGGTCACGCAGACCGCAGGCAGCAGACCTGGGGTTGGAAGTCGGGTTTACCCAGCAGGGCAGGGACCTTGTTTTTTCACTGCTGTATCCCCAGCTGCTGACCCACAGAAAGTGCTCGAAAAATAATTTGTTGGGCGAATGAAGGCCTGAGCCTCACCCGTCACTCCGCAGCCAGGCCCGTTCTGTCGCCTATCCCTAGGGCCCGCCCATATCCCAGGCTCGCGGTGGAGGCCTCCTGCGTCTCCGAACCTGCACAGACACCCCTGTAGCCACGCCCTCACCAGATGGCTCCACCTCTCACTGCCCAGGCCCCGCCCCCAGGCCCCACTCAGCTAGGGCCCCAGCGCTCACATACCTGGGCACGTTGATCTCCCGATGCGCCCTGGGCGCACGGGACGCCTTGCTGAAGGCCACTTTGGCGCCGACGCCCACCGCCAGGGCGAAGCTGATGACCCCGCACACCACGTAGGCCGTGCTGCCCCCGGGGCCCTCGCCCCCGCGCCCCCCTGCGCCCCCCGCCCGGCCCCCTTCCAGCCACCCCGCCTGGCCGGGCCCGGGCCCCCCGCCCACACCCCCAGCACCCCCGACGCCCCCGGCCAGCGGCGGCGGCGTGGTGGCCCAGCGCGGCGTGTCGTAGTTGGAGCAGGAGGCCTGCGCCAGGCGCATGTGGCGGTGCTCGCAGCAGAAGCGGTAGTGGCAGGTGCCGCAGCAGAAGCGGTAGGAGCCCGTGCTGCAGTTGAAGGTGGCGTCGTACTGGCCCATAACGTCGTAGTAGCCATGGCAGAGCTCGGCGGGAGGGGGCGCCCGCGCCGCCGCGCCTGTCCCGCTCGCGGGGCTGGTCCTGGTGCCGTTGGCGCCCGGGCCCGCAGTGCCCCCGCCGCCGGTCAGCGCCCCGGTCAGGCGCCGCAGGTGCGCCAGCAGGGCGGGCAGCGGGCCCGGGGGCTCGGCGCTTGTGGCGTTGGACGGGCGCGCCCCGGCCTGGCGGGCGGTCGAGGCCAGGAGCAGGAGGGTCCCGAGGAGCAGGAGGGACGGCATGGGGCGCGCAGGAGGTCGGACGGGGCCGCCGGCTGCGGGGAGAAACAAGGCGGGAGCTGTGGGCGCGGGACGGATGGCCAGAGGTGCAGAGATGTGGGGATGGGTGGCCGGACGGCGTGAGGAAGGCGGGCCGAGGGAAGGTGGAAGGATGGAGGAAGACAAGCCCCAGGGGAGCGAAAGGATGTAGGAGCGGGCGATGCATGGGCCCAAAGTGCGAGTCCCACAGGGCAGTGCACGGCATTGGCGGGGGGGACGGAGATCTGCCCAGACGCGGCCGGAGGAGGATGGAAATGGTAACGCTCAGACGGGAAAGGATCACGGTGGGCGAGAAGGCGGGAGGAAAGATTGGGAAGGTCGGCGGAGATATCAGAGGGGTGAGCAGAAATAAAGGACGGACAAACACCAGAAGCAAGATAGGATGTGCGGAGAAAGCGTGCGGGGGAGCGAAGGAGGGAGGGCAGAGGGGTCGGTGAGAGCAGGGCGTGGGAGATTGGGGGTGGAGGAGCGGTGAGGACGGTGGGGTGGGTCAGTGGGGATGGGGGAGGGAGTGGAAACAGATGTTCGGGGGGCGAGATGGGGAAGGACAGAGAGAGGTGTGGGTGGGGGAAGAGAGAGAGAGAGAGATGGGGGTTGAGAATCGGAGATGACAGACTAGGCACGTGGAACCAGGTGGTGCAGGGCTTCTCAACCTGGGCTCCACTCTCTGGGCCCCGTCCCGCGTGCTGCCCGGTGTTGAGCACCAG
Source organism: Halichoerus grypus (assembly GCF_964656455.1). Lineage (NCBI taxonomy): Eukaryota > Metazoa > Chordata > Mammalia > Carnivora > Phocidae > Halichoerus > Halichoerus grypus. Next base: position 58,141,126 of record NC_135726.1, read on the forward strand.
CCACCAGGTGCCAGGAGAATTCGCATTCTCCACGTGCTGCCAGCCTGAGATGCCTGCAGGCATTGCCAAACGTCCCCCTGGGGGCACAAGTGTGCCCGGTTGAGCATGGCTGGCTTAGACCGGCATGGTGCTCAGCGGCCCCAAAGGCTTATTTTATTTCTCTTTCATTTAGGTCTGGTCATCCAGGGGTCTCAAGCTTCTGTCTCTGTCCCGCCCCCTTTCTCCTTCATCCGCCCTCTCTGTGTGTCTATCTCTCACACACCCGCGCGTGCGCATGCACAGACACACGCACACACAGACACACGCACACACAGACACACGCACACACAGACACGCACACACGCACACACACGCACACAGACACATGCAGACACGCGCACACACATGCACACACACAGAGACACGCACACACGCGCACACACACAGAGACACGCACACACAGACACACACGCACACACACAGACGCACACACACACAGACACACACACGCACACACAGACACACACACAAAGAGACACGCACACACAGGCACACACACGCACAGACACACAGACACACACACAGAGACACGCACACACAGACACACACACATGCACACACACAGAGACACATGCACACACGCACACACACATGCACACACACAGAGACACATGCACACACGCACACACAGACGCACACACAGACACGCACAGACACACAGACACACGCACACACAGAGACACGCACACACAGACACACATGCACACACATGCACACACAGAGACGCACACACACGCAGACACACAGATACGCACACAGACACACATGCACACACGCACACACACAGAGACGCACACACGCACACACAGACACACGCACACACAGACACGCACATGCAGAGACACACGCACACACGCACACACATGCACACAGGCACACAGACACGCACACACAGAGACACGCACACGCAGACACACATGCACACACATGCACACACACAGAGATGCACAGAGACGCACACACACACAGACACACAGACACACACACAGACACGCACACACAGAGACGCACACACAGACACACACACAGAGACACACACACGCACACAGACACACATGCACACACATGCACACACACAGAGACGCACACACACGCACAGACACACAGACATGCACACAGACACACGCACACACAGAGACGCACACACAGACACACACGCACACACACACGCACAGACACAGACACGCACACAGACACGCACACACAGAGACATGCACACACAGACACACACACATGCACACACACAGACACACGCACACACAGAGACATGCACACACACACACATGCACACACACAGACACACGCACAAACACACACACAGACACATGCACAGAGACACGCACACACAGACACGTGCACACACATGCAACACAGACACACACGCACACATGCGCACACGCACACACACTCTCACAGTTGCGGGTCTGAAGGGTCTCAGCCCCCAGCAGGAGAGGCAGGGTGGCACAGCTCCACCACGTGCCAGCTGCCTGACACTGCACAGGCTCTTACCTAAGTTTCCCGTGCCTCAGTTTCCCCATGTGTAAAATGGGGGTAAGGATGGTTATCAGGGGGTGGTTACGAGGATGAGCAGGGTTAACCTGTGTAAGGAGCCCGGAGCAGCCGGGCCTGTTGCCGAGCGGCCGACTGCACACGGGCGCGCAGGTGTTTGCCGCAGCCGCTGTTGGCGGAGGGCGGCGCAGGGCCCGCCGGGCCCGTGGCGCAGGTGCAGAGGGAGGGGCCGGAGGGGCGGGTCTGCCCAGCACAGATGCTGCGGGCCGCGTGGACTGAGCCCTGAGGATGCAGCTGTGACTGAGCCACGGGGTCCCCGCCTCTATGGGGCTTACGTTCCAGCGACGGGAGAGGGCTAGTGTGCAGACAGAAGCCAGTGTGAGGCATGTGGAACACTGTTGTGAAGAAATATTAAATCTTGAAGGAAGTCATGGCTAAATGAAAGCTGCATAAGGGGATGGAAGGGTGGATAGGACTAGTCCGATAAGCATCATTAGGTAGTACTCTTATGCTCCTTTCCATTGAGTGCGTGTGTATCTGGGGACCACACCGTTACCCCCAGAAGTCGGTGGAGAGAGGGTCCTGGGAGCTGAGGCTCCCCACCCCTCAGCCAGCTGGCCCCCCTCCCACCTGGGGCCTCAACTCTCTGAGCTCCAGCTCCGGGCCCTCCCTTGCACTGTGGGCTAGAATCCCCCACTCAGTGTTTCATAGGCATCTTAGAAGTGGCTTGGCCCACACTGTGGACAGCCATTTTTGGTGGTTCCTCAGAAGTTAAACAGAGTTATCACATGACCCGGCAGTTCCACTCCTAAGAACTGAAAATGTATGTTCACACAAAAACTTACACACGAATGTTCATAGCAGCACTATTCGTAATATCCCCAAAGTGGAGACCACCCAAATGGCCATCGACAGAGGAACAGATAAACACAATATGGTCTATGCAGAGAACGAAATATACTCAGCCTTAAAGAAGGGAGCACTGATATGTTGCATCATGGATGAACCTCCAAACATCACGTGAAAGAAGCCAGACACAAAAGGTCATATACTGTATGATCCCATTTATCTGAAATATCCACGGTAGTCAAAGCCATAAAGCCAGACAACTGATTAGTGGGTGCCTGCAGCTGGGGGAGGGGAAGAATGGGGAGTGACTGCTTTGGGGTGATGAACATATTCTGCATGAGACAGTGGTGACAGTTGCACAACATGATGAATGTCCTAAGTATCATTGAACTCAACACTTAAAAGCAGTTTAAAAATAGCTAAAATGGTAAATTTTGAGTTAGGTGTATTTTACCACAATTTTAAGAAACAAACAAAAAACCACCAACATAGGTCAGATGACATCAAGCCCTCCCCTGCTGAAACCGTCCGCTGGCTTCCTGTCACACCTGGGATAACATGAAAGCCCTTGTCCCTTTCCTGTCCCTTCATGTCTTTCCAGGTCCCATGCCCAAGAGGGCCCCTTCTTCCTGCCTTTGCATCTGCTGCTCCTTTCGCCTGGGACCTCCTCTTGCTGCAGATACTGGTCTGTGCCCCCCACTCCTTCCCTCAGGTGTCCCTCACGGGTCATCTCACTGAGCCTTCCCTGTGCTGTCCAAAGCAGCACCTCCCACCGCTCTGGTCCCCACACCTGCTTTCTGTGTTGTCATAGCTTCCATCTCTACTTGCCACATCGTACGTGTAGGGATGAATGTTGAGAGGAAGTGTGAGAGGTGGGTCTTCTCTCTTTCCCTTTCTGTCTGTCTCTCTCTCATACACACACACTTCAGATGAAAGCGCTGAGGTTCCGAGAGGTCCCATCAGTCGCCTAAGCCTTACGGTGCCCAAGCATTGGAGCTGGGCTCTGAACTCAGGTCTCAGGGCGCTGCCACCTGTAGAACCTTTATCCCATGCAGAGAAACGTGGGTTGACATGCATACAGACACACACCTTTCATCAGTGAATCCACATGCATGCAGTGATGTGGATTTCTTCATTCATTGAGGGCTGCCACATACGGTTGGGCAGGTTGGGCACTGCACAAGGAGATCGGGTTGAGAGGCTGGAATCCAGCCAGGCTCTCCTCCTTAAGGCGTACTGGTGGGACTGCATCCATCTGGGGGAAGGGGCACCCTTTAGAACTCACACAAAGTTGCCATCTGCCTGCCAAAGCGTAGACACAGGGGAGCTACGTTGGGCCAGGGGGTACCTTTGTCTCATTTGCATAAAGTGCTGTATGGGCTAGCAGTTTGCCCACTCAGTCCCCATTCTGTGCCAAGCCTCCAGCTGAGCTCCATGGACACAATTCTTCCCTCTGCTAACAGAGTCCCATTGTCCCCTCCAACTGCACACACACACACACACATGCCCAGGGAGACACAACTTCACAGCATTGACAACTCTGGGGAGTGGGGGCCGTGGCATCTATCCCCTCAAACCCAGGGATGCACCCAGACACAATACACATGGCACGTCTACAGTGGAGGGAGCCATGGCCTCCTGCCCCTGCCTTACACCTCCTGAAGGGAGGGGGACACACACCTAGGGACACAGTGACCTGTCTAGACACCAGGACACGGGGGGACCGAGTCTCCCCTCGCCTCACACAGAACAACACAAAGACACACAACATTATGTACACACAATGACAGAGAACACAGGACACCCACATAGTGTGCAAACACAACACACAAGGACACCCAATGTCATCCTGGTGGCGCACCTGTAAGCTCCTCCCAGCACACGTGCACACAGCTCCGTGTGGACACACAGCTGTGCACTTCTGGGCATTTCCACCCACAGCACACAGGACCGAGGCACGGTCTCAGACACTGTGACACACTGGGACCACACATAGCTGCAGAACACAACCAGGGACCCGCCCAAGCCACCACCTCTACGTGGACACAACATGCACATCCCAGCCCACGGTCATGCATCCCCGGGGGTGCACACATATGTGCAAACACACGCCCCCCAGCGGTGGAGTCTGGAAGCACACGTGTGACCCCCCCCCCCCCCCAGTCCTTCCGCAGCCCCTTACACACACGGGCACTTTCCTCCCCCACAGCTGAGAGGAAGGGGGCCCCTCGCCCCAGTCTCCTCCCTCCCTGCACCGTGCATGCTCAGCAGCAAAGGGCCAGGGCTGTGCCCCCGCCCTAGCACCAACCTAGGGCCTGAGGGACGTACAGACAGAGATCAGGGGAGCCAACTTGACAAGCGTCTCCGGAGCAGGCCCCACTCGGTCCCTGGGCTCCTGGGAACCTTACAGTACCTGCATGCGCTGGGCGCACACAGCCTGCCAGCTGGGGATGGGGCCTAGGGCTGGGTTGCTGGGTGGGGCCAACGTATGGCAGCTGGGAATGAGAGATGGAGAGGATGGCGGGGGGACAGGGAAAGAGTTTTGGGAGGTTGGTGGGGGGAGAGGCCCAGAGAAAGGAGGAGAGATACCCAGGGAGAGGGGCACAGAGACCCAGAGAGAAGGGGTCAAAGACAGAGAGGGGTCAGAGACCCAGAGAGGGAGCGGGCTGGGGGGAAACAGATGCTCACAAGAGGGGCACAGATCCCAGAGAAGTGGGGTTCAGAGATTGAGAAGCTAAGAGAGAACGAGAGAGAGAGAGAGGAGAGAGAAAGGGGGAGGACAGAAACCCACAGAAGGGCAAGACGCAGAAAGAGAAGACTGAACCTCGGGAAACTGGGGGCTGGAGGGGTTTGCAGGGGGCGGCAGAGGAGGACTGAGGGTGCGCGATGGGTATCGAGAGAGAGAGAGAGAGAAAGAGAGAGAGAGAGAGAGAGAGAGCCTGGGCACACGCAGGGTCCGGGTGGCGTGCAAAGGGAGGGGATCCTAGGAATATCTGGGGTTGAGGGGTCGGTTTGAGGTAGGGATGTGGAAAGCAGGCAAGAGGAGGAGAGGATGTGGAGCAGAGGAGGGAGAAAGGGGAGGGGTCTGGATGGGGGGCGGGGATCCCAGTACTGGGCATCCAGGCAGCGGGGACTCAGGGACGAGGACCCTCCCCGAGGCGCTCCCGGCGGCCGCCCCATCCCCAGGTCTTCCCGTGTCCTGTGCCTCTCTGACTCTGGGTGTCTGCATCTCCCTGCCCACCTCTCCTCCCGGACCCCGCCTCCCACCCGCCCGCAGGCGGCCTCGCATCTCTAACGGGATCTGCCCTGGGTCACCGTCCTCCTAGCCTGTGTCTCTCTACATGTCTCATCGCTTCTCTGCGTCCCTGAGTCTCTATCCACCTCTCCTCCCGGCCCCCACACGCTGTCCCGTTCTCTGAGTCTCTGTTTTCTGTGTCCGTTCTTCCCTTTGCCCCGTCTCCGTCTCTCTACATCCTGTCTCTGTGTCTCCCCCCACCCCCAACCCCCAACCCCCACATCCCCATCTCTCTTTACCTCTCTGACTCTGTCTCTGGCTCTATGTCTCTTTCCCAGGTTTGCTATCTACAGATCTCTGCCCCTCTGAGTGTCTCTGTGGCTCCCCCCACCCCACCCAGGAGCCCAGTCTCCCTCCCTGGTCCCCCTACTCTCACTCAGGCCCGGGTTGGAGGGGCGGGGTGGGGGGGCGCTGCAGCGGGAGCTGTGTGTTCCCAGCGCAAAATAGACTCCCGTTGCCATGGCGACGCGAGCGCGGCCTCCGAGACGCGAAGCATCAGGCTAGGGGGTGAGGAGGGGGGACACCTGGATCCGGAAGGCGGGGGCCGGGGGCGCCGACGCCGGTCCCGGGGGCTCCTGGAGGAGGGGGGAGGATAGGACTCCTAGGTCCCTGGGGAGAGGGGGTGCTGGGCGCTCTGATGCCGGGTTCCGGGGACCGGGCCTTCTGGGAGGGTGGGATTCCAGGATTGGCGGGGGTGGGTGGGGGGACTCAGATTCTCCAGTGGGGGGCGGGCTAGTTGGAAGCTCTGACGCCTGGGTCTCTGGGGGATTCAGAGGTTGCCTTCTTAGGTCTCCAAGGTTGGGGGGCGGGGAGCAAGGACTGCGAATCTCAAGAGGCTGAGGGGCCTTGACTGGGGGCTCCGTAGAGCCCGGGCCCCCAGATCTCCACGGGGGCTGCAGAATTCTGAGAGCCCCCATGTGGATCCCCAGGCTCCTGCGTCTTAGGGGAACAGGAACCACTCAGATGAAGCCGTCTGTCCTTCCCAGCCATTCATCCATTCATCCGCATGCCGGTCTCTTCTTCCTCCCGTCCCCATGTCCCCAGTGCCTTAGTTTCCCCCTCCGCACCGGGGTGCGGTCGCGCTCACCTCACTTTCCGGATTCGGGACCCTTGGGGAGTCGGGGGTGGCGGCGTGGGGGGCCGGCCGGGGAGGCAGAGCGAGCGCGTGTCTGCGAGCCAACAGGCTGGGCGTGTGCGCGCGCTGGTGGGGGGCGGCCGGCAGCGTGTGGGGCGTGCGACCCGGCCCGCAGCTCCCGTCCGTGCAGATGCGCGCCGGCTTCGCTGCAGATGTGGTTGCGGCCAGCCTGCCTTCGCCTCGTGCCGGCTGGGAGCCGAGAAGAGGCACCTCCCCCTCCCCACCTGCTGGGACCCCTCTTCCCCCAACCCGCGGCCCCCACTCGCCCCCGGGACACCCCCCAAGTCCAAGAATGGTTCGGTCCACAGCCACATCAATGTTTATTCTGCAAGTCCGGGTTCCACAGCCTGTGACACTCCCTCCCCCGCCCCTCCCCGCCTCGTGAAGTGGCCCGGGGCCGAGCCCCGCCCCCAGCTCTGCTCAGCCAACTGCCGCACAGCTTCCAGGAGTCTCATTTGCATTTCCGGGCGCTCTGGCCCAATGGCAAGGTGGCGCTCCACCTCCCCTCCCGAGGGGGTGGCACTCCCTGTGGACTGCACCACTCTTGGGAGCCAAGGATGGGGGTGAAATGATTTCACGGAGGTCCCAATGACAGGAGGGTGGTCTTCAGGGTGAGGAGTTCAGCGGAAGAGGGGGTTCTGGCCTTGGAAGAGGCTCAGCAGCCCGCTGTCCGGGGCAGGCTCCTTGATGATCTTCTGGATCTGTAAGGGGAAGAGGAGGGTTCAGGAAGAGTCAAGAGTCCCCATTTCTAGGACAGATTTGGAGGGGCACTTCGCCATTTTCATCTGCCTGCCCTCTTGGCAGCAGCTGGCCAAGCCAACCACTCCCTCTTCTTGAAACTGCTCCTTGGGCCTCCCTTTCACCATGGCTGCCTGGCTTGGCTCCTGATCACTGCCATCTTGGTCCACTTTGCTGGCTGTACCAAGGCCCTGTCCTGGAGCTTCTTGTCTACACTGGCTCCTGCTTAAGTAAGCTCACCTCTCCCATCCCTCTCAACTCCCAAAGCCAGCCCGTGCCTTGCCCCTCAACTCCAGACTCATGGATCCAACTGCCTCTTAGACGTGGGTCACCACCTGACCGCTCACACCGACGGTCAGTAGACCACAGATGCCCAACCGCCTCTCTGGGGCCGCCTTCTCCCACAGCCCCACACTGCACCCATCAGCAGGCCCCACTGTGCTTGCCTCCAGAAAAATCAGGAGTCTGCATCCCCACTGCCTCCACTCTGGTCTCTCTCCTTCCGGCCACCGGCCCAATCCATGGGCCACCCAGAACCAAACTGCAGATCTGACCATGGCCAGCTCCCTTGTGCAAAACCCTCAAATCCTTGAGAAGACGGGGCTCTGGCTCCTCTCTGCCTGCCCTCCTCCTACACTCACGGAGGGCTCACCATGCCTTGCTACGGTGCTTTGAATGAGGCAAGTTCAGTCCCACATCCAGGCCTTTGCCCTAGCTGTTCCTTCTGCCAGGAACACTTTTTGGATGACTGGCTGCTCGTCCTGTTTCAGGTCTCTGCTTCAAGGCCACCCCTGGGGAAGGACCTCTCTGCTGTGAGCCCCCGTCTTATTCCTCGCACACTCTGAACATCCCTTTCTAGCTTCTGGCCACAAGGTGTAACTGAATACGGACTGGCTTTTGCTGTTGCCCCAGGACCTGCCACAGCGGTTGGGCCACAGTAGGTTCTTAGCAAATGTTCAACAGAACTGAACTAAGAGGAGGGAAAGGGGCGGGCCTCGGAGGGCTGGGCACCTTCCGCCACCCTGAGGGCCAGTGGTGGTGGCTGCGGGGCCTGGAGGAAGGGACAGAGAGGAGGGTCACAGGGCTCCCATCTACAGGGCCTCTGCCAGACTGTTCTTGCCTGCCTGCCTGGCTGCCTCCCGTACCTCTCCCTGGGGGGCCTCCCACGCCACCCCGTGCAACGCCCCTCCTCTGCACCCCAGCCCTCCCAGCCCCCTCCCCCGCTTTCTCTCTCTCCTGTCCTCACGGCCATGGACAGCTTCTCTCACGGAGCTTAGAACTTTGCCCACTGGAGGCGGCAGCCTGCTGTGTTCCCAGATGGATTCTGTCAACCAATACGTGGTGGGTGCTGGAAAGGGAGGCAAGGGAGGTCGGGGTGCGGGGCCGGTACCTCCTTAAACTGGGGGTGGGCGGCATCACGCACAAGCTGCAGAATCAGCCCTTCACTGGTAGAGAGGAAGGCGCCACTCTGCCGCATCCGGGCCAGCGCCACCAGCCTGTCCACCTGGCTGGGGGGGGGCGGTTGTTGATGCCTCGGCCTGGACACCCAGACCCCTGGCAAGCTCAGCAGGGACCCCACTCCCTGGTTCTTCCTGGGCACCCCATCTGTGCCCCACATGCACCACCCCCCTAGCAGGACCCGCTCACCTGCGGGAAGAGCAGGCGTCCACCACCACATGGACCTGCAGCCCACGGTCCAGGAGGTCCAAGGTGGTGTTCTGGGGGCACAGACAAGAACGGGGGTCTGGGGTGAGGGACTGGGGAGCTGGGATGGGATGAGGGAGGCTCCGATCAGGCCGGAGCGCCCCCGGGTTACAACAGGATCCTAGGGCAGGATGGGAGCACCAGGCAGAGCGGGGTCCAGAGTAAGGAGGAACGTCCCGGGTGAGGAATGGGGTCCTGCCAGGAGGGAGGGTTCTGGGTCAGGGAAGATGCAGTGAGTGGGGGGTCTCACCAGGATGCAGGCCTGGGTCTCAATGCCACAGAGGAGCACAGAACGCAGCTGCGGCCGGCTGTCCAGCTCCTCTAGCACCGCGGGCACCATGCTGAAGCAGGTCTTGGCCACCGGCAGCAGGCCCTCCGCCCCCAGCTCGGGCACTGTGGGGCCCAGGCCGGCTGGGTACTGCTCGGTCAGCACGGCGGGTACCGCCAGCAGCCTGGCCACCTGTGCCAGGGGAGGGGACAGGCCTGAGCCTGAGGGAGGGGCCTGTGGGGTCAGACTCCTGGGTCTGAGGGAGGAGGGCTGGGGGCCTGCGCTCCTGGGTCTGAGGGAGCAGGGCTGGGGGCCTGGGCTCCTGGGTCTGAGGGAGGAGGGCTGGGGGTCAGACTCCTGGGTCTGAGGGAGGAGGGGTCTGGACTCCTGGGTCTGAGGGAGGAGGGGCTGGGGGCCTGGACTCCTGGGTCTGAGGGAGGAGGGGCTGGGGGCCTGGACTCCTGGGTCTGAGGGAGGAGGGGCTGGGGGCCTGATACCTGGTCTGAGGGTGGAGGGGCTGTACCTTGAGCATGCGGGCGGCCACAGAGACAATCTGGGGGAAGTATGCAATATGTCGGAACTTCTCCTGCATGTCACACAGGAATAGGATGGATGATCCAGGGAGGACTCGGCCCAGGCTGGGCTTCACAGCCGCCATGTCCTGGGGATGGGCGGAGGTGCTGAGTGGGCAGGGTCAGATGGGCAAGGGGCTTCTTTGCACATCCAGGGTCCATGCACCTAGACCCTTGAGGGTCCCACACAGTGCTTTGGAAACCATTGTGCTCCCACCTGCAGGCCTTTGTGTCTGCAGTTCCCCGGGGCCTGGAATCCATTTCTTTCTTAACGTGTCCTACTCAGCTGGGGGATCACTTTCCTCCAGAAGCCTTCTCTGACCTTGACCACCCTGGTGCTCCCAGTCCCACTCTCCCAGGGCCCTGGGAAGCCTTCCCTTCCGTCAAGGTCACCCTCTCTCCTGCCACACTCCAGGCCCCAACTGTGATCCTCACCCTCAGGGTGAGGCGTGAAGTGACCCACCCAAGGGCCCAAGCAGCTAACGGAGCAGGTGTGGCTCCCGAGGAAAACAGAGCCTGGGTGGAGTGGCGGTGCCGACTTCCTTCAAGTCGGACTCTCCCCACTCAGCCTCTGCAACTCAGTTCACCCGTGTGTGCAATGCATGGACTGCGCGTCCCTCTGGCTCCTAGACAGAAAGGCGGGTAACCTGCACAGGGGAACATTATCCACCTGTAGAAAGGAATGAAGCGCTGCTAGGTGCGACCTCATGGATGAACCTCGGAATCGCTGTGCTCAGTGACAGAGGCCAGGCACTGAAGGCCCCCCGCTGTGGGAGCCCTTGTACATGAACTGCCCACAGGGATCAAGTCCAGAGGCAGGAAGCAGCTGGTGGCTGCCAGGGGCTGGGGGGTCGGCGGGTGGAGCGACGAGAACTGACCGCCTAATGCGTGCAGAGTTTCCGTCTGGGGTGATGAACACATTCTGGAGCTAGATGGTGGCCACGGTTACGCAAAGTCATGAATGTTTGTAACGATCACTTCATGGCACGCTTAAGAATGGTTGAAAGGGTAAATTTCATTATGTGTACTTTAGCACAGTTTAAGAAAAAAAAGAGAGAGAAGGAAGGGGCGCGATTGGTGGAGCCACCTGCCCAGCAGCCCTTTTACGGGGAGGCCACTGAGACCCAGAGGGGTCCATGACTTGCCTGAGGTCCTGCAGGACTAGAGGACAGCGAGGCTCCCAGTCAGAGCGGCTCCGTATCCCGCACCTGGGGCCCTGCCTCTGTGAATCTCAGCATGTCCCAGCCCATGTCCCCAGGAGGCCTGAGTCCTTGGGTCCCCAAGTTGCTGCACAGTTCTCAGCCCCTCTGTGTGCTCACTCATTTACTCGTTAATTTACCTGGGACATGGGAGACCCTGCAGACCCAATGGAAGGCCAAAGGTTAACACGGGGGAGGTGTGAAGGCTGGGTGGTGAGTACACACAGGTGTTTATGGGGATTCTCTCAAATAACAGGTCTACCATAGAAAATGTTTTTTATGGGCAACATATCTAAAATGTAAAAACTGATGGATGCTTAGAAGGGGGAGTTTTATGCTATGTGAATTTTATCTAAAAACAAAATGGCATGGAAGCTCCCACAAAAACAAAACCACACTGAATGAATTAATCACATAATTACAACTGTGATCAGTGCTGGGATTTTGAGGGAACCTGATCTATCTTGGCAGAGTGCAAAATTCTCCCCGAGGAAGTGGCCAGAGAGAGAGAGAGAAAATCTGAAAACACAAAGCGGACTCTGTCATTCCCCTGTCTCAGCCCCCACCCTCCTGCATGGCTTCTCTCTGTCCTCAGGACTAAAACATAACCCCCTCCCACAAGGCGCTGTGGACCATTCCAGCCTTGGCCAGGCATGTTGCATCTCAAGGCCTTTTGCTGGTGGTCCCTCCAGCTGGGGTGCTCTTCTCACTTCTACTCTTTTGAGTCTTCTGGAGACAGGAGGGTCAAGGTCAGATCAGGGCCCTAATGGATGCAAGCCTACGACATGTGTCTGGAGCAAGAACGATCTCCCCTGCACACTGGTAGGAATGTGGATTGCAACAACCCTCAGGGAAGCACGTGGGACCCCATTTCTCAAAATTAGAGTTATGTGAACCCTGTGACCCAGAAAACTCACTCCTGAGTGTTTGCCCTGCAGACATCCATGTAAGACACGAGGTTATTCACTACCAGGCCTAGGTTACTCATTATGGGACTCTTCCACGGAGCAAAGGAATAGAAATCAATGTAAACATCTACGGTTGGGCAGCCCTGCGGCCGTCCCCTAAGTTACGGTATGTCTATACTATGGAATTCTTTGCAGCCAGGAAGAATGACAAAGATGCTCTTTAAGTAACAATATGGAAAATTGTCCAAGAGGGGTAACAGTGAAATGAAGCAGAACAGTGTATATAGCAGTGCTCCCATCTGTGCCCCAATCAGGAGAGAACAAGCCAGTGTGACCCTCCTCTCTATATGGAGCAGGTACTTCAGGCCAGGGAGCAGGTCACTGAGGGACCAGGTGTGAAGGAGACTTGATTTTCACTGTGTACTGTTCTGTTCCTTTTGAATTTTGGACAATGTGTGATCAGTTGTCTGGTCGTAATAACTACAATACAATAAAATATTTACATAAGGTGAGAACCCAGCAAAACCAATCTGTGGTGGTGAAGTTATGAATGAATGAATGAATGAATGAATGGTTATTCTTGGGTTGCAGTGAAGAACAGGGTCCAAGGTGGGCGCTTCTGGGACGTGGGGGATGTCCTACTTCTGGCTGGATTTGGATGCTGTTTACACCAGAGTGTTTGCTATGTGAAACGTTACTTGAGCTATGTACGTGTGATTTGTATGGTCTTCCTCCACATGCAGTACAGCTCCATAAAAAGTTTTCAAAATATCAGATAAAATGGGGGAGGCCTCGCTGGCCTCCGTGGGGCTGGACTGGAGGTGGAGGCCAGGAAGAAAACCAGGGCTGGGGTCCAGGTGGGCAAGGGTGAGGCCTGGGCTCTAGTTAAAGCAGAGAGGACAGAGAGATTCAGGGGGCAGGGCTGTGGGGGAGGAGGGAAGAAGGAAGATCTTCAGGTTCCTGGTTCATGGGTGGCAGGTCCCAGGGACTAACTGGGGACCTGGAGAGGGGAATTGGTTTGGGGAAGGAGATGAAAAATTGAGGGCGGGGAGTGTGTGTGGACGCATGTGGGGAGGTCTGGGCTGGAGACCCATTTGCGGGTGCCGTGGGGAGAAGGTACAGAATTGAGCTCTGGGTGGAGGGAGTCCAAGGCGGGAGGAGGAGGGGCAGCAGCAGGGGGAGGGGGGTGCTGCTTAGATCCCCACGTGGCCTGGGGGGGTGGGCAGCCCTGCAGCTGGGATTTCCTGGCTGTGTGACCCTTCGCAAGTTTCATGCTCTGTCTGAGCCTGAAAATAGGGGTCAAACTCACCCACCCCATAGGGATGATGCAAAACTCGGCCGGGGATGCAGAGAGGGCGGGCGCGACCCGTGGAGGGCTCGAGTCCCTGGCCAGCCAATTCTGTAGGGCCTGGGCAGGAGTGCTCCCCTTGGCCGTGTCACCTCGGCCTGGACCGCCTGGCAAAGCCTCCGTTTCCCCACCTGCAAGGCGGGGAGATCGGTCCCCCTGCAGCCCTGGGGAAGGGGGGGGCTTACCCGGAAGGCGCCGGGTTCCAGCCTGGCCCGCTCCTCCGCTGGGGAGGCCTGGGGGACACTCACCTCTCAGAGCCCGGACTTAGGCCGCTCAGGTCCTCCTGCCGGGTTCCAAGGCTAGGTCACCGTTTTTGTAGGGTCGCCACACGTGGCCCGCCCCCGCGCCATCCGCGTCCGCCCATCCAGGCCGAGCCGCCCAGTCGGCGCTCGCCAAGCTCTGCCCCGCCCTTGCGGCCGGCCAATCCACAGGCGAGGCTTTTTCGCCCTCCGTGGAGGGGCGGTGCCGGGCACGCTGTCAATGTTGGGAGCGTGATTGGCCCGCCATGGGGAGGGGGCGGGAAGGCAGCGCCTCCGACCAATGGGGAGACGGGAAGGGCGTGAGTGGCGGGCCCGGGGCGGAGCGGCGCAGTGGGTGCGGAGAACGCGAGCTCCAGCTGGGCAGGTGGGTAGCGGCCACCCGCATTGTCTATACAAGACCTCTGAGGCCGAGGAAGAGGGAGGGAGGGGCGTAGCCAGGGCAGAGGCAGGCCTGGGGTTCGAGCGCTGGCCCTCGGCCAGAGAACGCTGAGACAGAAACGTAGCAAGAGACCCAAGCACTTTCCAGGAAAGGGGACTGAAGTCCTCCCAACCCCACTCAGCCTCAGTTTCCCCATCTCCTAGGGTGCTGTTTGGTTGTTTGTTTTGCGTGGTGTTTGTAATATTTAGACTCTGTGCTTGGAAATGGGGCTGAGAAAGAGTTGGGGAGAGAATTTCCTCATCAGTCTTGGAATAAAATCCAAACTACTCCCACTTCGTGTTTGCCTTTGTCAACCTCCCTGACCTCATCTCTTACCACTTGCCCTGCTCACACTGCTCCAGCCACCTCGGGGCCTTTGCACGTCCTGTTTCCCCAGCCTGGAGCCCCAGACCTTTGCTTAGACGGCTCCTTGTCATTCAAGGCTTTCCCTGACCGCCTGTGTCAAACAGCCACTCAGTAAAGTCTCTGTTTTATTTTCTTCACAGCACTAATTTCAATCTGAAGTTGGAAACTTATCTTGCGTTTAAGAAATGTACGAATGTACCCTTTGTCAATCCCCCCCACCTGTACCCGTCCCCCACCCCCTTAAATGCACACATCTTGTCTGTTTATTCACTGCTGAATCCTCAGCATCTAGATGGAGCCTGACACATAGTAGGCCCTCGGTACATATTTGGGAATAAATGAGACAAGACCAGACATTAGGCAGAAATGAGCCAAGGTGAGAGGAGCCTGGAGCGGCAGACACTGAGGAGATGGGGCTGGGAAGAAAGAAGGGAGAAGGTGGGGGAGGGAGAGTGCAAGGGGGCACCCCTGGCAGAGGCAGAGGTGGGGGACCTGGACCAGGAGAAGACGTGGTCTGAAGGTGGGAGGAGTCTGGGCTTGGTGCATGTTCCCAGGGGTTGCCAGGAGGGGAGTGGACAGGACAGGGGGCTCCTGGGGGGTGGCTGCTGAGCTATCATGAGGGTGGCCTCTGATTTGTCCGGCTGGGGGAGCCCTAGGTTGGGTTGTGGTTGAGGATCATGGGGAGCAGGTACCCCAGCCCTCAGGGATTCCCTGAGAATGACAGGCACAAGGCACCTCCCACCTGCCCACCCAATCCGCCTCAGGAGCCCAGGGCCTGTCCACTCCCCCCGGGGCATTCGGGGGATGGGGGAGGGGATTATAGAAATGTGAAGCCTGCCTCAGGTCTGGCTGGCCCCAAGCACAGAGGGACAACTCAGATGGCACTGAGGGACACTCTGGGGTGAGTGCAATGTCATCAAAGAGGTCGAGGGTGGAGGTGTCCAGGGCCGCGAGGCTCAAGCTGGGGCCCGCATAGGGTGCCTCAGTGGGGGCCACAGCACAGGCCACCCCCAGGAAGGGGGACGGAGGTGGCGGGGGCGGCCTTCGGGGCGGAGGTCTCTGGGGAGGTGCCTCTTGGGACAGGATAGACAGCGCCAGGCGCCGGGTGGCAGCTTCAATCTTGGCAAACTGCCTGCAGAGAGACAAGCATTACTGGGTAGCCATGAAGTGTTCCCCTCCTGTCTGCCATCCCAGGACCAGTTTTTCCCTTCTCCTCCTCTCCATTTTTCTACTCTGTGCTACCTGGGTCCTTTCTTGAGTTTGACAATCCAGTTTTTATAACTCCATTCATAGGGGAGCTCTGAACAGCTGTGGGGGTTGTGTACTGCACAAGGCAGCACCTCCAGTTCAGCACAATGCACATTTTTGACATTTAGATTTGTTATGGCCACATCCCAACGTATAAAAGTAAAAAACGTCTGAAGGAAAGGGTGCCTTGAGAAGTGTCTTCCACACAAGGTGCACTATGGGCTAGGGGTACACGTGTAACAGTGATGCCCTGTGGATTCTACTCCCTGCCGAGCTCTTGAATCTGCCCACCTCTGCATCCCCACCAATCCTTGGTTGAAGTCCCCGGCATTTCCCGTCTGGATGACCACAACAGCCATCACACTGGCCCCTCCCCTAGCGTTCCTACCCCTCAAGAACTATGTGGATGGATCTCACAAACGATGATGGGCTCAGTTACGTCCCCCTAAAATTCATATGTTGGAGGTTTAACCCTCAGTACCTTAGAACATGATTGTATTTGGAGACAGGGCCTTTAAAGTGGTGGTTAAGGCCGCCTGGGTGGCTCAGTTGGTTAAGCGACTGCCTTCGGCTCAGGTCATGATCCTGGAGTCCCTGGATCGAGTCCCGCATCGGGCTCCCTGCTCGGCAGGGAGTCTGTTTCTCCCTCTGACCCTCCCCCCTCTCTCTCGTTCTCTCTCTCTCAAATAAATAAAAATAAAAAAATCTTTAAAAAAATAAAAAATAAAGAGGTAGTTAAGTTAAGATGACATGGTGAGGGTGGCCTCTAATCCAATGAGAGGAGATTGGGACCTGTGGAGGGAAGACACAGGCCATCTACAAGCCAAGGAGAGAGGCCTCGCCCTGCCAGCACCTGATCTGGGACTGGGGCCTCCAGAAGCGTGAGAAAGTAAATTTCTGTTGTTTCAGCCACCCAGTCTGTGGTGTTTGATTATGGCAGTGGTAGGAGATCAGTGCACAAACATAATGTTGAGCAAAAGCAGCAAGACTCACAATTTGTACCTGCATGACTCCATCTGAAGCTCAAAAAGCAGGCTAACCTGACGACAGTAAGAGAGATCAGGATGGCAGCTTATGGGAAGGAGACACCATGGGCGCCTCCAGGGGCAAGAAGGGCCCTGTTCCTGGACCTGAGTGCTGCTTACACTAGTAGGTTCTCTTTGGGAAAATTCGTCAAGCTCTATGCCAATACTATGTGCATTTCTTGTAGTTGTTAAATTTCCAGAAAAGGTTTTATTTAAACAGTTAGCTGATATTGTATGGTTCTGTTTATATGAAATGTCCAGAATAAGCAGGTCCCTGGAGACAGAAAGCGGACTGGTGGCTGTCAGTGCTGGGGGAGGGGGGATGGGGAGTAGGGGATCTCCTCTGGGGGTGATGAAAATGTTCTGGAACCCGATAGAGGCAACTGGTTGCAAAACATTATGAATATACGAAACACCAATGAAGTGTGCACTTTAAAACACTCGAAATGGTGAATTTTATGTTATGTCTATTTTACCACAAGAAAATAGGCTCATAAATAAATTGGTGAGAGCTGTTACTCCGGAACTGTCTTTGACGCCAAAGAGAATAGTTACACTCTGAGTCCCCAGGAAAAATGTTCAGAAATGGGAGGTCAGGTTAAATGGCAGAGAATGGGGGTGGGAAGAGAGAGAGGGGGAGTTGACTTGAACAAACTCCGTATAAATGACATTTAGGGCTGAAGAGTCATGACACTTGTGATTTGCTTGAACTATTTTAAGAAGATAGATGAAGGAAATAGGATAAAATGTTATGGGCAGTAAAGTCTAAGTGATGGTACATGAGTGATCTTTAGGCCAGTGGTTCTCTAACTTGAGAGCACAATGGAACACCTGGAGGGCTTGTGGCAATACAGGTCCTTGGGCCCCTGAGCTTTGGGTTCTGCAGGCCTGGGGTGGCATTCAAGAATCTGCATCTCTAGCACATCCCCACACCGTGCGGAGGTGCTGATGCTGTGGGTCTGGGGACCATTTTTTGAGAACTGCTATGTCAGACAGCTAGCTGTCTTGACTTTTCTGTAGATTGGAAATTCTTCACAATAAAAAGTCAAAAATCCATATACATGGGTGGGAGGGGGCTCCTGAGGGAGCAGGGCCTGAGGGGACCTGAGGGAGGAGGAGGACGTGGGTGGGAAGGTGCCGAGGATAGTTTGCCTCTGACCTGGATTTTCTCAGGGAATATGCTCCAGAGCTGCCTGGGCTGCCCATGAGGCAACTCGTGGGAAGCCTGGGTTTCCGGGGAGCATGTGACAGAGCCAGGCATGGGGGTGGGAATGTCTGGGATGCTACAGGAGAGGAATTGGCCCTGGGGGAGCAGGGGGGCTGAGTGGGGGAGGGTAGATGGGCAACGTGGGAGGTAAGAGGCTGGCATTAGCCCAGGGTCCAGACTGGAGGCGGGCAGGGAACCCAGATGGGGGCTGGAGATGGGGGAGGGGTCCTGAACTGATTGATGAAGGGGCTGAAGAGGAGTGAGAAGGCTAGCTCTGGGACACAGGGCTGAACCCTGTTTGAAGAGATGTGTGTTTTCCTCTTCAATAATGGGTGTGTAGGATGGTGGCGGTGAACACTGTGGCCAGGGCTGGGCATCCTGGTAGAAGGTGGCTTGTAGTGCAGAGGCAGGAGTTAGGCTGGACCAGGCTCCTATTTACTCAGATTTGGTTCCAAGACCTCTTGGAGCAAGATTCTGGGCTGGCTGGGAGGAACAACCTACTTTGAGAAAAGCAGGTCCTGGGGCACCTGGGTGGCTCAGTTGGTTGGGCGTCTGCCTTCGGCTCAGGTCATGATCCCAGGGTCCTGGGATCAAGTCCTGCATCAAGCTCCCTGCTCCGCGGGAAGCCTGCTTCTCCCTCTCCCACTCCCCCTGCTTGTGTTCCCTCTCTTGCTGTGTCTCTCTCTGTCAAATAAATAAATCTTTAAAAAAAAAGAGAGAAAAGCAGGTCCTTGGGCAAGTCACTTTACCTCTCTGTGCCTCAGTTTCCTCATCTGAAAAATGAGGATTATAATAGCATCTACCTCTTAGGGTTATTATGGGGGATTAATGAGTTCATATTCATTGTGAATGAGTATTATAAGTTTATACTAAAGTGCTTAGAACAAGCGCCACCATCATCACCATCATCACCATCAACATCACCATCATCACCACTGTCATCACCACCATCACCATCATCACCATCATCACTACAACCATCGTCATCATCATCACCATCATCACCACCATCATCATCATCATCACCATCACCACCGTCATTACCATCATCATCACCACCATCATAATCGTCATCACCATCACCACCATCATCATCACCTTCAACATCATCATCACATCATCACCATCATCACCATCACCATCATCACCACCATCATAATCGTCATCACCATCACCACCATCATCATCACCTTCACCATCATCATCACATCTTCACCATCATCACCATCACCACCATCATCAACATCATCACCATCATCATCACCACTGTCATCATCACCTTCACCATCATCATCACATCATCACCATCACCACCATCATCAACCATCATCACCATCATCATCATCACCATCATCATCATCACCATCATCACCTTCACCATCATCATCATCACCATCACCACCATCATCATCGTCATCACCATCATCATCATCACCATCATCATCGTCATCACCATCATCACCTTCACCATCATCATCATCACCATCACCACCATCATCATCGTCATCACCATCATCATCACCTTCACCATCATCATTATTACCATCACCACCATCATCACATCATCACCACCATCATCACCACCATCATCACCACCATCATCATCATCATCATCACCATCATCATCACCATCATCATCACCACTATCATAATCGTCATCACCATCATCATCATCACCATCATCACTACCATCATCACATCATCACCACCATCATCACCACCATCACCATCATCATCACCACCATCATCACCACCATCACTACCATCATCACCATCATCATCACCACCATCACCATCACACCATCATCACCATCATCACATCATCGTCATCCTCAAGTCCCTGAGAGGCTGTATCCAGGCAGGACAGCAAAGTAGTACAGAGCATGGGCTCTGGACTCAGAGTGTGTGGGTTGTATCCATTCTTTAGCTGTGTAGCTTGGATAAGTCATCAAATCTCTCTGAGCCTCCTCGTCTCTAATGTAGGGACACAGACAACCTACTGTGCAGGTTTATTGGGAGCATTAAGTGACATATCGTATGTCTAACCCTTAGTATGGTGTGCCTGGCACACAGCAAGGGCTCAAAAACTGGTTACTGTCACAGAGTGAGGGGAGAGCACAGGGCAAGGCGGGGCAGGGCTGGGTGAGGTGTGAGTACAGACCTGAAGGAGCTCAGGGCACCATCTACATTCCCAGAGACAGGGAAGGGCATTGTCTCACAAAGGGAACAGGATGTGCAAAAGCCCAGAGGCTGAATGATATAGTGCTAAATGGGGAGCTCCTGTTTCTTCAGAACCTAATTCCCTCCCCCTTTCACTGTGCCCCAGCCATACTGGTTCTCAAGCATTCCAAGGATGTTCCTGCCTCAGGGCCTTTGCACTTGCTGTCCCTTGCCTGGAATGCTCTTCCCTCAGACATCCATATCTTGTTCCCTGGCTTCAGTCAGGTCTTGGCCCAACTGTCACCTTCTCCGTAAAGCCTTCCCTGACACCTAAAATGCCAGTCCTCCCCCAGCACGCACTCCATGGCACTTATCACCTCATAGCATGCCATATAATTTTTTAAAATTGAGGTAAAATTCACATAACTTAAAATGAGCCACCTTAAAGTGTGCAATTCAGTGGCATTTAGTACATTCACAATGTACAACTTCCACCTCTAATTTGTTCTGGAGCTTTCCGTCACCCCAGAAAGCAGCCCCGAGCCAGTGACAATCACTCGCCATCCCACCTCCTCTGGTACCGCTCCCCTGCTTTCTGGCTCTGCCTGTTCTGGACGTTTCACAGAAATGGCATCATGTGATGTGTGGTCTTCTGTGTCTGGCTTCTTTCACTCAGCATTGTGTTCTCAAGGTCCATCCACATATCACTTACTTTATCTAGCTGTCCCTGATCAGCCACCTTGCCTCTGGAACACAGACTCTATGAAGGCAGGGGGTTCTGTCTACTTGCACAGATGGATCTCGGGGGCCTGGTACACAGTTAATGCTCAATAAATGCATCTTGAGTGTTGACTGCATTCTGGGGTCCCCTTCTCTCTGTTCTGTCTGGGCCTGGGCCCCCCCGCTCTGAGCTGTCTGGCCCCTCCCCTCGTCCACCCCCACTCACCTGCAGATCTGGTTGTGCAGAAACCTCCTGTGGTTGGGTCTCCTTTTGGGGGGCCGGGTCCGCCGAGGGTGCAGGGCACGCAGCATGTGGGTGGCCGCCCCACTCACAAAGGCACACAGTTCCCGCGGGCTGGGCTCAGAGACTGCAGAGGCTGTAGGGGCCCCGGGGTGCATGGCTGGGGTGACAGGATAGCTTCTCCACAATAGTCCTGCTGGTCAGAAAGCAGCTCCTAAATCTGAGGCGAGAGGAGCAACCAGGGCCAGGAGCTCAGGGCTGGGGAGGTAGACAGCAGACGGGAGAGGAGAGGGCCTTTGGGAGGGGCAGGCCGACTCTGGAGGGGAGGCAAGGCTCTGGTTGGAGGAAGCAGGGCCCAGGGAATTAGGACAAGTCCTCCCGCCTATGCCCCATCCTTACCTCTTGGAGGCTGGATGCAGAGCTTTGAGGAACCCGTGGGTGGGGTCTGATATAGGAAGGCAAGGGGGGAGCTTTATGTGCGCCCCCCCAGGGGCCCAATTAGCACATAGTTGGACCTAGGATATGGGACAGGGCAGCATGGTGGGGGGCAGAGAAAAGCACCTGGAGATAGCCAATTATGGGGACAAAGGCCTCATTAGGGAGGCGAGGCCAGGGCCTGAGTCAACCGCATCGATTAGCGTTGAGGACCCTTAATTGGAGTTGAGGGGAGGGGGTGGTGGGAGGCTTGGGTGCAGGCTGGGAGGGAGGGGGACACGGCTCCCTGGGATCCCTGGGAGCTCCAGCTGCGGGGCAGACACCTGACATCTGCCCACCCACCGGCAGACGTATCCCCCGTGCCTCCCTCGGCTCCGGGCCCAGCATCCTGGGGAAACAGGCTCAGAGAGGGGGCTCGCCTATGCCCAAGGCCTCTAGCCAGCATGAAGGGTTGGCTTCTGTGTGAGGGGGTTGAGCCCCAAACCCTGCATTTCCGCCAGAGCAGTGAGAGAGCAACGGAGGGGGCGGGGGACAGGCGCTGGCTGGCCTGGTTGCCTAGGTGGGTGACAGGAGGGACTGTTTCTGGCACAGCCTGGCTGTGGCCGTGGGAGGGGAAGAGAAAACACGGGTGTGGTTTCCCTGAAGGCATTGTACTGAGGGGCTGGGGGGCCCCTTGGTATTTGGGGGAGGCTGGGACGTGGCGGGTGAGGAGGCTGGCTCCTGGGGGGTGGGAGTGGGGTCCTCTGGTTCCTGGGAGGGCATTGGTCAAAGTGGGGGACCCTGGCCTGGGCTGGTGCGGGAGAGGCGTCTCCGTGTTTGCTCTGGGGGGACTGCGTTAAAGGTTTGCGTTGGGGGGGTGTGTGTGTCCTAGGGGTACGCACTAACACAAACCTTAAAACCATGTACATTTATTCTCTTGCAGTTCTGGGGGTCAGAAGTTCAAGGTGGGTCTTCTGAGCTGAAGGCGAGGTGTCCCTTCTGGAGGCTCCAGGGGAGAATCCGTCCCCTAAGCCTTCTCCAGCTTCCAGAGCTGCCGTGACTTCTCCAAGCTCACGCTGCAAGTAAGTGGCCAAGCTGGGATTTGAACTCGAGTCAGCATAGGCCCGACACCATGCCCTTGTGGGCAGGGTCAGCACAGGGGCAGCAGCCCAAGTACGGTAGCAGAGGCCGGGCCCAGGGCTCGGGATGGGGGCCACCAGGCCAGCCGCGGCAGACACCAAGCGACCGTCTTGGGCGCCTCCAGGGGTCTCCAGCCCCCTCACTGAGCTGCACTTTGCCCCTTGGCCCCTCCTGGTTTTTCGGCCCCTCCCTGGATGTCTCCTGTCCTCCCCTCCTCACTGTCTCCAACCACAGCGCTCGCCATGGCTGTTTCTCAGCTTCTCTGGCCGTCTCTGTCTCTGCAGTGTCTCTCAGAGTCTGTGTCTGTCTGTTGGCCTGGGCAAGGCGTGCGTGTGTGTGTGTTCACATGTGTGCACATCCTGGGCGTGCATGTGATGTTGTGGGACAGCCTGGAAGTCTTCCTGTCCTGTGACTTTCAGGCCCAGAGGGGAATGTGCAGGGTCCCTTGGCAAGGGGCCGTGGGGGAGGGGACCCTCTGGAGGTCAGGGTTCAGGCTCAAGGACAGCCACTGCATGGCCGGGGCATGACCTTTGCTAGCCCGGCTCCAGGAGCAGGCCCGAATCCAACACCAGGAGCCAAGGGCAGCATCTGCTAGCGAGCTCTGTCCCTCGGCCAGGGGAGTCTGGAACACAGCTAGGGCCGCCAGCCCCCTGACTCGGGCCTAGGGATGCTCCACCAGGGGGCGCCCACATCCCGGGCAGTGCTGGGAGGCTGTGCGCCCCGGCGGCACCCTCACCTTTGGGCCCCTCTCCTCCTGTCTGGTCATGGATAAGCGTCACCCACAGCTGGGGGCTGGCTTCCTCTGAGATTTGTTGAGGACCTGCCCCTCCTGGTATTAGAAGGTCCTCACAGGCTCCCTTCCCCCATCCCAACCCTCGTCATGGGGGGGGGCGGGGGGGAAGTTTATTTATTTAATAAACATTGATTGAGCACCAACAGTAGACTGAGGATGTGGCAGTGATCAAGACAAGCCCAGTGTGTCCCTGGAGGAGTCTGGGAGGGAGACACCCACAAACAAGAAAAGACCAGTCCAGGATGATGGAGGTTGGATGGGGGAGGGGTGCTGCTTCAGATGGAGAAGCCGTCTCTGAGGTGACAATTGTCCTGCAGCCTGAGTGGAAGACAGGGCAGCCAGGAGCTTCCCAGGCAGAGGGAACGATAGGAAGAGGTAAAGTCAGAGACGTGGACAGGGGCTGAACCCTTAGGGCTTTGTAGGCCAGGTAGGAGTTGGGCTATGAAGGCAAGAGTGACGAGGAGCTATGCAGGGTTTGAGGCAGAGGTAGTGCCTAGACCTCAGGGCCCTGCCCGAGACCTCCTTTGCTGGCCTCGCTGCACCTGGAATGTGGAGACCTCACTCCTGAATCCCTCTCTAATATGGGGAGGGGGGAAATGAGGTGTCAGGATCAGGCCAGGAGCCCAGACAAAACTTGTCCTTCCCTGCCTCCATCCTGCTCATCTGCAATCTCTCTACCTAGTCCCAGAGGGACTTTGTTTCCCTTAAAATTTATTGTGAAAATTTACAGGTGGCAGGTTCCTGGTGTTCCCAGCCAGGAACTCAGAGGCCAACCCGCTCATATTTGTTTCACACCATGGTATGGGCTAAGTTGTGTCTCCCCAAACTCGTCCGTTGGAGTCCTAACCCCTGTACCTCAAAATGTGACTGTATTCAGAAATAAGGTCTTTAAAGGGGTAATTAAGTTAAAATCAAGTCATATATCTGTGCCCAAACCAATATGCCTGGTGTCCTTATAAGAAGAGGACATTTGGACACGGACAGATACAGGGAAGGCCATGTGAAGACATAGGGAGAAGATAAGCTATGGAGACAGGCCTCAGAAGAAACCAACCCTGCCAACACCTTGATCTTGGACTTCTAGTCTCAAATATAAGAAAATAAATTTCTGTTGTTTAAACCACCCAGCCTGTGGGGCCTTGTTAGGGCAGCCCCAGCAAACTAACACAAGAAGTGTATTAGTTATCTATGTTGTGTCACAAATAACCACAAATACCATGGCTTAAAATAATATACTCTAATTTTCTCACAGTTGCCATGGGTCAGGAGTCCAGGCACTTGATCGGGGCCTCACGAGGCTGCGATCAGGTGTAGGCTGGGGCTGCCGTCTCATCTGAGGTTGGGTCCTCTTCCAGGCTCACGTGGAAGAATCCATTTCCTTTCATCTGTAGAACTCATGGAATTGGGCGGCTTCAGGGCCAGCAGGAGAATCACTGACATTTCACATCTCTGACCTCTAGACCCAGCTTCAAAGACCTTGCCTGATTATATCAGGCCCACCTAGTACAATCTTTCTGTATTAGGGTTCTTCGGGGAAACAGAACCAATAGGATCTATATCTGTGTCTATTCTATCTATCTACCTATATATATAGAGAGAGAAAGAGCGATGTTATATATCTTACATTTTATACATAAAGAGCTCTACTGTAAGATACTGGCTCGTGGAATTAGGGAGGAAGTGCCGTGATCTGCCATCTGCAGGTTGGAGGCCAAGAAAGCCAGTGGTGTGGTTCCAAGGCCTAAGAACCAGAGAGCCAATGGTGTGGGTTCCAGTCTGGGTCCGAAGCCCTGAGAACCAGGAGCCCCGAGGGCAGGCAAAGATCAACACTGCAGCTCAGTCAGGTAGAGAGGGAATCGACCTTCCTGCACCTTCCTGCAGCTTTTTGTTCTAGCCAGGCCCTCCACGGATTGGGTGATGGCCAGTCGCCTCCCCTCCACGGTGGGGAGGGCCCTTGGCTTTACTCGGTCTACTGATGCAAACGCTTATCTCTTCCAGAAACACCTTCACAGACACGCCCAGAAATTGAGTTTAACCAGATACCTGGGCTTCCTGTGGCTCAGTCAGGTGGACACATAAAATCAACCATTACATTTCTTTTTGATTAACGTCAACTGACGGGGAGCCTTGACTGCACGTGCCCAGATCCCTTCACCTTCGCCGTATCACATAACCTGTCACAGGAGTGATGTCCGTCACACCCACTGGCCACGAGAAGAAAAGGCACGTGGTGCACGAGGGCGTGGGTCATTGGGGGTCGTCATGGGAAGTGGAGGCCACTCCTGGGGAGGGCATTTGCCGCGGATCTGTCCCTGGTCCACATTTTTGTACTTAAAACCGAGGGATGTGTTTCCCCCGTACAGGAGGGACCGTGTGACCCAGTGTGACCAGCCGGGGAGTCTCCTCTGGCTCCTGTGCGCTGGGCTGTGACCACGCATGTGGGGACCTGCTAGATAGGCCCAGGGTGGGGATGGTCTCTGGGGCTGGAGACGCTCCTGGTTAAATCACTTCCGGGTTACAGGAATCACTTCCTGGTTCAGTATGTTACATCACTTCCTGGTTCTGTGCTTGGCCAAGAGACTTCAGAGGGCCTCTACTTAGCCCCCGGTCAAGTGGGGATAACACTCCTTCCCTGGGACAGGCCCATGCGGGCAGGGCCGGCTGGGCACCCCATGGGAGACCCAAGAAATGTCAAAAAGGACCATCCTTAGTCTGTGGGAGGTGTAGGCCAGCCCCCTGGGCTCCTGCCCACCCCCCACCTTGCTTAGAGTGCATCTCTGCTCTCTTTCCTGTACTCAGGTGAAAAAGGTTATTTATTCTTACCTC
Source organism: Halichoerus grypus (assembly GCF_964656455.1). Lineage (NCBI taxonomy): Eukaryota > Metazoa > Chordata > Mammalia > Carnivora > Phocidae > Halichoerus > Halichoerus grypus. Next base: position 58,167,508 of record NC_135726.1, read on the forward strand.
TGGCCCTGGGAGTCCTGTCTTTGGTCCAGATACCTTCTGCTGTGTGTAGGGGGAGACAGGTGCTCCAGGGACACCTCTCACCCCAGCCCCTAATCCTCGCCTCTCTAGTGAACACAAGTGGTGCCATCACGGAGGCAACGGGCTGAGTGGCCCAGACCAGAACCGAATGTCCGCACAGCCTGACATCACACGCCCCCTCCTTCCAGAGGGAAGGGATGTGGACTGGAGGGCTTGAGCATGTGGGGGCACCGTGAGTGAGACCTGAGCCCCCTCCCCACCCTGTGATCCCAAAGAGGGCAGGCCCAGACTCTGGTCCTGGCTGGGCCACCTTGGAGCTGGACTGTTCCAGAAACCCAGGACACATTCCCCACCACCCACAGTGTGGCTGACAGGGTTGGGAGGGGGAGTGTGAGGAAGAGGGAAAGGTCCAGGCTCCCCAGTTCCTCCCAGGGTCTCTTCTCCTTTGACTACCAGTGGGAGTGGGGCTGCCTTTCTCTGGAATCAGGAGGTGGGGTGGGTGCAGACCCTTGCCAACCCTTTTTTGGCTGACAGCTTTGGGATGGGGGTAACAGAGAGGGACAACCCCACATGCACACGGGGCCTTTGGGGCAGGAGTAACAGCCTAGATCCCTAGGAAGGGTCCGGTAGGTCTTGGCTACCTTCAAAGGCTGCAGTCCCCACTCCCAGCTCTGTCCTCCGGGATGAATGGTTCATCTGGCTGGCAAGGTGGGGGACAAGGACTTGGAGGGTCTGGGGCTGGATAAGATGCCTGATCTAGTTGAGGGGGTTAGTCTCCCCCAAAAGCACCTGGGGCAGGGTGTTGTTGGCCAGAAACAAGAATGCCAGGGGCCTGTAGCGGTGTTTGCTAGGCTGTTTGCTCGTCTGTATGAGGGCCCCATGATGTCCCTTGTAGAGGATTCTATACGAGGTGTCCAGCTACTACTATTTGGAAAAAGCCAGTTAAATCTGCACAGCCAGTTCCTTGAGGCCAGTGAGTTCAAAGCCTTTCTTTTCTGGCTCCAGAGTAGGGGATGGCTGACAAGGGCAGGTGCTGGGACTTGGCCTCTCTCACCTCCCTCATTATACCTCCTGACTGGCAGGTAGATGGGGGCTGGCTGGGGCTCTGTTGGCACGGAGAGCTCCTTTCACTATTGCAGGGGCCCCAGTGGCCTGAGATGAAGCAGGTGGGCCTAGGTTCTCCCTGCAGCCAGCTGGGCCATACATTCCACATCCACACCTTGACCCAGTGTGGAATCCTCCCTCCATCTGGGAGCAACTTCAGGGGGTGGGGTCCGGTGTGTTGGGGAGCTCTAGCAGCGGGTGGGGACCAACCCCTTGGGGCAGGGCCTCCTAACTCTACCCTGATGGCTGCAACTGTCTCCTTCCCCTCTTTATTCCTCAACAGCTCAGAGCTCTGCTCATGTGTCCCTGCCAGTCCCTGGGCAGCTTCCTTTCTGGCAGGGGAGGTAAAAGTTGAAGTGAAAGGGATGTTTGGGCTGAGCTGGAATCCTAGGATTCCCATGCACGAATTCACTGGACACTGCAAAAACGATCCTGCAGGGCAGGGACAAAAAGACAGGTCCACATCAGCTCAGATCACACCTGAGTTTGGGCCTGCCTGGGGGCCTTGGGAAACTGCCTGGGAGGCTCATTCAACGAAGAGTACCGCTGGCTTCTGATCAGGCCCCTTGCTGGTTGTTGCGGACACTTGGGTGCCCTGTGTCATGAACCATGGCTGAGTGCTGCTGAGCATGTAACGGGAGCCCACCTAGCATCGCAGGCTTTCCCACAGGAGTTGAGGAGGTGTGGGGTAGGAGCAGAAGGGCCTTTTGGTCTGATAAACAGCCCTCAGGCTGAGGGGGACTGCCTCGGAGCAGTGGTTCTCAACGAGGGGACATGTGGGGAGAGAAGGTGGAGGCCAGGCACAGGGAGGCTGCTGGCCCCCCTACAAGGCACCGATGGCCCTCACGACAAAGAACGATCTGGCCCAGACGTTACTAGTGCCATGGCTGAGAAACCGTGTTGGATGCCCTTCATCAGCCAGTACGGCTCAGAGGCTGAAGCCGTTCTGGGCTGAGGTGGAAAGGGGGCCAGGGGATCCGGGACAGCTCAGTGGTTCCCTAAGCCCCAGGCCACGAAGGAGAAGGCATAGCGGGGCCCAGGTTCCTGCACAACCACAACGCGGGCACGCAGCAGACGCCCGGGAACCGCGAGCGCGTGGGGCCTCTGGGGGGCAGGAAGCTTCGCGGGCCTCAGTTTCCCCGACGGGGAAATTACAGACCAGGGCCTGGGCGTGGGGCCCAGGCCAGGAAGGCCCACACCCCTGGTTGGCTAGGCCGTTCGGAGACCGCGCTGCTGCAGAGGGATTCTATGACAGGGAGAATCGATAGTCGAAAGGGGGAACAAGCCACCCACCCCAGGTCCAGGGCCGGCCCTCCCCGGCCTTGGGCTGACTTCCGCTACCGCCAAAACGACCAGGCAGCCGGGGGTCGGGGAAGAACTACAACTCCCACGATGCCGTGCGCCGCTTACGCCGGGGAACGAGCGACCGCCGCAGGCCAACGGGAGGGGCGGGGCGGGGCCTCGGCGCACGTGGCGTCGTGACGCGCCAACGGGGACGTCGGGGTTTGTGTGCGCGAGAGGCGACCGATAAAGGTTGGGTGCCTCGCGCCGGGGGCTGTTGGGAGGGAGCGCGCCCCCGCCCCCCTCCCAGGCCCCCAGTCCTGTCCCGCCGCTGCCGGGGCCCCGTCTTCCCGTCGGCCCCCGTGGGAAGGCCCTAGGTCTCCCCCGCTCATTCCCCCGGTCGGGGCCGCAGGTGAGAGACCGGAGGGGTGGGGGTGGGGGGAGGGACCGGAGGGCGGAGACGTTGGGGAAACGGCGAGCGTGAAACCGGAAGGGATGCCTTAAAGGGGAGGGCGCTACTTCACCGCCGACTTTTGTCCGCTAGGCCGGCTCCGCCCTTTTAAAGGGCAAGGGGCTGCTTTTGGAGGGGCGGGTGAGGTTCTGCAGTTCCCCTTAGCTTCCCGCTTTTTATTCTCTAAGGATGGGTTATTTTGTGAAAGGTCACCGACAGTGTCCCAGACATCGAAGGAATAGCTTCTGAGTCCTGGTGGCTTCCCAGCCTACACTAGCTTAGCTCAACAAAGGTGGACATGGGTGTGCGGTGGGAGTAGCCTCTTAAAGGGGAAGTCGGGCCTGATGGAAGGGTGTGGTCCGGCCTTTCGAAGGGGGTGCTCTTCATTGGGCAAGATGGGCCCGGCTCTGGCAGGGGGCGGACGCCTCTTGTTTACGGCATGCTCGGTCTTCCGAAAGGCACGGGCAGCTTCTCTTAAAAGGACTTGCTTACATTTTAAAGAGGATGCTCATCTTATTAAAGGGAATCTTTATAGCCTGTCCAAAGGGGATGCCCGGCCTTTTTTCATTCAGAATATGTTTTCTCAGTGCTCGCTCTATGCCGGACTTTGTTTTAGGCGCTGGAGCGCGACAGTGATTAAGATGCCACCACATGTAGTGGGTAGAGGGCTAGGGATGCTGCTAAACACCCCACAGTGCTCGGGACAGGCCCCTCGGCGCTAGTCAGCCCCACATCTCAACAGTGCTGAGGTTGGGAAACCCTGATCGGAAGCAGGTTAGGAGGTGAGAAGTACTATAGAGAACGGGGAGTGTTGGAAGGGGTTGCAAATTGAGGTCTGGTGCAGGGAGTGTCTCCCCGAGGTGACATGTCAGCAAGCACCCTGTCAGGAAGGGGGGGGAGGTCCCTGGCAGGGGCCTGTGTGAGGCTCCAGGTGGTGACTGGATGGTGTGAGAGTCAGAGAGGCTAGCGGGAGGTCAGGGAGGGGAGGAGGCCATGGCATGGGAAGTCTGTAGGCTCCTGTAAGAGATTTGTCTTCTCTGAAATGGGAGCAGTAGAGGGCAAGTTCCCCGCAGCCTCTGTGTTGGGCGCATCCTCGGGGTAGGAGGAGTAGGGGTGGAAACATGGAGATCTGTTTTAGGAGGCTGTTGCAGCTGCCCAGGAGGAAGGCCCTGGACAAAGGTGGCAATGGGGGACTCAGGAGAGAAGTGGCCAGATTCCGGATATGTTCCTGCTGAGACAGGAGAACCCGCTGCTGGATTGGGCATAGGTGGTGAGAGAAAGAGGCGACGCCTGAGGAAGGACCGAGCGGTTTTCAGGGATGGAGACTGTGGGTGAAGAAGGGAGCGAGCAGGAGTGAAAAAAACCCCACCAAGTTAGATTTGGGGCATGATAAATTTGAGTTGTCTGTTAAGCGTCCATATGGCGTACTGTAGCAGGGGGTTAGAGTTCAAAGGAGAGGGTGTCAAATAGAGATACATTTTGGAGTCATCCCACTTATAGACTGAGATCCTGAGAATGAGTGGGGGTTCCCTGGGAGAGAGTGTGGATGAGGAAGAGGACCAAGGGTCGGCAGAGCCCTGGGCTCTCCTAAATTCACAAGTCAGGGAGATGAAAAGGAACCAGTGCCCCAAGGTGAGGAGAGTGGCTTAAGGAGGGAGGGACCCTTGGGGATTGAGCAGAGACCATGCAATTTAGTACCAGGGAGGCCAGGAGTAGAGTCAGGGGGAGGAGGATCTGAGTGATGGGGTTTGGGATGGGAAAAAGCATGTATTTTTCTTTTTTTAATTTGAGAGAGAGAGAGAGAGAGGGTGACTCCCCGCTGAGCAGAGAGCCCGATGCGGGGCTTGATCCCAGGACCCCTGAGATCATGACCAGAGCTGAAGGCAGACGCTTAACCAACTGAGCCACCCAGGTGCCCCAGGAAAAAGCATGTATTGACAGCACTTTGAGTTGCTTTGCTGCAAAGGGGGTGGAGAGACATAAGGCCATAGCTGGCGGGGGTGGGGTGGGGTGAAAGGTTTTGCTGTTTGTTTTTTCTAAAGATGGGAGATGCAGCTTGTGGGTACACTGAAATAGTCCAGGAGGTAAGGAGAAGTTGTAGGTGGGAAGTCAGAGTCCATGGGCCGAGGCAGGCAAGGGGGAGGGGTAGCATAGGAATTCTCAGCCTCAGCACTACTGGTGCTTTGGACTGGATCATTCTGTGCTGTGGAGGCTTGTCCTGTGCACTGTAGAGTGTCGAGCAGCATCCCTGGTCTCCCCTCACTAGATGCCAGGAGCACTAGCCCCTCCAGTTGACAACTGGACAGTCCCACAATTGCCAGATGTCCCCTGGGATGTGAGAGTCGATTGCTCTCGTTGAGAATCACTGCTACAGTAGTTAGAACATGGGAAGGTTCTCTTCTGATTGCTTTTCTGTTCTCAGTGACAAGATCAGTGGCAAGGTCACCTGCTAAGAGGAGGAGGGGAAAGGAGAGAGGTTTGAGGGGAACAGAAATATGTCCAGTACCACCTGTTGAGTGGGTGTGTGTGTGCAGTGTGAGCAGTGCAGGGAACTTGGAGATGCATGGGTGTGAGTGCAAAGGGAGACTGAAGCCAAGGGCGCCTGGCTGGCTCAGTCGGTAGAGCGCGTGACTCTTGATCACGGAGTTGGGAGTTCAAGCCCCACATTGGGTGTGGACATTACTTAAAAAATAAAATCTTGGGGTGCCTGGGTGGCTCAGTCGGTTGAGCAGCCGACTCTTGGTTTCAGCTCAGGTCGTGATATCAGGGTCATGAGACGGAGCCCCGCATCAGGCTCCATGCTCAGCGCGGAATCTGCTTGAGAGTCTCTCTCCCTCTCCCTCTGCCCCTCCTGCTTGTGCTCTCTCTCTCAAATAAATAAATATATCTTTAAAAAATTAAAATAAAATCTTAAAATTAAAAATTAAAAAAAAAAAAAAGGGAGACTGCAGCCAGGCAGAAAGTGAGGATGTGGATGGGGTGGAGGGTGCAGTGCCCTTATGGGTCTGGTGGAGGTTAGGGATCTTTGATTAATACGCAAGAGGGAGTAGGCAAGCAGGATTGGGGGTGGGGGGGTGGAGAGTGGAATGCACACAGGGCTTTAGTTATAGCGGCAGTGGGAGCTGGTGTTGAGGCAGGATGGAAGATGAGGCTTTAGAGGGAGAAGGGTCAAGGATCAGAAGCCAGGGTGCTAGAGAGACCCCCGGCCTTCTTCAAGGACGGCGCCTATCTGTAGAGGGAAGGAGCTTAGTCCTAAGGGAAGTGCTTGGCCTCCTAAAGACCACGCACAGCCTTCTCAGACTTGTCTAGCCTCCTGGAGGGGATGGGCAGCATCCTATGGCTGGTGAGCACTCGTCCCAGTTTGCCAGAACTTTGTTTCAGCACCTAAATAAAGCCTTGCATTGGGGCAGACCTGGACCACTGGGGGCCCTGATCCTAAGGGAGTGAGTCTATCCCGTGGGCGGGGGTGGGGGGCTGGGGAGGTACCCTCTGCATCTTCAAGGGCAAAGGTGTATGTCCAGGCTGAGAAGGTGGGGTGTTTGGGTGGAGGTGGGTGAGCTCCTGCCTTCCCCTGACCCGGAATCCCCCGCCAGGTGTGATGGTCGGCTCCCACGCAGACATGGCGCCGGCCTCTACCAGCGAGGGGCCCGGGGAGAAGCCCGGCCCCGCAGCCCCCGCCCCGACGGCCCAGTATGAGTGCGGGGAGTGCGGCAAGTCGTTCCGCTGGTCGTCCCGGCTCCTGCACCACCAGCGCACGCACACGGGCGAGCGGCCCTACAAGTGCCCCGACTGCCCCAAGGCCTTCAAGGGCTCGTCCGCCCTGCTCTACCACCAGCGCGGCCACACGGGCGAGCGGCCCTACCAGTGCCCCGACTGCCCCAAGGCCTTCAAGCGCTCGTCGCTGCTGCAGATCCACCGCAGCGTGCACACGGGCCTGCGGGCCTTCACGTGCGGCCAGTGCGGCCTGGCCTTCAAGTGGTCCTCGCACTACCAGTACCACCTGCGGCAGCACACGGGCGAGCGGCCGTACCCGTGCCCCGACTGCCCCAAGGCCTTCAAGAACTCGTCCAGCCTGCGGCGCCACCGCCACGTGCACACGGGCGAGCGGCCGTACGCGTGCGGCGTGTGCGGCAAGAGCTTCACGCAGAGCACCAACCTGCGGCAGCACCAGCGCGTGCACACGGGCGAGCGGCCCTTCCGCTGCGCGCTCTGCCCCAAGACCTTCACGCACTCGTCCAACCTGCTGCTGCACCAGCGCACGCACGGCCCCGCCGCCGCCGCCGCCGCCCCCGCCCCGCCGCCGCGCGAGCCCAGCGCCAAGGTGCTGGTGTCGGACGCCTACCTGCACGCGCCCGCGCCCGCGCCGCCGCCGCCGCCCGCGCCCCCGCCCGTGGTGCCCGAGCTCTTCCTGGCCGCGGCCGAGACCACGGTGGAGCTGGTGTACCGCTGCGAGGGCTGCGAGCTGGGCTTCGGCAGCGAGGAGCTGCTCCTGGAGCACCAGCCCTGCCCCGGGCCCGAGGCAGCCACCCCGCCCCGGGACGCGCACGCCACCGCGGCGCCCAAGGCGGACCCCGCCCCGCCGCCGCCCCAGTCCCCGCCGGCCCCGCCGCCGCCGCAGCCCCCGCCCGCCGCCGCCGCCGCCCCGGGCTTCGCCTGCCTGCCGTGCGGGAAGTCCTTCCGGACGGTGGCCGGCCTCTCTCGCCACCAGCACAACCACGGCGCGGCCGGCGGGCAGGCGTTCCGCTGTGGCAGCTGCGACGGCGCCTTCCCGCAGCTGGCCAGCCTCCTGGCGCACCAGCAGTGCCACGTGGAAGAGGCGGCTGCGGGGCGCCCGCCGCCCCAGGCGGAGGCCGCCGAGGTCACCTGTCCCCAGGAGCCCCTGGCCCCCGCAGCCCCCGCCCCGCCCGCGCCCGCGCCCGCTTGCGCCGAGCGGCCCTACAAGTGCGCCGAGTGCGGCAAGGCCTTCAAGGGCTCCTCGGGGCTGCGCTACCACCTGCGGGACCACACGGGCGAGCGGCCCTACCAGTGCGGCGAGTGCGGCAAGGCCTTCAAGCGCTCGTCGCTGCTCGCCATCCACCAGCGCGTGCACACGGGCCTGCGGGCCTTCACGTGCGGCCAGTGCGGCCTCACCTTCAAGTGGTCCTCGCACTACCAGTACCACCTGCGGCTGCACTCGGGCGAGCGGCCGTACGCGTGCGGGGAGTGCGGCAAGGCCTTCCGGAACACGTCGTGCCTGCGGCGCCACCGCCACGTGCACACGGGCGAGCGGCCCCACGCGTGCGGCGTGTGCGGCAAGAGCTTCGCGCAGACCTCCAACCTGCGGCAGCACCAGCGCGTGCACACGGGCGAGCGGCCCTTCCGCTGCCCGCTCTGCCCCAAGACCTTCACGCACTCGTCCAACCTGCTGCTGCACCAGCGCACGCACTCGGCCGAGCGCCCCTTCGCCTGCCCCGTCTGCGGCCGCAGCTTTGTCATGGCGGCCTACCTGCAGCGGCACCTGAGGACGCACGCCCCCGCCCCCGCGGCCCCCCCCGCCGCCGCCGCCGCCGCCGCCGGCTCCCAGCCCCCTGCCCCGCTGGCCGCCGCCCCGGCCCCATCCGCCACTCAGGACGTCCACGTTCTCCCGCACCTCCAGGCCACGCTCTCCCTCGAGGTGGCAGGGGGCCCGGCCCCGGCCCCGCCCCCGGGCCAGGCAGCCCCCAACTCCCAGACTTTTCTCCTGGTGCAGACCGCCCAGGGCCTCCAGCTTATCCCCAGCAGCGTCCAACCCCCTACGCCCCCGCCCCCACCGGCTCCCCCCAAGCTCATCCTGCTACCCTCCTCCGGTACTGGTGCTGCGAGCAGCCGCGGAAGGCAGGGCCCACGGGCGGCAGGGAAATCGGGTCAGGGGCCTGGAGTAGTATGGCTGCCAGGTCCTGGGGGACTGGGGGTTCAGGGAGGGGGCAACGCAGGGGCCAGCGGGGGAGGGCAGAGCCTCATCGTTCTACAGAATGTAGGGGGTGGGGAGGCAGGGGCACAGGAAGTGGGTGGGGTCCAGCTCCAGCCCCTCCGGCCAGCCCCCGAAGTGACCACCGTTCAGCTCCAGCCGGCCCAGGAGGTGACCACGGTCCAGCTCCAGCCGGCTCAGGAAGTGACCACCGTCCAGCTCCAGCCTGTGGCAGGCCAGCTGTCCAATCCCGGCGGGGGCGCTGTGACCACTGAGGCCCCCAATCTGCTGGTGGTTCAGAGTGGTACAGCCGAGGAGCTGCTGGCCGGTCCCGGCCCGGGGGAGCCAGGTGATGCTGAGGCCAGTACTGGTGTCGTCCAGGATGTGCTCTTTGAGACGCTGCAGACAGACGAGGGGTTGCAGAGCGTCCTGGTGCTGAGCGGGGCAGATGGGGAGCAGACCCAGCTGTGCGTGCAGGAGGTAGAGACCCTCCCCCCCGGGCTGGCCGAGCCGCCTGCCCCGGGCCCACCGGGACAGAAACTGCTCATCATCCGCAGTGCGCCAGCCGCCGAACTGCTCGAGAATAGCAGCGGTGGGGGAGGCGCTGCCACGCTGCAGCTACTGACCCCACCGCCGCCTGGCCAAGCCTCTGCCCCGGTGGGCATCTCCGCGGCCCCCCCCTCCCAGATGGTACAAGTGGTGCCCACTGGCGCTGCACCTGGAGGCATGACCCCGCAGGGGCTGCCCTCCATCCAGATCGTCCAGACTCTGCCCGCAGTCCAGCTGGTGCACACATTTTGAGTAGAACCCCTGGGTTCTCTTCTGCCGACACAGAGACCCGGACTCACTGCTTGGGCTGGGCTGGGCTGGGGGGTGGGGGGAGGGGAGCTGCAGGCTGGGCTTGCTAATAAAGACCAGAATCTCCTCTCCCGTGTTTTGTTTTCTTGGGGGCGGCTGGGGTGGGGGTGGGGGATGTCATGGCCATAGCCACCGCTTGGGAGCTTGGAGTCTTCTATCTCTTGCTTCCTAGCTCTCAGGTGACTGACTTTGCGGTTTGGGGCCAGCCACTTCTACGTGAGGTTCTGTTTATCCTTAAAAAAGCTTTGCGGGGGTCACTGTAGTGGGGAGGAGCTGGGACCCAGAATCCTGGTTCTGCCACTTGTGCGCTCAGTCACCCCACCTCTCCCCTCATCTGAAAAATGGGTGGGTGGGCATCCTTATGCCGAAGGTGCCTGAGAGAGCCCAGGTGGGTTGGGGTGGAGGTTCCTGGGGTCGGGAGTTTGGGAACTAGTGAGCCCAGGATGCGGCCCCTCCCGCGAAGGCCCCCGAGCCAATGAGAACTGATGCGCTCCCATCACCGCCCCCCCACCGCCTCTCAGCTTGCTTAGCAACCAGGGAAGGTCAGGAAGCGAACGTGCGCTTCTCCCCTGCGGCCCGGGGAAGCACCGATCTGCGCCGACCCGCCGTCCGCATCCCCTCCGGCCCCGCCCCGTCCCGCGTCTGCTCGCGTCTCCTCCCTCCACCCCAACGCTGGCGGGGTCGCTGCTCCTTGCCCCGGTCCCTCCCCGACCCGCGCCGGGAGTCCTGCCACCCGCCCACCCCAGCCAGGACGCTTGGCAACCGTTGCTAAGGCAGGGTGCGGACCCCGCCCCCTCCGTGCGCGGTGTGACGTCACTTCCGCAGGCGACCCCTTCCCGACCCTGCTGCCCCCACACCTGGTGGAAGGATTGAAGCGACCTGCCGAGGTTCCTCCGGTGCCTGCTCCTGCGACGGGGGTCGGGGACGCCTGGGGGGCCGGGAGCGTGGTCCATGCCCTGGCTGTTGGGGGGGAGTTCCGCTGACTCCCCAGGGCAGCCCCGGGGCCTGGGAGGGAACCCCGGGCTGCAGGGTGCTGGCGTCCGCAGGGCTTTTAGGGGGAACTCGCTGAGCACCGCGGCGGGCGGAGCGGGGGGGGGGGGGTGTCCGGGAGACTTGAGGAAGGTCGCGGGGTGGAGGGTGAATCCCGTCCTGCCTGGGACCTCGCTCGGGGGTCCCGAGCGTTCCCGGTGTCCCCATCTGGACCATGCTGCTGCTGGTCCCCATGTCTGGGGCGCTGTGGGGACGAGAGGTGCCCTTCACTGACGCTGGCCTGCTTGTTTTCACCAGGTGCACGCCCGCTGCCTTCGGGGGCGCGGGAGCCTGGGGGCTGCCATGGCCCCCGGCCACCTGTCCGTGCGGGAGATGAGGGAAGACGAGAAACCCCTGGTGCTGGAGATGCTGAAGGTGAGAGCAGGCGGGGCCCCGTCGTGAGCGGCTCCAGCCACCTGCCTGAGCCAGCCCAGCCTCCTGGAACCTGATCTTTTCCTCCTAAGAGGCTTCCTGGCTCGGTCCCTTCTTTTCCTAGTGCCTTCTTCCTACCCCTAGGGTCAGAAAGGTTTTAGGGGCTCCTGGCTGGTTAGTCTTGACGGCGGGGTTGTGAGTTCAGGCCCCACTTTGGATGTAGAGATTACTAAAAATAAAAGTTTGAATAGCTGGAGGGCTGTGAGATGAGCGTGGCACCAGCTCCCTCCCTCCTCTGCAGACTTCAGCCCGCCCCCCTGCGCCAGCCTCCTCCCCAGCGCTCTTCGAGCAGAGCCCTTGGGCCGCAGCCTGGCGCTGGGTCTCCCCCCGCCCCCCAGTGCCACCTCCTGGTGTCCAGAGCATGCGCCTACTCTGAACTGGGCCAGTCCTCTGTCCTGTTGTGGCCTCAGCCTTCCCTGCAGCTCCCCCGAATCGGGTGTGCGGCACAGCTCCTAATTCCCTCACTCGCTCAGGGCCCAGTGTGCTGGACGTTCTGCTTACTGGAGCCTAGAGCAGACATGGTCCTGTTCCCTGCCTGCTCCTTGGCCGCAGGCCCCATCACACCGCCTTCCCTTCTCCTTTGGGAGCTCCCACCCCTCCGCCCCTGCCTGGGCCCACCCCCTCCCCTCTCCCCGATGTCTGATGGCACGGGGGCCCTAATGTGATGCAAGGCCCAGGCCCCCGGCTCTGACGGCTCCTTCTGCCCACAGGCTGGCGTGAAGGACACGGAGAACCGTGTGGCCCTCCACGCCCTGACACGGCCACCGGCCCTGCTCCTCCTCGCAGCGGCCAGCAGCGGCCTGCGCTTCGTCCTGGCCTCCTTCGCCCTGGCCCTCCTCCTGCCCGTGTTCCTGGCTGTGGCAGCCATGAAGCTGGGCCTGCGGGCCCGATGGGGCTCACTGCCTCCCCCAGGCGGCCTGGGGGGCCCCTGGGTGGCAGTGCGCAGCTCGGGTGATGTGTGTGGGGTCCTGGCCCTGGCCCCAGGCTCCAACGCTGGGGACGGGGCCCGGGTCACCCGCCTCTCTGTCTCTCGATGGCACCGCCGCCGAGGTGTGGGCAGGCGGTTGCTGGCCTTCGCCGAATCCCGGGCACGGGCCTGGGCGGGAGGCATGGGGGAGCCCCGGGCCCGGCTTGTGGTCCCAGTGGCTGTGGCAGCGTGGGGCGTGGCGGGGATGCTGGAGGGGTGTGGCTACCAGGCTGAGGGGAGCTGGGGCTGCATGGGCTACACCCTCGTGAGGGAGTTCAGCAAGGACCTGTGAGTCCGGACCCTGGCGGGAGGGAGAGCACTTAGTGAGCGACTACTGTATGCGGGTTCTCCCTCTGGGAATCCCCAGCCTGCCCGGGGCCCAGAGGCAGGCCTGCAGAGGGCGAGACCCCCCACTGCAGGCTGATGTCTGTAGTGCTTGAACTTTTCACAGGGGTCAACCTGCCCAGCCCCCTGATCCAGATTTTGTCTGCACTGAGAAATCTCCTCGGTCTGTCTGCAAAGGTCGCACCATTGGTGCTCCAGCCCGGGAGAGAGATGTGGGGAGGAGGAGAGGGGGCCCGGCCCCATGGGTTAGGACTTGTGGCTGGGGCACCCCAAATGGGGACAAGGCCCTCTTGGGAATGGGGAGGGGTTTGATGACTGCTTGGAGGGGATGAGCAGAGCCTTTGCAGAGGAGGGTAGTCCGCCCAGAGAGAGGCCCTGGCGAGGACAGGGTGGGCACGGGGCTGCCCACGCCAGGCCCCTCCCCGGAAGGTGAGCCGAGAGGGGCGGCCAGACCCATCTGGTTTTTTACACCCGGTTGTTAATAAAGCCTGAAACTGCTGTGCGGCCGTCTCTCTCTCTCTGATGTCTTTTCCAGTCTGTCCCTGAGCCTCCCTCCCCCTTCTGTCTGGCTTCTCCTTTCCCCGACTTGACGTTAATTGTTGCTGGGGGTGCTGGACGGGGAGAAGGGGAGGCAATGAGCTCACGGCAGCCCCGCTCCCTGCCAGCCCTCTGACTCACGCTCCCCATTACCGAATTTTTTCCGCCTCACAGCTGCCTGGTGCAGAGAGTGGGGGGCGGGGGGAATGAGTGTGTGTGTGTGTGGAGTCCCCCACCCTCACCCAGGACTCAGCGCTTAGTCCACCTGGCCCCCCCACTCCCGTTTCCCTGGGGTTCACCCAGTGCTCCCTCAGCTGGGGGCCTGAAGGGTTTGCGTTCAGCCCCACCAGGGCCAACCGAGAGGGCTTCCTCTGGCTCCTTTCCCAATCAGGAAGTCCTTCCTGGTGTCTGGCTGTAAGCTGTCTTGCTGCTGGTTTGAATGCACGCTCCCTCCGCTCCGCCCTGGTCTCACCGTGTCCCCTGGCTGGACAGAGGAGGCAGAGGGTGGCTGCCTGTGCGTGCCTCTGTCCGGTCCCTTTCCTGGTCCCTTTCCTGCAGCCCGCCCGCCCTCCCTCCCATCAGCATCTCTAAGCACCGCAGGGCGCCTGGCCTGGCCGCTCCCGGCTCCCCGTGGGAGTTTGCAGTTGGACACCCTCCCTCCCCGCCTCCACCCCCCTCCTCCTCAGAACTCAGCTGCCGGCCATCCCCCTCCCTGCCCCCGCTCCTGTCCCCTGCTGCCTCCTCGGCAGGCAGCCTCTCTTCCTTCTGGCAAGGCGTCCAGCCACGGCCTGCTGCTTCTTCCCGGTCCAGGGCGCCTCTGGCAGGCGCTTCCCTCCCTCCCTCCCTCTCTCCTTCCCTCCCTCCGGTGGCCGCAGCCTCCTCCCCTCTCCTGCTCCACGTCCCCTTTCACCCCGTCCCTGCCCTGGAGTCTGCAAACATGAGGGTCTGGGCCTGCCTTATCGGTGAGTGACCTCCTCTCCTTGGGGACTCAGGGACCTCTGACCCCTGAGCTCATACCCTTAAGCGACTCCAACTTCCGGGGCCTTGTCCCTGGTGCTTGTGATAAGGGACATCTGGTTCTCCTTGCCTGATCCCCCAAGGGACCCAGCCTCTGCACACCCAGTCCCACCCTCTGAGGACCCCAAGGACTACCCGCCCCCCCCATCGGCCCTGACCCCGAGGGGGGGGTCACTCACCATTTGACATTAACCAGGCCCTTGGGGGAGCACAAAGGGCCTGGCTCCCAGCCCTGACCCCAGGCATGTGAGACCCCGCCCGTCTCAGGGACCTGAGTCTTGCCCAGTCCACTGCCCAGAGTCCTGCTTCCCAGCAGTGGGGTTTCTGGTTCAGAGATGTGCAGATTGTGTGTGTGTGTGTGTGTGTGTGTGTGTGTGTGTGTGTGTGTGTGAGTATTTAAGACAAGGAGAAAGCACCCCCTTGGGGCCTGCCCTCACTCTACCCTACCCCTCCAACCTCCCTTCCAGTGGCTCTGATGGGGATCCAGGCTGTTGGTAAGTGGCCTTGAGCACCTCTGTCTGGCCTTGCCCAGCTCCAACCCACCCCTGTCCAGTCTCACCCTCCAGGGGGACCCCGGCGGCCCCGTGGGCGCTTATGACCTCGGGCATTGCTCCCCCCAGAACCACCGCTGACCAACCTCCCACTTCCTGTGGGGCCCCTGCTCTCCTGGGAACCCAGGAGTTGGGGCCCCCAGCAGCGGCCAGGGCGGCCGGCCTCGCACTTCACGCTGCGGGCCAACCCCTGGCCCTGCCCTTCCCGGGCCCCGGGCCTCCTGGACGTCCCAGCCTTTCCTCTGTCCCCCCAGAGCGGCTGCGTCTGGCTGACGGCCCCCACGGGTGTGCCGGCCGCCTGGAGGTGTGGCACGGCGGCCGCTGGGGGACGGTGTGTGACGACGGATGGGACCTGCGGGACGCCGCCGTGGCCTGCCGCGAACTGGGCTGTGGGGGTGCGCTGGCCGCCCCCGGAGGCGCCTTCTTCGGGGAGGGCGCGGGGCCCGTGTGGCTGAGTGAGCTGGCCTGCCGGGGCAGTGAGGGGCAGCTGGGGCTCTGCTCCCACCGCGGCTGGAAGGCCCACATTTGCTCCCACGAGGAGGACGCGGGCGTCGTCTGTGCAGGTGAGAGGCCCTGGGCCCTCCTTCGGGGGCACTTCTGCAGATGTGACCCAGGGACTCGGACGGTCCAGAAGTCCAGGCACCCCCACCCCTGACGCCCCCTCCAAAACCAGGTGTCTCCCTCTGGGACTCCCAGCTGCCCACTGCCTGGGGGGGCCCCTGCCAAGCTCCTGTGCCGTCCCACAGGTCAGCGTGTGGCCAACTCCAGGGACAGGGACGATCCACCTTCGATCCTGGAGGGGGACCCCTGGCCGGGGCTGTCTGGGGAGCTGAGCCCGGGCTCTGAGCAGCCTCCTGTGACCCACGGTGAGTCCGCCCTGGCCACGCTTCCAGCTGTGAGGGGACTTCTGCGCTGGTATCTCCCAGGGGACAGACGGGGGCACCCGCTTCCCCACCTCGAGGGGCCCCTGTCACAGCCCCCTTCACACCCTCGGGGACTCCCGCAGGCAGCACAGTGCGGGCCCCCCGGCGGGAGGCTGAACAGCTCCCCACCAACCGCGCTCTGGCCGCTGTCTCTCCCAGCCCCCCGCCCGGCTGGGACCCCACAGAACAACTCCAGGAAGAAGAGCCCGCGGCCGCTCAAGCAACCCAAATCCACCAGGGCCCCTGTGCTGACGGCTGGAGCCCCCCGACAGGGTACGATCCGTGCAGCCTGGACTGACCTGGGGACCCCAGCATGCACTGTGTCCCTCGGGGTTCAGCGGGGCCCAGGCTCCCGTTGTGCCCCCACCCCACCCCCACCCCATCAGGGGCCCCAGGTGGCCGCTCCCTCCCTGGATCTCAGGCCACTGCTCCCTCTGGGGCTCAGTTTTCCCAGATGGAAAATGAAGGGTGTTTGAATCCGCTTTTCCCAAACTGCCTCGCACAAGACTCACCACCCCCTCCCTCCCTGCCCCTCCCCCCCCAGAGCGGCTGCGCCTCGTCTCGGGCCCCCACGGGTGCGCCGGCCGCCTGGAGGTGTGGCACGGCGGCCGCTGGGGGACGGTGTGTGACGACGGATGGGACCTGCGGGACGCCGCCGTGGCCTGCCGCGAGCTGGGCTGCGGGGGCGCGCTGGCCGCCCCCGGAGGCGCCAGATTTGGCCCGGGCTCAGGGCCCGTGTGGATGGATGACGTGGGCTGTGGAGGCGGAGAGCAGGCTCTGCGGGACTGTCCCCGAAGCCCCTGGGGTCGGAGCAACTGTGACCACAACGAGGATGCAGGGCTGGTCTGCACTGGTATGTCCACCGCCCGCCCCCGCCCCCTGGGTCTGCCCCTGCCCGCCTGCCTCGGTCAGTGCACCTGCTTTGTCGGGCCCTCCTCCCGCCTCGGCCTCCCTCTCCCCTCCCTCCTCCTTCCTCTTCCTTCCCTCCCCCTCCCTCTTCCTTCCCTCCCTCTTGCCTCTCTCCTTTCCTCCCTCCCTCCGCCCTCTTCCTTCCCTCTCTCCCTCCCTCCCCCTCCTCCTTCCCTCCCTCCCTTCTCCTCTTCCCTCCTGACTCTCTCCCTACCCCATCTCCCTCCCCCTCCTCCTTCCCTCCCTTCCTCCCTCCTCCTCTTCCTTCCCTCCCTTCTGCCTCTCTCCTTCCCTCCCTCCCTCCCCTCTTCCTTCCCTCCCTCCCCTCTTCCTTCCCTCCCTGCCTCCTCCTTCCCTTCCCCCTGCTCCTTCCCTCCCTCCCCCTCTCCCCTCCCTCCTTCCCCTCCCTCCCTCCTGACTCTCTCTTTCCCTCTCTCCCTCCCTCCCACTCTTCCCTCCCTCCTTTCCCCTCTCCCCCTCCCACAAATACCACTTAAGCACCATCCGTGCCTGGTCTGCAGACGCAGCATGAGACACAGTCCTCACTCTCACGGACTTCCAGTGCGTGTGCTGCAGGACCCAGCAAGCACAGGGCAGTTGCAGGGGCCGCCCATAGTTGTGGGGGGGAAAGCACAGGGGCTGCAGGCAGACAGTAGGTGCCCACCAGACAGGGGGGCAGGGGGTGGGCAATTCTTCAGGCAGCTGATGTGAAGGGGAAGAGGACGAGGATGTCCACCTGAGTCCCTGCTCTGTGCCAGGCAGCATGCTGGGCACCTCCCCTGCTGTCTCTGAGCCTCACCCCCACGTGGACAGCCTCTGGGGTGGGTATTCTCACCCCTCTCTTCCCAGATGTGGAGATGAGGTTCAGAGAATTAACCCAAATGGCCCAGATCACAGACTCAGCCCCAGACCCAGAACTTGACCAGCCGGGTCTGTCCGGCTACCGACAGGTCTGCTGGGCAGGCTGGGCATCTGAAGCTTAGGGTGGGGTGGGGGCGGAGCCCACCCACTTGGGTTGGGGCACTGAGCAGAGGGCCAGGGACAGTGCTGCACGGCGTGGGCAGGACGTAGGGGCAGAAGCGGGGCCTTCAGAGCCCAGGTCATGGGAGGTAAGTTGAGGCTCGAGGGAGGCCTAAGTTGCTGGGAAAGAGAAGTGAACCCTATTGAGGCGCCTGGTTGTCACACTCTGGATGCTACTCACATGTGCGGAGTGGAGCCCAGGGATTCTGCGGGACATCCTACAGTCACAGGACGGGCCCCCCACAGCAAGGGATGACCCGTCCCCCCCATGTCAGTGGTGCTGAGGTTGAGAAGCCCTGCTTTACAGGCCTGAAGCAGGCAGCCGGGGAGTGGGATCAGGGCCAGTGTCCGCAGGGCTCGCCCCCAGGCAGGCAGGGCATTGGGAGGTGGACAGACCAGAGCTGGACTCCTGCTGAGTGATTTCCCATCCTGGAGCCTTTTCCTCATCAGCAAACGGAAGGTGGGATACCTGTTGTCCAGCGTCATCGTGGGCAGGAAGCCCAGCCCCACAGATAGCTCGGTACCTGCGCATGGGTAGTTGCCTGAGCACGGAGCTCACACCGCTCATCCATCGCAGTCTCCTGTCTGTCTGTTCCCCTCCCTCTCCCCACATCCAGGCCCGGCCCCCCGGCTGCGTCTGGCTGACGGCCCCCACGGGTGCGCCGGCCGCCTGGAGGTGTGGCACGGCGGGCGCTGGGGGACCGTGTGTGATGATGCCTGGGACCTGCGGGACGCCGCCGTGGCCTGCCGCGAGCTGGGCTGTGGGGGTGCGCTGGCCGCCCCCGGAGGCGCCTTCTTTGGGGAGGGGGCTGGACCCATCTTCCTGGATGACCTTCGGTGTCGGGGTAACGAGACAGCCCTGCGATTCTGCCCAGCACGGCCCTGGGGCCAGCATGACTGTCACCACAGGGAGGACGCCGGGGCTGTGTGTGATGGTGAGGACACAAGGGAGAGGCTGGGGGTGTGGGTGCGCTAGAGCCTCAAGTGGAGGCACAGGAAGTGGGGGGCTCGTGGGGTGTCCTGACCGCCCACTTGCCCCGTCTTGTCCTCATCCATGAAACCTCATTCTGCATCAGTGGTCCTGGGATGGAGGGTGTGGGGAGCTGTCCAGCATCACCGTGGTGGTGATCACCTCCCCCCACTCCAGGTATGCCTCTTGGATATGTCCCTCCCACGGCCCCGGCAGTGGACAGCAACGGCTCTTTGCCCAGGGAGGCAGCGTCCAGGCCTCTGGCCCCCACAGTGAGCCAGGCCCCAGGGACAACAGGTGTCTCACCTCCTCCTGTCTCCCTCACTGTCCCTCGGGAGCCTGGACCAGAAGCTGGTGAGTCTGTTCTGCTCCCCGAGAAAACGGGGCCTTACCTACTGCTTCCTCCCCCGTAGTCAGCCCCCAGGCACCCTTTCTCCCTGCTCAGAGACTGTCTCATCCGGGGCGAAGACAAGGGCGGAGGAGGGAACAGAGCCCCATGCCCAGAAGGGTCTGTGCTTGGCTGAATGTTCTGCTGGTGCCATCTTGAAATGCGTGATTCTGGGGAGGCGGTCTCCTCACAACCACCAAAATGACTGGATCCACAATCGTTGTCATTTGTAAAACACAGGCCTTAGTATTATTCAGGTGCAGTGCAGCCAGCAGATCAAGACGGGACCGCCACTGGAAAGATAGTGGGTTTCTAGCCCACGCGCTGCAGGGGCCACGCAGGGAAGCGGCGCGTCGGCCAGGAGGCAGAGGGCGCGAGGGGGACCCGCAGCAAGAGCCTGGGCCGTGGCTTCTGTGGGAAGGAGCAGGCAAGGCCGAGGAAGCAGGCTTAGGGTCGGCTCGCCTGGATCGTTTCCCGAGCGGTGGGGCGCAGGGGCTGCCCCTGGTTGTCGGGCGCCTGAGGGCGGGTGGACAGCGGCCCAGAGGGTGAGCGCCCCCCCGGAGCAGGTGGGGGGTGGGCTCTGGATCGGCTGGCGTGCGTACAAGAGGCACGCTCCGCTGGTTTCCCGTCTCTCGGAATGAGCTGTCCCTCGAGGGCAGTCCCTGCAGGGTCAGGAAGGCCCCGAGAGGTCACAGCGTCAGAAACACAGACAGTGAGAGGCCTGGTTAGCACAGCTGACTCGTCAAGGGTGGGAGACTTGGTCTGCCGGAGGCCTCTTTCCCCCTCTTCCTGTGGCACTCAGCGCTCACTGGCTCGTGTGGCCGGTGCTGTCGCAGACACGGTCTGCGTCTCCCTCGGGTGACGCTCGCGGCCACGCGGGCCGTGGGTGCTGCCTGGTGTCCGTGTTTCAGAGGAGGCCACATGGCTGAAACACGGGTGAAAGCAACTTGCTCCAGAGCCCACCTTCTCTTTTTGGTTCACTGCGGTAAACTATACGTACCATGAAACTGACCCCTGCAACTGTTCTTAAGTGTACATTTCAGTGGCATTAAATACACTCATAAGGTCGGGCAGCCACCACCATTCAGCTGTAGGACTCTGTCGCCATCCCAGACAGACTCCCCATTCCCCCTGCCCCAGCCCCAGGCACCCACCCCTCTACTTTCTGTCTCTACGAACTTGACTCCCCTAGGGACCTCATGCAGATGGAATCCTATAGTATTTGTGCTGATGTCCTCTAGGTTCGTCCATGGGGCGGGTGTCCGAATTCCCTTCCTTAGAAAGGCTGAATCCTATTCCATTTTGTGTGTGTGCCTCACTTGGCTGTCCCTCCATCCAGTGATGGACACCCAGGCTGTGTCCACCCTTTGGCCACTGTGAACGGTGCGATGAACATTTGTGTGCAAGTATCCATTTGAATAGCCATCTTCCCTTTATTTGTGGTAGATCCCGAGGAGTGGGATTTCCGGATCATATGGTAATTCTGCGTTGAACTTTTCGAGAAACCCAGACCGTGCCTGACTCTATCCCTTGTGCTTGCCGCCAGGACGGATGGATGTGGGAAAGCCCAGATGGACAAATGGGTGGATGAATGCAAGGCAGGTGGAGGGACTCAGCGAGCTGGACGGCTTCCTGACTAATTCTTTGGGTCTCTTCCAACCTAGGGTCCCCCCAGCTGCGCCTGGTGGCAGGGCCCAGCAGGTGTTCAGGCCGGCTGGAGGTGTGGCACAATGGGCGCTGGGGGACGGTGTGTGATGACAGCTGGGACCTGCGGGACTCAGCTGTGGTCTGCCGGGAGCTGGGCTGCGGCAGAGCTCGGCAGCAGGACCCTGCGGCTGGCCGCTTTGGCTGGGGGGCTGGCCCCATCTGGCTGGACGACGTGGGGTGCTTGGGGACCGAGGCCTCACTCTCAGACTGCCCTGCTGCGCCCTGGGGGAAGCACAACTGTGCTCACAATGAAGACGTTGGAGTCACCTGCACTGGTAAGGAGGCCCTGCCCACCTGCTGGCTCCTGGAGGGCTTCCTGGAAGAAGGGATAGGAATTAACATCTACGCTAACATCTACTGAGTGCTGTCTCCTAAGCCCCTGCCCCGGGCTGGGTGTTCCCACACCTGTGACCGCACTCACGCCTCACAATTAGTACAAGCTGGTGGATGTTAGACTCATTTTACTGAGGAAGCCGTGGCACAGAGAGGTTAAGTAACTTGCCCAAGGTCACACAGCAACTAAGTGGCAGAGTTGGGATTCTTTCTCCTCCCCAAGATAAAGGAGGTGAAAAGAGGGACACTGGGAGACGGAGAGAAGCCAAAGTGAGGGCCAGCTGCAGTAAGTGCAAGCGTTGTGTCTGTCTCGTTCGTTTGCTAACATTTATGGAGTGCCACTGAGCCAGGTGCTGGGGCCTCAGGATGCAACGATCACAGTCCCGGCCTTTGGGAAGCTCACAGCTCACTGATAGAAAGAGATGCACCAACAAATCACCGCAAACCCGTGTGACGTGTTATCATTTGGGGGGGCCCAAGACCAACCTCAGGTTCTGTGATCTTCTAGAAGGACTCACAAAAATCAGAAGAGCCGTCAAAAACCAGTCAAGGCAGAGGCACAGGGGCTGGTTCAGGGGAGACCTTCACGGAGCTGCAGCCGTTGTCCCAGGAGAGCCCTGCAGACAGCACTCAGTTGTCCCAGCAGGGGCGAGTGACCCCACACACGCAGCACTGCCAAGCAGAGATGGTCCCCTACCCCGTGTGCAGTTTTTATAGGAGCTTGGTTACAAGCTATGGCTGCCTGCCGGCTGGCTGCCCATACATCACAATGTTGGCGCCGACTCTCTGGGTAGCCCCAGGAACCAGGGGCCAAGGGCCAAACTTTTCTTTGGGCACAGGTGACACTTTACTGCACACAGGTGCCAATAAGAGAGATGTGACAACAGTGGTGACCCACAGGATGGAGTCACTGAAGCTAAAGCCACAGAGCCACAGAAGGGTTTTGAGCTGGGGAGTGACCCGCCAGACCTGGTACCACTCTGGTAACTGGTAAGAGCTGGACAGGGAGAAAGGGAGACTGTCAGAAGTTACAGGAAGTGACGCCATGGGTGGCCCCAAGATGAAGAGGAGAGGTCGGACGTGGGAAGGGCAGGGAGGATCAGTCACGTCACAACTGTAAAAGCCAAGGAGCAGGGGGTGGTGTTTCTGGCCAGGAGGTTTGTATCCCCAGCATCTGGCACAGTGCCTGGGTCATAGAAGATGCTTGATAAATGTTGGTGACATGCATGAGTGAATGAATAATGAACAAATGAATGGAAACTTGGTGATTGCAGAGATGAGAGAGGAGAGATCTAAAAGACAACCTTGTCATTATGGTATCCACCATCTTCCCTGTCCTCTCCTCCCACCTTCCAGACACCCCTGGCCTGGACTCCATCGCAGACCCCTTCAGTTGGAGCTGGATCCCTGGCCTGGGTAGAGATCCGGATGCCTGGCTCCCTGGGGAACTGGCCACCAAGCCCCCCGCAAAGCTGACCCCCAGTGTTCCCGAGAAAACCACCACCAAGGCCCCAGGGAAAATGCCCAAGAGTACTAAGAAGTGGGTGACCAAAAATGCAAGGAGACCGACCACTCAGCCCCCTGCGATGCCAACCACTAAACACTCCAGGGTCCTGGGCACCCAGAGGCCCCCTGAACTGACCTCACGTACCACTACAACCCTGACCACTGAAGCCTCCCGAAGAACAGTTTCTGAGTCTACTACCAAGTTGACCACTGAGGTTCCCCACAGGACGACCTCACATACTACTGCAACACGGACTCCCCGGGCTCCCCGAGAACGGACCGCTAAGACCGTGGCAACATCAACCACTCAAGGCCCCCGAGAAATGACCTCTGAGGCCACGGTGAAGCGAATCCCTCTGGCCTCCGTGGAGCCATCCGCTGACACCCCAGCACAAGGTTCTCCAGAGTCTTCCAAAGACCCAGCCCCCTCCCCCACTGGGAGCACCGCTGGGGAATCAGGTGAGCGGAGGGAACATGAAGAGGTGAGGCTGACCCCTCTTGACCCCTCCTGACTTGGGGTCTTCTACCAGCAGGCCCGTTCCGGGTGCGTCTGGCCGATGGGCCCAACCGGTGTGCTGGCCGGCTGGAGGTGTGGCATGCTGGGCGCTGGGGGACAGTATGCGATGACAGCTGGGACCTGCGGGACAGTACCGTGGCCTGCTGGGAGCTGGGCTGTGGAAGGGTCCGGGCCCGAGTGGGCAAAACCCACTACGGCCCCGGGACCGGTCCCATCTGGCTGGATGACGTGGGCTGCAAGGGAATGGAGGCCTCGCTGAGTGACTGCCCTGCTAGGGCATGGGGCCAGCACAACTGTGACCACGAGGAAGACGTGGGCCTCACCTGCACTGGTACTGGGGATGGGGTGGGGGACCCAGAGTCACTCCAGGAGGTTCTGGAAGGGTAGTCTGGAGCAGCAGCAAGGACCTGAGACAGGGTGGGGCTCAACCCGTGCCCCACTTTCTCCCAAGGCTACGCGGATGAGGATGATTATCCTCCCTGGACCTGGGATCCCACCTCGGGAGAGGACCTGGCCAAGGCGACCACCGCTGCAGGGGTACCTGGACACAGGCTCTCCTGGGGCACCACCAAGAGCCCAGGGGCCCCCTCCCCGGCGACAAGGCGTCTTCCGGACACAGGTGAGGTGCACGGCCAGGGTGCGGATGGGGCCCCCATCAATTTGTGTGCGCCTCCCGGCAGGGCTTCCCAAGAGACCCCGAAGTGAGCGGGCCTGGGTGTCGGAGATCACGGACGGGTTCTCCGCGGCTCTAGAGACCCTAAAACGTTCCCTCCTTGGGCTCTCCTCGAGAGCCTTGAAGAGGAGACCCCCGTGTGTCTCTGAGCATCAGACCAGGCTCAGCACGGCCTGACCTCACAGGCCTCCCGCAAACCAGCCGCGACACCTGAGACTGGGCCCCTCCAGCCAGAGCCCCGAGACCTCCCAGCTGGCCGAGGTCACCACGCCATCCTGCAGCCCCCTACAGCTTGGCCCGTGCGGCCGACCTGAGTGTCCTTTCACCCTGCGGCCACACCCGGAGCCCGTGCGCCCCAGCCCACGTGCTCCATTGCCTGCTCTCGGGGGCTTCTCCGCGGCGTCTTCCGGGCCCCTGCGTGCTTCCCTGCGCGTGCGCTTGCTCTCCCGGCTTTCCCCGCGGCGTCTCCCAGGCCCCGCGTCCCTGCGCATGCGCACGTGCTCTCGCGGGCTTCGCAGCCGCTGCCGCCCAGCGTCCCTGCGCATGTGCATGTGTGCGCACGCGCGTCCGCGGCTCTTCCATCTTCTCCCCCCCGCCCCGCTCTCGCTCTCGCTCTTCCATTCCCCCACTCCACGTCTCCATCGCTCTGCTGTTCTCCTGGTCTGCTAGTCTCTCACCATCGCTCTCGTGTGCCTACATCCAGTGCACACTCCCCGCGTTCCTGTTTTCCCACAGTCGATGCCTCCATCCTCCCCTGTTCTCGCTCTCTCCGCCTCCTCCTCCTCCTCTGGGGCCCACTGTTTCCCACGCCGGCGGCTCGGCCTCCCCTGCGTGCCCTGCTGTCTGCCTGCCCCGCACCCCGGCCGCTCGTGCTTCTTGCCGCCCCTCTGTGCCTCGCACGCTGACTCCTTCGCCTGCAGCTCACGGCTGTCTCCTCCCGCCCTGGCCCCGCCTTTTTCACTCCATCCAGCTTGCTGCCCCCTCCCTCCTTCTCCGTGTGCTCTCCCATCCCCCGAAGGTCCCACTTCTGCCTGTCGCCCCGCGCCCCTCTCCTTGTCTTCTCCTGAGGGACTCGTCGCTTCAGGAACGGGGCGCCCCGCCCCTCGGGCATTTTCCCGCCTTTTTCTGGCGCTCAGCACGCACGCGCACTCCGCTGTCCTCGGGAGGAGGAGTGGGCCCAATCCGCTTCACGCCCTGTGACGCCACAGGCGCGCTGCGCCTCCTGATTGGCCGGCAGACCCACGCCCGCGGTAATAAAACCCGGCGAAGCGCTCCGTGGGCGTCCAGAGCGGCGACCTGTACGCGAGGTTGGGCTCGTCGTGAGGGGAAACGGAGGGGAGGAGCGGGCCGAGGGGCCGCCGCGCTTTAGGGTGGGGGATCGGAGTTGTGAGGTAGGGCCGGTCCTGCCCAGTTTTCCGAGGTGCTGCTCCCGGGTGCATTGCGGCTGGGGTTCTAGAGCCTTTGTTCTCTGCAACCGGCGCAGACCCCTGTCTGTCGTCTGGCGCCCCCTCGTGGCGGAGACGGTCAGACGCGGGGATGGAGTTCCTTCTTGGAGTGGGGGGGAGGGGAGGCGACTACGTGAGCTCAGAGAAGTGCAGAATTGCGAGCCGCTCAAGGGAAATCTCGGGGTGGTCCCAGATACAGTAATAAGGGGGCCAGATGGGGAGTGGGAGGAAGGACAGACATGAATTCCTATCCTCACTGCAAGGTGACCCTGAAAATAGATGACTCCAGTTCTTTGAGCCTGTTTCTTCCTCTGGAAAAACAGTCCAGCCGAGCTAACTCCGTGCTGGGCACGCATGATTCCAACAACCGGGAGACCTAGGTCCTGTTAACGCCCGTGTTTCAGATGGGGAGAAAATCTGACTCAGAACTTAAACACAGGAGCCACTGTTGAGGTCCATCTTACATGATTTCACACACATTTTGCTCGTTGGGTTGGGAAAGATTACTGAATTACTGAGCTAATTATCAGCGAGTTGCTTAGTCCAACTCTTCGGCTTCCAGTTGTGGCTCCACCAAGATGAGAACTAGCTGGGTGACCTCAGGTCCCAATCCCATGAACAAAATGTGTGTGAAATAGTTTAAAACCACAGAACGTTGGTGGTTAGACTGATTTACCATAAATGAACAACAGCTGCAGGATCCCAGGGAAGGAGTTGTTATTTCTAGTGGAGCAATCAGGAAAAACCTTGCGGAGCAATGGTATTACCCAGCGGCAGACACCAGGAGGAAGGGAATTCTCAGAGGGGCAAAGGCTCTAGGTGAGAAACCGCATCGCCAGGAGGACACTGTCATCTCCCTGGACCCTTAGCTCCATCGCGCGTTTGTTTAACTGTCAGTTTCTGTGGCTACCATAACATAACCACACATGTACTCCCTTGAAACAACACAAGCTCATTTTGCAGTTCTGTGCGTCAGAAGTCCTACAGGGCTCTCCCAGGGCTGACACCAAGGTGTGAGCAGGGATGTGTTCCTTCCGGAGGCTCTAGGGGAGGAGAATCTGTTCCTGTACCTTTTCTGGCTTCTAGAAGCCCCACATTCCTTGGCTCGTGGCCCCTTCCTCCATGTTCAGAGCCAGCAGTGTTGCACCCCTCTGACCTCTCTTCTGTCTTCACATCTCTCTCTGTCCTGATTTTAAGGATTTGTGTGATTGGATTGGGCCTACTTGGATTGATGCAAGATAATCTCTTCATCTCAAGGTCTGGACCTTTAATCACATCTGCACTATCCCTTTGCCACAAAAAGGTAACCTATTCACAGGTTCTGGGGATTAGGGCACAGGCATCTTTGGGGGAGAATTATTCTGTCTGCCGTCAAATGTGTGCTGTAGAGACTCAGCAGAGACACATTTGTTGACTGAATTGTAACAGCTGAGGCTAGAGGCTTCAAAGGTTGAATTTTCACTTTCTAGTTCATTGAAGTAACATTTTTCGAGGCTTCTCGGAATTTGGAGACGCAGACATTAACTCGTGTGTCAAATACCTGCGGTGTGACAGGCGTGACTACTAACCCCTGGGAACAGAGCAGTGATGAGCAAGGGAAAGGGAGGCTGAGGTTTGCAGTTTGGAATAGGATGGCCGGGAGATGCCTTACTGAGAAGGTGCCCTTTAAGTGATGACCTTCAGGAGGAGAGGGAGAAAGCCACGCAGATACCTGGTTGGAGAGTGTTTCATACAGAGGGAACAGTGCCTTCGAAGGCTTTGAGGTGGAAGTGTACTTAGCTGGTTCCAGAAATGGCAGCAAGGTCAGTGGGGCTGAAATGGAGTGGTTGATCGGAATGATGGCAGGAGATGAGATCTGTGCTGGGGAGCCCCGAGGGAGCTAAAGGTGCATTCCAGGCAGAGGGAGCAGCACATGCAAAGGCGCTGTGGTGAGATCTTGAGAGAATGGCAAAGATACCAGCATGGCTGAAGCAGGGTAAGCCAGGCAGGGTGAGAGTGATAGGAGAGGGCTAGACTCTGAGTTTTATTCTCTATGCAGCAAGAAGCCCTCAGTGGAGCATTTTGAGCTAGGAAGGACATGGTCACATGTGCATTTTCAAAGCAGTCACCCAGGATGCTGCATGGGAAATGGATGGAGGAGCTAGAGTGCATACAGGGAGGCTGAGAGGTCTCTGGAAAGGTGACAGTGGTCTCTGCCGGGGTGGCAGTGGAGACTAAGAAGTGGATTATGTAAGCTATATTTTGGGAGTTGAGCTGATGGATTTGAGTGATGGGTTGGGTAGGGTGTGTGAAGAGGGAGGTGGGAGATGGGGATCCACCTTTTACTGGATCAGGGACTACTGCAGCTGGATCCACAGGATCCACAGTGGGAATATTAGATCCATTGGTGATGCGTTTAACACACCCAAGTGGAGACATTAGATACGTAATACTGGAGCTCTGAGGAGTGCTTGGGCTGAAGATATAAATTGACAGGATGGAATTTGAAGCTGTGGGAATGGATGAAGCTGTGCAGACAGATAGCCTTGTCTAATGGACCTCCCACACCCAGTTGGGAGGTGGGATGATTGATGGATTTGGGCTTTTGCTGTATGTTATGGCTGCATGAGGTCATGCAGAGGGAAGGGGATCCAAGAGTAAATGCAGGATTAAATTCAGAGGTTGGATGAAAGTATTAACAATCATAGCTAGTATTCATTGAATGTGCTCCACATGTCAGGGACCATCTACCAGCATCACATGGCTTAACTCACTTCCTCCCCCAAGGAACCTTATGAGATCAGTTCTATCCTTAACACCCTTCTACAGATAAGGAAACGGAGGTACAAAGAGGCCAGTACAGCAAAGGGCAGAGCTTGGATTCTAACTCCAGGATTTACACTCTTAACCACTCTAGCCATGGAGACGGGGAAGGAGCATATGACAGAATTAGCTCTGAAGAACCCAGAAAGCATAAAGCAGGGCATGACTTCATTGAGGGGGGGAGGGGAGTGGCCTTTGAATGAAATCTTGAAGGATGAATAAAAGCTCACCAGGGGAGGAGTAGGGTAAGACTCAGGAGATCTGCACCCCAAGGGAAAGAGGTCTCCATTTAGGACCAGGTAGACCTGCATGGGTCTGAAGCCTAGCACTGCTCCTTGGCTGTGTGACTTTGGGAAAGTTCCTTGCCCTCTCTGGGCTTCAGTTTGGTCATCTGTAGCAAAACGGCAGCTTCTCCACCCACCCTCTCCGCATGAGATTGCCAAAAACTAAAATGTCTGACAGCATCAAGGATGTGGGATGAAGGTGGGCATGAGAGTCTGCACCTACTTCGGAGGGCAGTGTAACAACCTCTAGGGAGATGCAGCTGCCTTCCACACAGCAGTTACACATTAGGTACTGAGGAGTTCTCACTCATGAACCCAAGGACACAGATCTCAGGAATTCACTGCAGCCATATTTGTAACAGCAAAACACTGGCCACAGCCTAACCACCTGTCAGCAGGGGCACAGAGGAATCAACAGTTGTGTATTCATACGACGGAATAGTATATGAAGGTTAAAAAGAAGCAGCTAGAGATAGATGAATTTAATTCAAAGAATAAGCTTATCACATGCCAGGCTTTGCGACCCCATGCAGTAGACCATCATGGTACCCATTTTACAGGTGAGGAAACTGAGTCATGGAGAAGTTCAGTGACTTGCTCACCCAGCTAGGAAGGGACACACCCACAAACCAAGCTGCAAAAGGACGTATGCAGTATATAGGTAGATGGGCAAAGTCTTCAACTTAGGAAGCTAAAGCATGGAGAAACAATATGGCATCAGAGAGTCCTTCAGGGAAGGGGTGTGATTGGGCCTCACAAGGACTGTAACTCTGGAATGCTGCTTCTTAAATTAAAAATGCATATTTTAATGAAAAAAATCAAATTGATCCCATGCTAACGGACCACGAGCAGGTGGCCATATCTTAGAGGACATTTCAAGAACACAGAGGCCCAAGGAGTATGCCTGCAGTTGGTGGGCTGACATTTTAACGGAGTTCAATTTATGTTCTCAGTGGAGTTCTCCTAAAACCCAGCATCTTGAAAAGAAATCTTCACCGCTGATGGTTTTTCTCTCATATTTTTTCCATTTTTAACTTTTTAATTAATAGTACTGCTAATGGTTTTTAAAATTCCTAATGAGTGTGACCGTCAGGTAGGATTTCACGGGTTATCCTCTTAAGATATTTGACAGGCATGGGGAAGGTATTTAATTAAGAACGGTTAGTAATAGGGAGACATGACCGAGGTATCTGCAATGCTGGTCATCAGGGTGAAAATTGACCCATGTTCTATTCATGTGTAATGTATTAGCAGGTGACAGAGCAAGGGATTTCTGCAACTGGGACAGCTAGCTACAGAGCTCAAAGTGACCAGGACAAACATGCCTAGTATGTCAGATACCATCCTTCTGCCTGGTTTCACATGCAGAGTGGGAAAATATCTGTGGTGGAGAAGGCAAAGGCAAAGGCTCAGAGGTGCACAGAGGCTAGATGTGAACACCTCAAGGTTTGGGGTCCAGGGTGAGCAGCAACACCATGTGGAAGGCGGCATGGTAAGAGGGGGTGCTGGAGAGGTGGGCAGGGGGCAGTTAACCAAGTGAGATGAGGAACATGGACTTTACAGTTGTACAATGTTGTGGATACACTCAAACCCACGGAATTGTACACGTTAAGGTATGTGAATTATATGTCAACAAAACTATTGTGTTTTTTAAATGATTTATTTATTTACCTGAGAGAGAGAAAAAGCATGCACGCACACATGCAAGTGAAGGGGAGGGGCAGAGAGGAAAGGGGAGAACCTCTAGCAGACTCTGAGTGCTGAGCATGGAGCCCCATGTGGGGCTGGATCTCACAAACCTGAGATCACAAGGTGAGCTGAAATTAAGAGTCAGACGCTTAACCAACTGAGCCACCCAGGCACCCAACAAAGCTATTGTTAAAATAAGTTTTTTGATCCACCAAGCTAGAAGACTGAATTCAGTCTTTCTATTCTCCCTATATAAAATGATATACTTTACATTATATTTTACATTATAAATGGTATATTTTTATTATTACACAGCTGACCATTGAACAACACGGGGGCTAGGGGCACTGACCCGCATGCAGTCAAAAATCTACATATAACATTTGACTCCCTCAAAACGTAACTACTAATAGCCTACTGTTGACTGATAACATAAACAACACATATTTTGTAAGTTATATATACACACATATATATTATACACTATATTTTTATAATAAAGTAAGCTAGAGAAAAAAGTTACTAAAATCATAAGGAAGAGAAAATATATTTATAGTACCATACTGTATTTATGGAAGAAATCCACATACAAGTGTCCTGCATAGTTCAAACCTATGGTGTTCAAGGGTCACTGTATATTATACATTCATATGTTATATAAAATTATTGTCATGTAGAGATTATCCAAGTGTATTCATCTAAAAACAATAGGGAAAATAATACAGAAATGTTCCTAGTGGTTCATTAATAAAGATATTATAGGGTTGTTTTTTTTCCCCGAGGGAAAAATAAAGAATGAGTAGGGGCAGGGACATCAGGACATTGACATAATAACTGTTCTTATTTTATAAGCTGGTTTAGTCCAAGTTTCTGTTCTTGGTAGTTCAGAGCATCTCAGCTGAGTCACCAGGATGGCTGTGAAGTCAGGGAGGAGATTGGGGTGGTGGTCTAGTTGAGAGAGGATGAAGCCTGAGTTTGGGTCCAAGAGGAACAGAGGGTCAAAATCAAGTGAAGCGAGACTCAGTTCTCCCTATATCTCTCAAGGTGATGAGGATAGTTATGAGCCTTCCCGGACGTGGGATACACCTTCAGAAGGGGCTCTTCCCAAGGGGACACCCACCGCAGGCAGACCTGGATCCATTCTTACCACCACTATCACCCGGAGCCCAGGCCATTCCTCTCCAGCTCCAAGGATCCATGGGGACACAGGTGAGGCATGTAGCTGTGGCAACCAGGTTGTTTGTGTTGTGGGGTAGAGAAATGGACTCCAAATTCCCCAGTGGTGACCCTACTCTTACCCCAGAGACCCAACAGAAATGTATCCTGAAACAAGGGGTTATTATCTACATCAGTGGCCCTCAACTGGGAATAATTGGCAATATCTGAAGATGTTTGGGATTGTCATGACTAAGAGTAGTGAGGCTACTAGAACCTAATGGGTAGAGGCCACAGATGTTGTTACATATCCTACTACATACAGGACAGTCCCCCACAACAGAGAATCATCCAGCTCCAAATATCAACGATGCCCAGGTGGGGAAGCCCTAACCTATACTATGTAATTCACTCTGACAAGTCAATAAAAAAATGACAGGAAACCCTATACGAGAATGGGTAACAGTTATGAATAGGTGATTCACAGAAGGGAAAGCCCAAATGGCCAACAAGTATACGTAGAAACATTCACACTCATAAGAAATCAGGATATTCAAATTAAAATGATGACAAGCATGGACAAAATTTGAAAGGTAGGTAATATCGAGTGTGGGTGAAGATGTGGGAATACAGACATCCCCACTGGATATAGCTATTTGATAAAGACAGTTTAGTGAAATTAAGTATGATTGTGCATTGTGACCCAGCAATCCTCTTCCTGTATTCCAGAGAAATTCTTGAACAGGCTCCTAAGGGAAACCTATGTGAGGGTTTTCTTTGGAATGTGATATCAGGGAGTTGGAGGCAGGTTACATGTCCCGCAGTGGGTAACAAGAGAAATGCAGTGGGTACACATGATGGAATCCCATGCGATAGCTAAAGCAATGACTAGCTATACACAGAGCAACATGGGCGGTAGGAACAACATAATATGGAGGAAGACAGCAGCAGAATGAAATTTCCAATGACTTGCAAAAACTAAAAAGCACAAACACAAAAATACACATACACTTAATATATTAACATATATACATATATGCCTTGTATATTGTATAAGATATTGTATAAGGACATATGTCAAATACATTAATGGAGGTAGCTGTGGGAGAAAGTGCAAGGGATGGAGATCGGGGAAGAAAAGGGAGAAGAAAGAAGAGACATTGCAGGACTGTTGATGACAATATACAGAGGAGTATGATTAGCTTAGCTCTCTGTACCTTGCATCTGAAAAATTAAAAAGACCACTGTAGGCATCTGAACCCCTACAATATTTAAGCAAGCTGAGATTCTTGAAATAATAACTAAACCAGTTAATATTTACTGAGCAATATACCATGTGTTGGGTACTATTCTAAGCACTTTACGTATATTACCCCTTTAGCCCTCAACATCTATGGGAGCCCTATGATGTAGGTACTAGAATTATGCCCATTTCACAGATGAGAGAAATTGAGGTATGGACATCAATGACTATGACAGTATTAATAATCACAAGAGTGCCTGTTACATGCTAGGCACTGTCCTAAGTCCCTGTACACACAGGAGCTCCCTGAATCATCACAGCTCTACAAGGGAGGTCCGTTGATCATCCACAAACTGAGATTCAAGGCAGTTAAATAACTTGTCCATGGTCACCCAGTTAGGAAGCGACAGATCTGGGGTTTAAGCCCTGGCTGGAGGCCAAACCCTTTACTTAACCACTTCTCTACTGCTGTAAACAAATGGCAAGAACAGGATGCACATCAAAAATCCTACAGGAAAACTGGAATTCTCTAGAGCTGTATCGTTCAGTATGGTAGCTATCAACACAGGTGGCTTTTTACTTTAATGAATCAAAAATTTGAAAAATGAGGGCAACCCCCTCAGGTCCCCTCCCTCCTTGGGAGTTTTGTATTATCACTTTGCTAAGTCTCAATAAACCTTGCTTTGCTGCCCACAAAAAAAAAAAAATTTTTTTTTAAATGAAACTTTCATTTCCTTAGTTGGACTAGCCACATTTCAAGTACTCGGTGGCCACATGTTATCATATCCATCACTGAGAAAGTGATTATTAATGACCTAGACTCTGAATGCAAAGGACTTTGCTTCAAATCTTGTCCCCACAATTTGCGAACTGTATCTGTGAGACCTATGGCAAGTTACCTACCCTCTTGGCCTGACTCCCCTCATCTGCAAAAAGGGATAAAATTCTCATTTACCTGGAAGCTGAGCCAGGAAGGGGGTGAGGCCTCTCACTCTACTCAGGCCCTAAATGTAAGGGGCTGCCAAAACACTCAGTTATCAAGGTAAATAGTATCTTTATAGTTTTAAAAATAAAAATTAATGTAAAACATTCACAATGAACTAAATATCAAAAATTTAACTAGAGGCAGGATCCCATCTACCTCACTTGACTTTCCCTAATCCTGGCCCCGTCAGATTCTGTCGGGGTAAAATTTTGACTTTTTTGTTCACAGTGGATCTCTTGCAATAATTTTGTTTAAAAATGTGACATAAAAATCTTGACTACTGAGATTACGCTCAGAACCCTCTTGCATCCCCCCTCATGCTTCTGCACCTTCTGGCATCTCCCACATTCCTCCCCCCATGTGCCCGCTCATCCCCTCTGCCCTTCAGCCCCTCCTGCATCCCCAGGTAAGCCTCCACATCCCTCACACTCCCGCATTTTCCCACATGCTTCCACAACCCCCTGCAGCCTCCCCCTTCTGCCCCCCACGTTTCCGCCCCCTCCCGCCTTCCGCGGTACCCCTCACCTCCCTTGCGCTCCCTCACCCGCGGTGGAGGACGCCAGGTGGCGCCTGGAGACATCACAGGTGGCGGGGAGGTGGGGCGCTAGGGCGGGGTGAAGTCTGCTGGCAACCCATGATGTCACAAGGCCCTGCGCCCTCCCGTTGGTCGGCTCCTCCCTGGAGGGGCGGGGCGGGCCACGGGGGTGGGCGGGGCAAGCTGACCTCGGCCATCTGTCTTTCCTCCTCCTCCAGGTTCCCTGAGGAAACCGTGGCCGGAGCGTCGGCTGCAGCGTCCCACAGCGGCCAGGACGGCGCCCCCTGCCGCTTCCCCAGTTCCCTCGGCCTCGCCAGAGCCCCCTGGCCCACCGGTGACCCCCGACTCTGCGCCACGGCTTATTCCCGAGACAGCTTCAACGCGGGAGGTGACCTCTGACCCTCCTGGCACTTTGCCACCCAGCCCAGACCTGGCCTCCCGGATGAACTCTGACCTCACCTTGACAACCCCTGGCCTCACTCTGTCTACCCCTGAGGCCGCTGTGATTCCAGCGCTGACACCTGATCTCTCACCCCCCCTACCACCCACCTCGCCCAAAGAACTGACCTCTGACCCCTCTGCACCAGCAGTGGTGACCCACCTTTTTTCTACCTCAGAGTTGACTCCAGAATCTGACACAACCCCAAACTTGGACACAGCTCCATACGCCAACACAGTTCCAGATCATTCCAGATCCCCAGACCCTTCCACAAGCCCCCACCCCACTAGCACCCCTCACTCCACCTTGACCTCTCACCCCTCCATGACCTCTCAACCCATGACCACCCCTCACTCCACCATGACCCCACAACTCACCACGACCCCACAACCCACCACACCTCCACAACCCCCCACACCCCCCCAACCCCCCCCACCCCCTCAACCCATCACGTCCCCTCCTCCTACCACAGCCCTTTACCTCGCCACAACCCCTCAACCCACCATGACTCCTCGGTCCACCACACCCCCTCAGTCCACCGCCACTCAACCCACCACAACCCCTCACCCTATCACAACCCCTTACCCTGCCACGACCCCTCACCCCACCATGACCCTTCATTCTACCACCTCTGCTCGCCCCGCCATGACGGCCGACCCTACCTCAACCCCTATGATCACTATCAAGTCCATTCTAACTTCCTTGGGAACAGGACTCTTCTCTCCCACGCCAGCACCAACAGTCAAGCCTAGCCTACAGCCCTGGTTGACCTCCACGGGGTCCTCCCGTCTCTCTACATCCCAGATGTCGAGCCTAGCGCCTTTTCCAGCCTCAGAGTCCAGCCACTCCAGGCCTTCTCCAGCCCCAAGCATGGACACACTGTCCACTCAGGACTTTGAACCACCAAGAAGCCAGAGCCCCAAACCAAGCCTACCACCCACCCAGACCCCACACTCAGGCCCTGACCCTACTGTGACCTCTGACCTCCACCTGTCTTCCATGGCCCACCCCTTGGCTCAACCTCTCCCTGACCGTCTCACCCCAAAGCCAGCTCCTTGTCAGAGCCCAGACCCCCTTGGCCCATGTGTGGCGCCGCCACCACCCGTAAGGGTCATGGCCTGTGAGCCGCCTGCCCTGGTGGAGCTGGTGGCTGCTGTGAGGGACGTGGGTGGCCAGCTGCAGAGGCTGACGCTGGTCCTGGAACAGGAACTGCAGCAGCGCCAAGCCCTGGGACTGGGGCTGACCCAGCTGGTGGAGGCCACCCGGAACCTCGGGCAGCTGGGTGAGGTTGTGAAAAGACTTGCTGAGGGGGCCTGGCCCCCCAGCACATCTGCACCAACCACCACCACCCCAGAGGAGGAAGAAAGGCCTCTGAGGGGAGACGTGTGACCCTGTATGGGATTTGAGGGGCTAAGACACGCCCAAACAAAAAATGAAAACCAAAGTATCTAATTAAAAACAAAATATCAGTGACATTTGTGGGGACCTAGGGGGAACTCCAGAGAGATGGAATCACAAGATTGGTCTTGATTTGTCAATCCCACAGGCACCAGGCAAGGCAATGGTGTTTATGGTGATGGTGTTGGTGATAATGGGCGATGAGCATGATGGTCGTTGTGACTGTGGCAGACGTATGGTGGGGAGCTTTGCAATGGCAGTGATGGTGGTGATGGTCATGGTGACAACGATGGTGGTGATGGAAGTGAGGTTGGCCATGATCATGGCGGTGATGATGATGAAGGTGCTCACGGCCATGGGCATGAGTGTGACGACATAGTGATGAAGATCATGATGGGGGTGCGGGTGCTGAAGATGATGCCACCATGGCACCGACGAAGCCCCGCGGTGGGAGAAATCTTTGTTTTGTTCACAGATGTATGCCCAGCTCTTCGAACAGAGCCTGACGCAGAGTGCACACTCCTTAAATACCTCTTGAATGAATGAATGAGTACATGATAATAATAATAATGACTAATATTTGTTGGGTACTTCTTTTGGGTCAGGCTCTGTTTTAAGGGCTTCAAGTGCATAATGTCACTTTATCTTCATGAACACCTGCTGAGGAGAGTACTGTTACCACAGCTCAGCAGAGAAGGAGTGAGCTTTGGAGCCTGAACGCCTGAGTTTGTTTGTGGCCATGAACCTGAGCCAGTTACCTAACTTCTTGGTCTGAGTTTTTCCAACCATGAAAGGGGGATAATAAGTACATACCTCATGGGTTGCTGTGCCGATTAACTGATAAATTAATGCATATGGAAGAGCGCTTAGCACAGGGCCTGGCTCTTGGTAAGTGCTCGTTCTGTGCCAGTTGTTATTGTATTTATCCCCATTTTACAGATCAGGGCACTGAGGCCCCGCGTCACTCAGGGAAGATCTAGTGGAGCCATGATTGGTGCCCAGGCCTGTCTGACCCAGGGTCCTTGCTCATAAGTCAGACTATCCTGGACTCGAGACCATGTCCAGGCAGTGGGACTCGGGTTTTGTTTCCTTTCTCTGAACCTTCTCGTTGGGTACACGGGGAGAGAAATAGCACCTGCCTCTGGGGAGGTGGTGGTGGTGAGGATTAGATGAGGTAGGGTGGGCAAGGACAGAGCTCGGCACATCATGTGCTCAGTTAACAAGAATGATCGTGATCCCTTCCTGACTGCGCTTCTCTGCGCGTGACCCAGTGTGGCCTCTTAACACACTACATCCCATCCTCACCACAGCCCTTTAAGGGAGGAACTTGATCCCCATTTCAGAAAGGACACTGAAGCTCAGAGAGGGCAAGCGCCTTGCCTCAGGCCACACAGCAGAGTGGGAACTCAAACCCAGAAAAACGAGATGCAAATTCCCCTGCTTTGACCTTGGCCTGGGCTTCCAGGTTAGGACTCCCATGATGGCCCCTCTCTGAGTGACCTTGGGTGGGCCCTTCCCCTCTCCTTGTAAACTGTAAACTTGTAAACTGGGGGCTGTCTTGAAAGACTGAAAGAAGTTCCGATTCTGGTTTCTGTAGCCTCAGACAGGAGACCGTTCCCTCCTCCTCCTCTCCCCCGTCTGGAGCCTGGCTCAGAGGTCCTGGAAGGTCATGGAGCTGGCGCCCCCACAGTCCTGCAAAGGCCAGCAGGGTCCAGTTACTTGTTGGGGGCGGGGACGGATAATGTCCGGGGGTCCTGATAGATAGACTGTCTGCCCCCGCCAACAGGCAGAGGAACACACAGAGAATTCTGTTCCCCGGGTTTCATTAAGCCCCAGACTTAAATAACTGCTGACTGGAAAACGGGGAGGGCCGAGGGGGCCCTGCCTGCCTGCCCCTTGCCCTCCTGGGCGGTCAGGGGCTCAGAGGACGGCACGCCAACCTGGAGGCAAAGGGTCTACTTTCCCATTTGTGGTTGGGAGCAGGTGCACCCCAACTCTGGGTCCCCTCAGAGGGCCCCACTAGGAGTTTAGGCTCCAGGCCCCCATCTGTGAGCCGGACTTGGTGGGGAGGCTGTTGGGCACTCTGGCCCCAGGTCCCTCCACCCTCTGCCGCCTTCTGCCAGCCCCAAAGAAGCGGGTGCTTAATTATCCGGTCACTCTATCCCTGCTTGGCCAGGCAGCTAAGCCCAAACATCTGGCCCCAGGGCCCAGGGCCAGGGTGGATGGCCAGCCCCCACCTACTGCTGGCCCTGACCTGGACACCTCCTACGGGACAGCTGAGCCCTATCCTGTGCCTGCCAGCTTGCAACAAGCCCAGAACAGTAGCTGCAGAGGCCTAGTGAGCTTGACTGATGCAGGAAAAAAAAACATTTGACAAAACTCAGCACCCATTCATGGTTGACGCGCACACGCACACGCACACTCCTAGCAGAGTAGGAGCAGAGGGGGCTTCCTTAATCACAGGAAGGGTGGGAAGAAAGACACAGATCTGTCCTTTCCCATGGGCGGTATGACTGTCCACGTAGAAAAGCCCAAAGCATCCAGTGGACAAATGGTTAGAGTTAATAAGAGTTTAGCTAGGACGCAAGATCAGTACTCTACAATTGTGTCCCTTGCACCAGCAAGTGTGACCCATGCCCTGAAAGCATGGGCCTCACCAGCACCCCTCAGACCCCTCCCCCCCATCGGAATCCGCGTTTTAACAAGGTGGCCGGTGATTCGCGGCCGGCAGCTGTCACGACTGAGAAGAGCTGCTCAAGCCATTTGCATTATCTGTGTCCTAGACTGAACTGCAGAGCTCCCACCCCGCAGCTTGTTCATAGAGGCCTTGCGGGGCTGGCCCCCTCCGGCCCCGGGCAGGCTCTTTCCCCGCTGCAAGCAGAGTGCAGGTGGGGTGCAGCTGGGTTGGTTTAACGCTCTGCCCATGTTCTTCTTCGTGATTTTTGATTCTGTGTTTTCTAAGTGAAGCCGATGGGACCGGAGCCGGAGCTCATGCACAGTCACTTCCCTGCTGGGTTCTGGTGGCTGGATGCCCCGTCCCCGGTGAGGGTCGGCCAGGGAGTAGCTCCATGCCCCAGGCCGAGGCCAGGGAGTGGCATCAACAGCAAATGGCAGAGGGGGAGGGGAAGGAAAAACTTTCGTTGAAGCAAGAAACCCCACATTTTCACTTTGCACTGGACACCCACGTGGTCCTGCTTGCAAGCTTGGGGCTTCCCAGCTGGGGGGAGCAGTTCTTCCTTGATGACCACCAGCCCCGGCACACTTTAGAGGTGCTGGGCTGGGGTGACAAGCAAAGACTCTGGAATCAGGCCGGAGCTGGGTTTGAATTCAGGCTCTAACACCTTTAGACTTGTTGGTCTTCGGAAAGTAGGTTCCTCCCCGTTGGGGCCTCAATGGTCTTTTCTGTAAAATGGAGGGAGGGGTAGGGAGTGGGTCCTGTGTTTAAGGTCTTGGTTTTGATTAATTCAGAGCTATTAGAAGGAGGGCAGGGTTTTCTCTTTTCTCTTTGATGGGAATTCAGAGGCCCCGAGAAGGAAAGAAGCTGATCAAGGCATGAGAATCTTGGACATGCTTGTTTTGTGGTTTTTTAGCCTCATTGAGATGAAATCTACATGCCATAAAATTCACCCTTTTCCCGTGTACAATTCAGTGGTTTTTAATATATTCAGAGTTGTGCAACACTCACCGTAATCTAATTTTAGGACGACTCCACCACCATCGCCACCCCCAAGAAGAAAATCTGTGCCCCTTAGCAGCCATTCCCCATCTCCCCCCGCCAGCCCCACCCCCCGGCAGCCAGCAATCTTTCCTCTGTGGATTTGCCTATTCTGGACATTTTCATAATGGGGTCCTGCAATGGCTCATCTTCCAGAGCTGGCCTCTTTCTCTTCCCATGGTGTTTGTGAGGTCCACCCACGACGTGGCATGTGTTAGGGCTTCATTCCTTTCCATGGCTGAGTAGTAGTCCGGAGTCTGGTTGGACCACCTCGTGTTTCTCAGCTCAGCTGCTGATGGACATTTGGGTTGTCTCCACGGTTTGGCTATTGTGAGTAATGTCACTGTGAATATCTGTATGGATGCATGCTTCCGTTACTCATGGGCACAGACCTAGGAGCGGAATTGCCCGGCCACATGGTAATTCTGTGTCTAACGAGCTGATGAACTGCCGGGCAGTCTCCCACAATGGCGGCACCATTGTTTACACTCTCTCTGCGCCGCATGGGGGTTCTAGCCTCTCCACGTCCTCACTAGCACGTGTCAGTGGGTCTGGAGGCTTCTGCGACCTGCCCCCACCTTCTATCCCCATGGTTTACCTGCCCCAACGCCTGTGTCCTCCCAGGGAGGGATGACCACCTCACGACCCCTCATGCACACTCACCTTGCACATTCACACATACACGGATACCAACACGCACCCCCTCACATGCACCCCAGCCCTCCGTGTGGGACCCCTTCGGCCACTGATAGCAGCGGGACACCCTAAGGTTGAAGACCGTGGACCCCGGGCAGGACCCAGTCCGGGTCCGACTCCTGGCTCTGCTCCTGCCCCTGGCCCACGGTGGGAGCTCAGGTGCTACCTTGACCACCCTCGCTGGCCTTGGGGCCCCCACCCGTGAAATGAGGAGGATCCCACCAAGTGAGCAGATTTTTCTGCCAGGGGGGCTGCTCGAGGAGCAAGCTGCTTTGTTAATGTTAAGTATTATGATTAGTATTAAGTCTTACCTAATTAAGTAACTAATACTTAATTAGCACTGCCCCTGCCCCCTTCAGGCCCTGCCTGGGAATTTTTGTCTTCCTGCCCTGCCCTGGGGCCCCCCACTGGGTCATTATCACCTCCCAGTTAATCCTCAGCTGCTGCCACCAATTAACACCCTCTGCAGCTTCCCCTGCCCCTGCCCATCTCCACTCCCCTCTTTCCCAGCTCCACCCTGCCCCAGCCACCTCCAGCTTTTTTGGGACACACTCTTGGCCTGATGGCTTGGGATAGTTCACATTCACAGATAAGATTGCAGGAGGTCCTGGTCATGCTCCCCCCCTTATGTACCTCCCTATCTTGTTCTCTCCAGCGATCCCCTACTCCAGGAAGCTCACCTGGATTGCCCAGGACAGGGGCCAGTGTCCTCTGAATTGAACTAGATTCAAGTGTCTTTGGGGTCACTCCACAGGTGCTGTTAGCAACCCCCCTCCCCAGTCCAGGCAACACCTAGGAGGCCACAGCAGGGGCCCTGGGGGGGGGGTGGTAGGGGCCTGGGAGAGAGTGACACACGATCCAGCTCTGAGTTGTAGCCTTGCTCTGGGCGGGTGGCCAAAGAAGGCGAGGAGAGGAAGACAGAGTGTTTGCAAACAGGGCAGCTGCCAAGAAGGGGCCAGGGTGGCGGGGGAAGAAGGTGTGAAGGAGAGAGGGGCCCAGCTGGTGACTGGCAGTGGCGCCTGGGTGACTTTTCTCCTCCTGCTACACACACGCGCACTCAAGGTCTCGTGGACACGCAAACACGGGCCTGATGTCCACACACACAGAGCCAGGCGCACGCAAGCTTCCGTCCTGTCCCCTCACACACAGGCTCCAACGCTCGGACACACGAAACACAGTCACGTCGCCGTGTCTCCCCCACGCGCCATGACTTGTGCACACCCACGGGCCCAGACGCTCACGGACACACACATCTGCAGAAATTCCTGCCCCAGTCCAGCGGAAGCGCCCGAGCCCGGTCAGCTCTGGTGCTCGGGGCCCCTGCTCACACGCAGGCCCGTGCAGAGACAGGCTCACGCGGTCCCGACACGCACACCGAGGCCAGCCTCGGGCACGCAGCACGGCCACGCCGCGGGACCGTGTTCTGCCACTCTGTCTGCCTGTCCGTCCCTCGCTCCGTCTCTCTGCCTGACAACACGCTGTCCAGTCTTCCCCAAGGGGACAGACCAGCAGCATCATGGAGACCTAAGTGCTGGATGAAGTTGGGTGAGAGAAGAGAGGGCACATTATCGAGAGGGCGACAGCCTGGCGCGTGGGCAGAAGCCACGGGGCCGAGGGAGTGAGTGAGACCCAGCCGGGGGGAGAGACAGGGCCGGAGACGGCGGCACAGAACCAGACGGGGGCATTTATTGAGCAAACATCTTTGGCCAGGACGGCTCCGGCTACGCGGGGCACCTCACAGGACAGGCGGGACCCCCCCAGCAGGACACGCAGAAGAGCCACACTGACCTAAGCAGACAGCTTGCAGGGGATGAGCGTCCCAGAGCGGAGGGAGCGGGGCGGGGGAGGTGGTAGGAACACGGGGCGGGGGGCCTGGCGCCGAGGGCAGGCCTCGCTGAGCAGGGCAGCGGAAGCACCCAGGGCGTGCGGGAGCCGAGGGAAGGAGCCACAAGCCCGCGGGCAAGGGGAGCAAAGGTGCCAGAGCCCTGGGGAAGACGGGGACGGTGGGACAGACCGGTGGCCGTCTCAGCGATGCCCCCCACCCCCGGCCACGGGAGGGACACAGAATGCCCACGTGGGAGGTAAGGAAGGCAGAAAGGGGAAAACGGGCAAGAGAGAAGCCAAAAGCCACCACAAGAAGGCAGAGGTGACCTCAGGATGTGGGGCCCACCTGGTTCCCTTTCTGAGTCTCTGCAGGCAAGGTGGGCTCGGGCTGTCCCCCCTCCTCTCCAACCTGCTCTCCGTCCCCCTCCTCCACCTCTTCAGCTTCCTCCTCCTGCTGCCTCCAGGGACGCCCCAGGTAGCCCCGGACAGAGCTCACCGGGCTCCTCTTCCGGGGGTGAGGGTCCAGGAGCCCCCACAGGAGACTGTCGGCCACAGGCGTCAGGCCGAGCCAGGGCTGAGGACGGTCCTCGGGCTGGCCCGACGCCTGCCAGATGAGGAAGTCCTCGTAGAAGGGGTCGGCCTCGGCCAGGGGTTGGTCCCAGGGGAAGTAGCCGGTGAGAAGGCAGAAGAGCAGGACCCCCAGTGCCCAAGCATCCAGGGCAGGTTGGATGGGCAGGCCCTCGGGGAGGGGCGGGGGGCAGCAGAGCTCGGGGGCCGTGTAAGGGATGGGCGGCCCAGCCAGGCGCAACAGTGTCCCACGGGGCCTCGTGTGGCCGAAGTCGGTCAGCTTGACCCACTGGCAGGCTGGGTCACACACCAGCACGTTCTCGGGCTTGATGTCCCGGTACACCAGGCCACGGGAGTGGATGTGCTCCAGGGCCGAGGCCAGCTGGGCCGCACAGCGCTGGACTGCCCGCCGCGGGAGGCCCACCTGCGGGGGATTGGCGTCAGGGCCTCCTGCCCCTCCCTGGACAGCCGGCGGGGACCTGAGGCCATGCAGCAGCTCCTCAGTCCCAGGGGGGCCCAGGACACTGAAGGACCTCCAACAGACTTGCCACGGGGAGGCCCAGCGTGACCCTGTGAGGCCCAGTGTGACCCCGTGAGGTCCAGTGAGGCCCAGTGTGACCCCGTGAGGCACTGTGAGGCCCAGTGTGACCCCGTGA
Source organism: Halichoerus grypus (assembly GCF_964656455.1). Classification (NCBI taxonomy): domain Eukaryota; kingdom Metazoa; phylum Chordata; class Mammalia; order Carnivora; family Phocidae; genus Halichoerus; species Halichoerus grypus. Next base: position 58,210,403 of record NC_135726.1, read on the forward strand.
GGTCCAGTGAGGCCCAGTGTGACCCCGTGAGGCACTGTGAGCCCTGGGGAGGTCTAATGTGACCCCCTAGAGGCCTGGGGTGAGTCCACAGGGGCAGGTGAATCTCACTCGGGCACAGTGTTGGTTCTGTGGTGTCCGTGAACTCCGGAGAGGCCCAGGGAGGGGCCCTCGGGGGCCGGCTCGGGGCGCACCTACCCACCTTGGGCTGGATGAAGGTGATGAGGTCCCCATACAGGACGGGCTCCGTCAGGAAGCTGTAGGAGTCGGCTGACTCGATGCCAATGCCGTAGGCCGTGACTATGGCTGAATGCGTGCCCAGAGAGAGGCCCACGCAGAACTCGTACAGGAAGCCACGGAGAGAAGTGGAGGCCTTTGGGAGTTGCTTCAGCGCCAGGGTGGTGCCTGGGGGCAGTGGGGACAGGTGTGGAGCGAGTGTGAGAGCCGCGCCCCGCCCCCGCCCCACCCCAGCCCTGACTCTCCCACACGCCATCGCCCCCTCCTGCAAACCTGCCTCCCGCCACGCCACCCTAAACTCAGCGTGGCCACGGAAACGCTGTCAGTGGTGATTAATAATAACAACAGTGCAGCATTCGGTGAGTTTCTGCTCTGCTGCGCTGGAGCAGATGGAGGGGGCCCCTTGGGAAACTGAACTCGGAACTTTAAATGCCCTCCTTCCGCAAACCAGTGCCCAAAAGCCACAGTGGATGCAGCAAAGATGCCCTGCCCGGGAGACTCCGTCCCGCTGAGGAGGAGTCATTACGCCTAGTGACCTGGAGGGTAAGTCCCCTGGAGGCGGGAACTCTGGCTTCTTCCCCTGCATAGTCACCCGCCGCCAGGACCCCAACTCCCCCCCCAGGAGCCCGTGAGTGATGGAGGAAGGCCGCCTCCTCGCCTCACACGCTGACCATGCTCCTTCCGTTCCCCAGCTGGATGCTGCAGCGCCCTTCCCAAGCATCTGGGAAGCCCTGGACTCCCGCCATGACCGCACAGGCCGCCGTCTGTTTTGATGGCGTCCGTCCGTCTGTGCCGTGAGCGCTCGGCCCCAGCACCTCCCGGCCCAGGCGCCGGGCATCCAGAAGGTGGAAAGAAGCACGGCCCCTGTGCCCCCGTTATGGCTTGTGCCTCCAGTTTGGTCATGACCCCCACCTGGACCTCTTGCTCTTTGCATCTGTCTCTGACGTGGGCTGAACTGTGCACCCTCCCGCCCCGAACCCCGAGGTGGAAGTCCCCACTCCGGTTTCACAGAATAGAACTGTTATCTGGGGACAGAGTCTTGAAAGAGGTAAAGTGCGGTCACGAGGGTGGGCCCTAGCCCACTGTGACTGGTGTCCTTAGAGAAGGAGGAAATGGTCACAGACACGCAGGTATGGACACACGGGGGGAGCCCCGCCCACACCCGGGGGCGGGGGACTTGGGCCTCCAGAGGCGTGAGAAAACGAACCCCCAGTCTGTGGTGCTTTGTTGTGGCTGCCCCAGCTGCTCGCACCCTCTCTCCCTGCGCAGGCCGGAGCTCCTCCGCGAAGGCAGGCCTCAGGGGTTCAGCTCTGGGGTCCAAGCACCAAGCACAGAGGACAGGGCCGAGCCCCCCAGGTGGCCTTGCTAGGCGTGTCCCCGGATTGACACTGACTCTGAGTTCCATCCACACTGTGCCGGTCTCAGGGGACGGACAGAGGATGTGTGCACGCCTGGCAGGAAAGTGCCAGACTCGGGGTGGGGGGACCCACTGTGCTCTGGTCTTGCGGAGGGTCCGGCACACGGTGTGGCTCCAAATCATCCCCGTGGTGACCGCTAAGCCAGCCACAGGGGAGGACTCTGTCTGCCCCCCTTTCTCACCAGCAAGAGCCATCGACCTATGCTCACAGAATCACCCACATTTTCGAAGGAGGAGGCTGAGGCTCAGAGAGGGTAGGGGAGGCTCCAAGAACACACAGCCTGGAAGGGGCAGAGGCAGCACTTGATTCCTGTTTACAGACTCCCCGGCCTTGACTGGCATCTGTCTTGGCCCATTCCACCAGCCCCTGACCCTCCTGCATCTGTCTCCGGGCCCTGGTACCTTTCTGACGATGGGTGACCAGCAGGACCCGGCCGAAGCGGCCCTGGCCCAGGGGACGCACTTGCTGGTAAAGCTCATCCACCTCGGCTTGGACCAGGGTCTGGGCACTTAGCGCCATCATGTCCTCTAGCTCCAGGGCTGCCTCCTGGCCCTGCCGGAGCTCCTCTGCCGTGAGGCCCCCTAGGTCCTCCTCAGCTACGTTTTCAGCAGCCCCCGCCTCCTCCTGTTCCTCATCTGACTGTTTGCCAGGCATCTCTGCAGGACGGAGCAGAGACAGTGACCCAGGGCCCAGGTTGTGCTAGACCCGGGTCTGAGGGAGGACGGGCTGGGGGCCTGGACCCCTGGGTCTGAGGGAGGAGGGGCTGGGGGCCTGGACTCCTGGGTCTGAGGGAGGACGGGCTGGGGGCTCATTGGCACTTTCCATTGTGACTCAGTCTCCCTCTTCGTTATGGCATCTGAGGAGTGGGGAGACCAGTTGCTGGTTGGGGTGAGGTCAAGCCTAAGGTCACAGATGTCTCTTGCCCCCACCCCCACATCCTGGCGCCACCCAATGGCCCAAGGGTGAAAGATGAACCAGATAACTCGAGACACCCCCCACCTTGTTTCCAAAGCAAACAGACTTGGGCCCTGGGGGTGGATGAGTAGCCTCTTTCTCCTAAGAGCAAACAGGTGCTCTCGGCCTCCAGGGGCTGGTGAGGGCGGCTGCGCACACCAGGGCCTTGGGGGACGCCTGGGACCTGGATGGGAACAAGCACTGGGAAGGTCAAGTCCTTGAGACGCCTGGGGTCCAACTCCTACAGCCTCAGCCCCTCCTCCCTCAGACCCAGGAGTCCAGGCCCCCAGCCTCCTCCTCCCTCAGACCCAGGAGTCCAGCCCCCAGCCCCTCCTCCCCCAGACCCAGGAGTCCAGGCCCCCAGCCGTTCCTCCCTCAGACCCAGGAGTCCAGACCCCAGTCCCTCCTCCCTCAGACCCAGGAGTCCAGGCCCCCAGCCCCTCCTCCCTCAGACCCAGGAGTCCAGCCCCCAGCCCCTCCTCCCCCAGACCCAGGAGTCCAGACCCCCAGCTGTTCCTCCCTCAGACCCAGGAGTCCAGGCCCCCAGCCCCTCCTCCCCCAGACCCAGGAGTCCAGGCCCCCAGCCCCTCCTCCCTCAGACCCAGGAGTCCGGGCCCCCAGCCCCTCCTCCCTCAGACCAGGAGTCTGGACTGCCAGCCCACCCCTCTCCTGGAACCTTATACAACTCACACATCTTATGACTCCCAGACTCTGCTTCCCTAACACTCAACCACTCTACAGCCTCAAAGTTCAGCCCCTGACCCTCTGAGGGACCCAGGACTTCGGCCGGCCGTTCGGCTTCACTATCAGGTGCTGCCCACCTCAGGCTGTTTAACCCTTGCCTCCTCCTGACCTGGGCGCCGACCTCCAAACCTCACCTTCTCCAAAGCTTGCTTGACCCTTCGCTGCCTGCTGTGCTCAGTGCCCAGCACTAGATCCCATGCCAGCAGAGGCTTGCCCAGGAGCAGACACCGCCCCCACCTAGGGGGTCGTAAGCCCCGCCCCTGGACCCGCCCCTTCTACCCCACTAGGGCCAGAGCGACATCGTGCGTTGACTCCTAGAACTGCCCGCCGCCAGAAATCTGTCCCAGACCCAGGCCCCAGAGCCCCCTCCACTCTCAAACCCAGGAGTCTAGGCCCCCCAGCCCCTCCTCCCTCAGACCCAGAAGCCCAGGGCCCCAGCCCCCTCCTCCCTCAGACCCGGGAGTCCAGGCCCCCAGCCCCCTCCTCCCTCAGACCTGGGAGTCCAGGCCCCCCAGATCCTCCTCCCTCAGACCCAGGAGTCCAGGCCCCAGCCCCTCCTCCCTCAGACCCAGGAGTCCAGGCCCCCAGCCCCTCCTCCCTCAGACCCAGGAGTCCAGGCCCGCAGCCCTTCCTCCCTCAGACCCAGGAGTCCAGGCCCCCCGCCCCCTCCTCCCTCAGACCCGGGAGTCCAGGCCCCCCAGATCCTCCTCCCTCAGACCCAGGAGTCCAGGCCCCCAGCCCCCTCCTCCCTCAGACCCAGGAGTCCAGGCCCCCAGCCCCTCCTCCCTCAGACCCAGGAGTCCAGGCCGCCAGCCCCCTCCTCCCTCAGACCCAGGAGTCCAGGCCCCCCGCCCCCTCCTCCCTCAGACCCGGGAGTCCAGGCCCCCCAGATCCTCCTCCCTCAGACCCAGGAGCCCAGGCCCCCAGCCCCTCCTCCTTCAGACCCAGGAGCCCAGCCCCCAGCCCCTCCTCCCTCTGACCCAGGAGTCCGGGCCCCCAGCCCCCTCCTCCCTCAGACCCAAGAGTCCAGGCCCCCAGCCCCTCCTCCCTCAGACCCAGGAGCCCAGGCCCCCAGCCCCTCCTCTCTCAGACCCGGGAGTCCAGGCCCCCAGCCCCCTCCTCCCTCAGACCCAAGAGTCCAGGCCCCCAGCCCGTCCTCCCTCAGACCCAGGAGCCCAGCCCCCAGCCCCTCCTCCCTCTGACCCAGGAGTCCGGGCCCCTGTGGAGGATGAAATCATTTTTCTAGCTTGGCCCTGCCTTGACCCCACCCAGCTGCCCCATCAATGCCCCACTGACAGGTCAGACACAAGTGTTTGGTGAGGGGTGTCCAGGGGATGGGACACTGGGGTCCTGTTTGGGGAAAGGATGAGACAACCAGATTCCAGAACGATGCAGTGAGAGATGATCTCAGACTTGGGGCTGAGGGGAAGCAGGTGGTGGAGCCCCTGGGAGGAGCGGGGAGGGGAAGTCCTCGTTCTGAGTCTGCAGACTTCAACTTTGGTGGGGGGGCTAGGCAGGAACTTCTGGGCCTGATGGAGGAAGGGCTGGGGGCGTGGGATGCCACATCCCCTCCTCCGGTTTGCAGCAAGATGACCACTGTGAACTCCCTTAATTTTTTTAAACCTTTTATTTCGGAACAGTTTTAGATTTCCAGAACAGCTGTAAGCCTTGTGCCGAGAGCTGCCGGGCGTCCCCAGCTCCCCACCAGGTTGGTATCTCACGCAGCCAGCAGCCAAGGACACATTTGTCCAAGAAATCATCCGTCCGGGTGCGAGGCCCTGCCTATCTCAGCAGCGCTTCCGCCAACAACCTCGTGCTGTCCCCGGGGTCCGGCCCAGGACACCCCACTGCGCTTCATGAACCCACTCTTTTGAGTCTAGAAAGCACGCCGGACAGATTCCCCGGGAGGGGGGAGCAGTTCCCCGTTCCGGAGCCTGAGCTGGGTACCGGGACACGTCCGACGCTCGTGCTCGCGCCCCTGCCCTGCAGGCGGGAAGCATCAGGCACCGGGCGCGCGCCGGAGAGGCGTGGGGCGCACGGGCCGGCCCAGGTGAAGGCAAGCTCACCCCAGCCAGCCTCAGCTGTCAGCACGGAGCCCGAGGCCCACAGAGCTGGGACAGTCACACAGCGCCGTGCTCCGGGCCGGTAGGGAGCTGGCACAGGGGGGAGCAGAACTGAAAGGATGTCCTAACGAGAAAAACCACGTCCGTCCCGGGCAGCCCAAACAGGTGAGGCTGAAAAAGACGGGAGACATAGATCGCCCGGATGTAGGTTCCCGATGAGACTGGAGAGAGCTTGGAGGCACCGAGCTGTGAGGAAGGTGTTCTCAGGGGAGGACTCAGGGTGTGCGGAGGGCCCGCGGCAGGAAAGTGCGTGTGTGCGTGTGTGTGTGTGTGTGCAAGGATTGAGGTTCAGACAGGATGAGTGACTTCTCCAGTGTCACCCGGAGCCCAGGGCAATGGAAGACGTAGGGGGTGAGGTTTCCATGGTGTTGGATCCTGAAAGCTCAGATGTGGTACCATGGATGGTGAGAGTCAACCAGGTCTCCGTGGGGGTGAGCGGCCCCGTCAGAATCCATGAGAGGCACTCAGCATGTCCCCACACTGTGGAAATATGTCTATAGGGAAGCGGTGCCTTCCTCCGAGAAGACCCATTCAGGACAGAAGGAAGAGGGAGGGTCCTTGAGAGAGGAGGGGGCTGGGGGCCTGGACTCCCAGTCTGAGGGAGGAGGGGCTGGGTGTTGGACTCCCAGGTCCTCAGTTGAGAGGGGAATTGTGCAGCCCAGTCCAGCGCTCAGCAGGGAGAGATGCAGTGTGTTCCGTCGCTGTCCTCCCGGGAGCAGCTGTCTCCATCCAGGTGGCCAGGGCCGGGGGGGGGGGGGGGGTGCTGGGGGAGGGGCCTTTGGCCCAGGCTCTGACCACCTGTCTCAGTCACCTGGTCAGGGAGCTCCCCCATCTGTCCCCATCCTCTTGCCATCTTTGTCATCCTCCTCTTCTTCGTCCGTCCACTCCTCCAGGCTAGCTCCTCGCTCTTCCTCCTCCTCCCCATCTTCACTAGACATGCCCCCCAAGCCCCCAGGTCCCTCTCTGTTCCTCTCTAACCCCCAGTCATCCCCCAAGAAGTCCAGGACAACCAGTGGGGGGCTCCTAGTGTCGGGATCCAGGTCTAGGAGCCCCTGGAGCAATGCCAGGGCTGGGGGTGCAAACTGGTCCCAGGGTGGGGGTGGCTGTGGGGGTTGGGGCCTGGTGGTCATCCAGCCAGCAAAGGCCTCAAACTCAGGGTCAGGGGCTAGTGCCACGTCCCAAGGGAAGCAGGCAGTGGCAATGCAGAAGAGAAGCACCCCCAGGCCCCAGGAGTCCATTGCTGGCCGCAGGGGCAGGCTGTCTGGTGGCAGCAGAAGGCAGAGCTCGGGGGGGGCCGAGGGCAGTGGCCCCGGTGGGGCAGGGGTTGGACTGCCCTCGGGCCGGGTCAGCCCCAAGTCACCTAAGGCCACGCGGCTGCAGACGGGGTCAAAGACCAGCACGTTGTCTGGTTTGACATCTGCATGGACCAGCCCCCGGCCATGGAGGAAGTCCAGGGCTCCAGCCAGCTGGGCCATCACCCGCTTCACCAGCAGCTCCGGGAGGCCCTGGGGTCAAGGAGAGATGAAGGTCAGGGTGCCTTGGCTCCTTCTTTATTTGGTTTCTTGGAGTTCAAGAATTCAGAACCTCAGACCAGTGTCTACCTGTAGTGTCCCCCAGCACCTTCTTCAGATTATCCTCAGCCACACCGGGCTACAACCTCTGTGGTCCAGCCCCCGGTATGTCGTCACTGGAACCCCAGACCGAACCAGAAGCTCTTTGCACTTCCACCAAGCTTTCTCCTAACCCTAACACTCAAACTCCTCCTTATATTTCTTATCTCCTCTAGCCTGACTACCCAGATCTCCAGTGGGACCCCAAATCTCATACTGAATCCTAGTCTTAGTTCCTACTAATTTAGATGGTGTTTCTAATTCAGACACCATTCTGAAGTCATTTTTCTTCATCACTGGATTGGTAAATCTGTCCATCCATCTAGCCAGGCAGCTAGCCAGCAATCCATCTGTCAAACCACTCATCCATTCGACGGTCTACACAGCAGGGTTTCTGCTTAACTTCCATTCCACCAGTCAGTCAGCAATCCAATAATGTATTCAATTACTTAATATCCAAAATCCATCCATTCATTCTTCCTTGCTTCCTTCCATTTATCTACCATCCATTTATCCATCCATCTATCCACCCACCAATCAATCCATCCATCTTTTTGTCCATCCGCCATCCACCCATCTTTCTATCCATCCATCCATCTATCCACCCACCCATCAATCCATCTTTTCATTCATCCACCATCCACCCATCTTTCCATCTATCCACCCATCCACCCATCTTTCCGTCCATCTATCCATCCACCAACCCATCAATCCACCCATCTTTTCATCCATCCACCCGTCTTTCCATCCATCCGTCCATCTCTCTACCCATTCATCTGTCTCCCTCTCTTCTTTCTTTCCTTCTGCTTATCTCCAACCCTATCTCAAATCCAAAATCTATTCCTAAAGATGGCTCCACCCTAATCTTCAAACTCATGTACCCCCAGAATCTCATGGATTCAGTCCTGACCTGGTCTCCTCACCAGAGAGAACCTCATTACAACTGATCTCCAACTCATTCTGTATACACATCCTCAACCATCCCTGTCTCACTCTGAGACCCCATCCATGCTTTTCTCACCCATTACCAGTCTATTATCAACCCACCCAACTCCACCCACTCCCACACTCCCAATCCCAGTGCTAACTAAAATCCCACCCCAATCTCATTCCCAACCCAACCGCATCCCCTTGCCCATGCAAACTCGTGCTGGAATGGCTGGGTGGATTAGGTTAGGGTTAGGCGTGGGATTGCACCGAGAATTAGAAATAAGGAGGGTGTCTGGGGGATTAGGGCAGAGCTAGGTTGAGCACTGATCTGGGTGTCAGGATTGGAGATAGAAATGGGTTAGGGACAGAGTTATACATGGGATAAGCAGTTCTGACCTTTTTTCCCCACCCGCCTCACCCGTTCCTTCAGCATCCCGCTGAGGTCCCCATAAGGCGCATACTCCTGGGTGAAGGCAAAGTGTCGGGGGGTTTGCAGGGGTCCTGCCAGGGTCTGGAGTAAGCCTGGGTGTGATGAGACGCAGCGGCCCACACAGAACTCTCTCAGGAAGGTGGTTCTCAGGACCGAGTCCCGACGAAGAAGCTTCAGAGCCACAGCAGGACCTGCCAGGGAGAGGGGTGCAGAAGGGAGCTCAGGGAGCTCTGATCTTGCTGTGGGGCCTTAGGCAAACTGCTTAACCTCTCTGAACCATGGATGTTTCATGTGTAAAACAAGAGTGGCAGGGCATAGCATCTGACCTCTCTCTGCTTCCAGTTTGTCTTTGCATGCAGTAGGGGTTGACAGTGACCTTCCCTGAGGACTCCCTATTCTGCTGTGTGGCCTTGCACGACTGCTTTACCCTCTCTGAGCCTCAGTTTTCTCTCTTTTTTTTTATTAAGATTTTATTTATTTATTAGAGAGAGAGAAGGAGAGACAGTGAGAGAGTACAGGAAGGGAGGAGAGGGAGAAGCAGGCTCCCCACTGAGCAGGGAGCCCGATGTGGGGCTCGATCCCAGGACCCTGGGATCATGACCTGAGCCGAAGGCAGACGCTTAACCGACTGAGCCACCCAGGCACCCGAGCCTCAGTTTTCTCTTGAATCAAGTAGGGGACATGGTGACTGGGGCTCCAATCCAAATTACACTCCTGCCTTGCTGTGTGACCTCAGGCAAGTTCCCCTTCTTTGGGTTAGCTCTGTTTATTGGAAGATCGAAGAGCTCTTAACTTTCTGAGAGCCCCCATCAAGGGTTCCCATCATCTCCTGGGGTGCTCCTTGTCTCAGTGGCTTCTGAGAACCCTATTCTGGAGTGTGCCCTTCGATGGCCAAACTCACCTCCTTGGCGAGGCCGGGCAAGGAGTACACGGCCATAGGAGCCCGAGCCGAGCTCTCGGATGAGGCGGTACAGGACACGCAGATTCCTCACTGGGGTCACCCTGGTGGCTGTCAGCTCCACGAGCCGTTGGAGGGCGGTAGCTGTGTCCTCCTGTCAGAGAGGAGCAGAGGTGGGGAAGGAGTGAGTCTGGGGCCCACTGAGAGCAGTGGGGGAAACTGGAGGTCCAGCCCAGGGCTGAGGTGGGGTGCCAGGGTGATGGGGTCATTGTCCCCAGGGAGGAGGATGAGTCACAATGACTCACCGGCCTTGGGCCACCTGTTCTTTTGTCCTGGCAGGGTTAGGGGTGATTGTCTCAGAGACCCTGCCCACCACCATCATTGGGAACCACCAGAAGCCCCCAGCCCTGGCTGGGACTGCATCCTCAGCTTACACAACCCCCACTGCACCCATCTCTCTCTCCATCCTCCCCCTGTGCTTTCCGTTTTTTGTTTCTGAGTCTATTGCCCTGGCGGCCTCGGTCTTGCTTTGTGTCCTCAGGTTTGTGTTATTCTGGGTCTCTGCTGTTTCTCTGTTTCCCTGTCTCTTCCATCTCTCTGTGTGTTTGTCCACTGTCCCTCTTCGTGTCTGTCTCTGACTCTGTTTTTCTGCATCTCTCTCTCTCTCCCTGTCTCCCGTCTCTCACCTCTGGGTCCCCATCCTCATGGTTCTCGGGCTCCCTGAGCTCCATGTCGGAGTCCCCTGGCGTCAGCTGGACCTTGTGTGAGCAAGCACGCCTTGCCTGGGTCACCCGCGTCCCACCGCACCCCACAGGTCCTTGCCCTACAGAGCCACGCTCTAGAGTCCGTCTGAAAGGGTCTGCCTCGGTCTCCCTCTGCCTGTCTGAGTCGGAGGATTTCTCTGCCGTCCTCTGCCGGACTCCTGCCTCCTTGTCAGCCCGGGTCTCTGTGTGTGTCCGTCTGTACTATCCTGCTGATTCTCTGCTCCGTCTCACACCTCCCTCCCCTCTCTGACCTCACAGTATCTTTGCTTCTGTGTGATTATCTGTCTCCCAGTCTCTCTCTCCCCACCAGCCTCCCTGTCCCAGCTCTCGGATCTCCAGGTGGGTCTCCCTATCCTGTCTCTCGTCCCCACACTCTCCCCACTGTTGTCACCACTGTCTGTCATTCAGGATATCCCACACTTTCACTCTTTCTCTGTTCTCCCACTCGGCCATGCTCTGGCCTGCTCTCCCCAGTGTCTCTCTGTCTCCCTCCTCCCGTCTTTGTTCCTGACTCTCTCTCAGAGCCTTTGTCCCTCCCTTTCTCTGGGCCTGGGACAGGGGTGTGTGTGACAGCTCAGAGACATCCTGTCCCCCCACACCCCTCCCTCACCCCCTCTGACCCGCTGCCCCCCTCCCTCCCCCTTCCAAACTTAGACCAGCTTGGACTCTGGGCTCTGGTCCCAGGACAGAGGGGACAAAACATATTGTGAACCCCCAAGGGCCAGGCCTGACGGCAGTGAGAAAAGAGGAAACAGGGCCCCTTCACATACCTTACTTGGGATGGGTGACCCAGAGCTCCATGCTTTCTGCCTTCCTCCATGGGATGGGAGTCTGGCCTCTAGGAACCAGGGAAACTGTTCCCAAAGCCCTGTTCTTTAATACCAAGTCCCCACCCCCAGCCCCCTCCTCCCTCAGACCCAGGAGTCCAGGCCCCCAGACCCTCCTCTCTCAGACCCAGGAGTCCAGCCCCCCAGCCCCTCCTCCCTCAGACCCAGGAGTCCAGCTCCCCCAGCCCCCTCCTCCCTCAGACCCAGGAGTCCAGACCCCCAGCCCCTCCTCCCTCAGAACCAGGAGTCCAGACCCCAGTCCCTCCTCCCTCAGACCCAGGAGTCCAGGACCCTATCCCCCTCCTCCCTCAGACCCAGGAGTCCAGGACCCTATCCCCCTCCTCCCTCAGACCCAGGAGTCCAGGACCCTATCCCCCTCCTCCCTCAGACCCAGGAGTCCAGGACCCTATCCCCCTCCTCCCTCAGACCCAGGAGTCCAGGCCCCCAGCCCCTCCTCCCTCAGACTCAGGAGTTCAGCCCCACAGCCCCTCGTCCCTCAGACCCAGGAGCCCAGACCCCCCCAACCCCCTCCTCCCTCAGACCCAGGAGTCCAGGCCCCCAGCCCCTCCTCCCTCAGACCCAGGAGTCCAGGCCCCCAGCCCCTCCTCCCTCAGACTCAGGAGTCCAGCCCCACAGCCCCTCCTCCCTCAGACCCAGGAGCTCTAATAGCCAAGAGAAGCACTGGGGGAAGGGGCTTCTTTCATGTTCTCAGCACTTGCCCTGAGCCTGGTTCTGGGCAGGGGCTGGGGTAGGGCTTTACCCTGGATCCTCGCAGCCATCCAGAAAGGGTGGAGATTTATCCCCAGTTTACAGAGCAGGAAACTGAGGTTGTGAGCTGGGACTGTCTTACACAAGGTCAGAGTGGGAGGAGGTGTCTGGTGGGACCCGAGCCAGGTCGGAGTGACTCACAGCCCTGAGTTCTGCCCAGCTTGGTTTTACTACTACTACAACACGCTATTAATAAAGTCACAACCACGACGCTACTCAGACTCTGGAAGGATCCCCAGGAAACTGGCTGCGAAGTTACCCCTGGGAACCCAGGCCGGGGGTGGGGCAGGTGGCAGAGAACTTCCTTTGCTCTTTGCTTTTCGGGGGGTTTGATGGTGAAAAGCTCTGCAAACATGCACAAAAGTCAAAAGGACCCCACAGTGACCACCCTCCAGGGCACTGACCAGACGTCACGGGTTGACTTTTTCCAATACTCGCTGTATCTCTGTTTTCTGTGGGGGAATGAAGTATTTCAAAGTAAATTACAGTCTACCGAAATCTTTCTGGGTGAAATGGTATGCTGCCTGGTGCCTGCTTCCAAATACTCCAGCAGGAGAAAAATCCAAGAATGTGTGTGGGGTGGGGGGTGGGGGGGTGCGGGGACAGGAGTGGCACTCACCTCGCAAAATGTGAGTGAGGGGATTCCTTTTACTCTTTATTTTTGGCTATGCTGGGCATTTTTCCTCATAAAAAGCTAAATGTTGTCAAATACACGACAGACGGCACGAGAAATTATTGCTACCCTGGGGTCTACATCTCTCTGAAAGGAAGGATCATTTCCAGCTCAACTGCAATGCTATTATCAATTGCATCTAGCGACATTAACAGTAATTCCGGAAAACCAGCTGATACCCAGTCCTGTTCTGTGCACCCCAATTTGTCCAAATAAACCCTCTGTTGCTGCTGTAGTTGGATCGGTGATCGATGTCAACACACAGCTTCGGGGGAACTTCTCATTGTTGTGCCTTTTGTACTCTTTGATTTGTTGTTGTTGTTGTTGTTGTTGTTGCCCCGCATGTGTTACCTATTCAAAAACCAGGACTACGATGAAGAAATGCAATGATGACTATTTATTCAATGCTTCTCAGATGCCAGATGCCAGGCCTTGGCTTTTTTTAATTAAGGTGGAATCCTCCCTATAAGCCCTGGACGAGTAGAATGATGGTTTCCAATTTACTGATGGGGAAACTGAGGCATGGAGCAGCAGAGGCATTGGCCAACAGACAATGAGAGGCAAAGACAGAGGGTCTGGGGCCTCCAGGCTGCTCTCTGTCCCCTGCCCAGGCAGCTTGAGGGAGGCAGACCCCTGGTGTGTGACTAGAGCTGAATTCTTCCACTGGGGAAGGATGTGTGCGTGCAAGGGGCCTGGAGGGACTGCAGAACAGCTGCTACTCTGGAGCCAGAAGGTCAGGCTGCAGAGCCACCTGGGTATGCTGGGCAGGGGGGGCGGGGAACGCTGCAGGCCTCTGGCCCTCCCTGGCCCCCTGAGAGGCTCACTGATGATCCAGGGAGCTTTGCACCTCCCCATTTAGCAACGCCACCCCACGGGGTCACCCGGAGTGACCTGAAGAGGGCAGGTGTGGGCAGGCAGGGCAGGCTCCAGCCCTGGCCCCAGGGTGCACACATCCCTCATCTAAGTTGGCCTCTAGGCCTCACGCCCATCCCCTCCTGCGTCTCCTGTCCACCCGTCCCCATGGGCTCTTGCAGTGACTATCCTAGTTCAGGCCCTCCTGGCCCAGGGTGTGCTCTCCCTCAAGTGTCCAACTGCCCCCATACCTCAGTTTCCTCCTTATGAGATGGGAGTAACTGCAGGTTCTACCCAGAGCATTATAATATGTTATATATTGTATATAATATAATAATAAATGTAATATACATTACCTTGTATATAATTATATATAATATATACCATCTTATATATAGTAGAGTATATATATTATATGTTATATATTTTTTAAATTATTTTTTTAAGATTTTTAAATTTATTTGTGAGAGAGAGCATGAGCAGGGGGAGCATCAGAGGGAGAGGGAGAAGCAGGCTCCCCACTGAGCAGGGAGCCCGATGCGGGGCTTGATCCCAGGACCCTGGGATCATGACCTGAGGCGAAGACAGATGCTTAACTGACTGAGCCACCCAGGCGCCCCTGTTATATACATATTTTAAAGGTTTTATTTTTAAGTAATCTCTACACCGAATATGGGGCTTGAACTCATGACCCCAAGATCAAGAGCCGCACGCTCCACCAACCAGCCCGCTGGGCACCCCTATTATTTATATATTTTATATTTTTTCCAAATAACTTTAATGAATAAAATATATATGGAAAGATCACAGAAAAAATTGAGTTAGACTTCAAAGACTGTGCACTTGACAACCCACTTGCCCTCGCACCCCCAAAAAAAGATCAATAGAGAAAGAAAAAAAGGGGTAACCTTAAGTTGATTTGCCTAAAAAGAATAAGATGATAAACTAGTAAATCAAAATCTTGGCCTTTGGGGCACCTGGGTGCTCAGTCGGTTGAGCGTCTGCCTTTGGCTCAGGTCATGATCCCAGGGTCCTGGGATCGAGTCCTGCATCGGGCTCTCTGCTCAGCAGGGAGTCTGCTTCTTCATAGCCACACAAAATCTTGCTATGGTTCCTCATGCAATGGAATGTTTTAGCTGACACGCCAAAAATATCCCAAATGATATAATGAGCACCTACATGTCCACCACTGTCCAGCTGGAGAAAGGGAATGTTGCTACGGCAATTGGAACCTGCAGGGTACTTACCACACTCCAAATCTTTCCCCTCCCTCCCTGAAGTAACCACTGTCACTAAGGAGGTATCTGTTATTCATTAAAAAAAATGTATTTGCTACATATGTATAAGCCATGGCTGCTGTAGAGGATCACCATGCGTGCGGTTAAATGTTGTATAAATAGTATGTGAGCCTCTGCAGCTGGCTTTTGTCCTCACAAGCTCCACCCTGTGTTTGTGAGCTTCATCTGTGCCGTTCCATGGAGTTCAGGTTCGTCCCTTTGCAGAGATGTTGCGTATTCTAGCCTATGAACCTGCCCTGTTCTATGGGTCCATTCTTCTGATGACCGACACTTTGTTTCTCCCATCTTGCGCTCTTACAAGCAGGGATGCAAAGAATATTCTTACACGGACTGCCCTGGGCAAAGGGGCTCACTCTGGTGCTGCCATACGCTCTCCAAGGGGCTTCTATCTGGCATTGACCTTTTGTGGTCATTTTTTGAGTTCGTAGGCTCCTCTGAGAATCTGAAGAAAGCCACAGAGACTTGAGCTAATACAGAAACCACCAGCCACGTGTGGTTCTTAAGCACTTGAAACTGGCTGGTCCAAATTAAGAACTCCCGTGAGTGTAAAACAGACCACGGGTTTCAAAGACTTAGCATGAAAAAGAGAACATAAACTGTCTCACTGATGATTTTTATACTAATTACATGATGCCATGATAATGTCTTGGATATAGAGCCAATTCATTATTCATGGATTTCGTATTTGCAAATGCGCCTACCCACGAAAAGTTTCCCGTAGTCCTCAAATCAACATCATGGCACTCTGGTGGGCATGCGCGGTGGCTGCACACGGGGACCCTCTGCCTCGTTCCACCTGTCACCCCGTACACAAGCATCCTTCTGGCAGCCTGGCTAGTGCCGCATTTTTCGCAATATTGTGTTTTTTTGTTGGTGACTTTGTGGTTGAAAGTGGCCCCCGAGCGCAAGAAGGTGTGATGTGTCTTACGGAGAAATATCTGTGTTAGGTAAGCTTCCTTCGAGCACGAGTTACGGAGCCGTGGGCCGTGAGTTCAGTGTGAGCGAGTCAACAGTATATATATTAAGTAAGGTGTCTTTAAACAGAACACACGTGAAACAAGGTTATGGATTGACCGGCAGTGGTGGACATGTAGGTGCTCGTGAGAATCCTGTGACAAAGGCTCATAGGAACCCAAGCCCGTCCTTCCCCCAGGGACTGTGGTTCCATATTCATTGATTCAGCATTCACTGTAACTTTATAGACCATAACCACCATAAATAAGGAGAATCAAGTGTACTGAGCGACTGGAATAAGGAAGATACACTGCATTGAACCAAATAAAGCATCAAAATTATTTTCACCTAGTTCCTTTTTTACTTTTGGAAAAATGGAAACACGATTTGGCAGACAGCATCCAGGGGGACCGACCCTGCTGGATCTCTCTAGAAGTCTAGAGACCACGGGTTAAGAATGACCGCCTCGCTCATGTCCACTGGGCTGCAGGTCAAGGTCCCTCACATATGTGGACCATAACCCCACCTTACTCCTGGCCTCCGGTGTCTCTCCGTAGAGTGTCCCACCCACCACCCCAAAAGCATCTAACACTCAGAGACAACACGTGCCCGTCCCTCTCCTCAATAGCCTCCCATGGCTCCCTATTACCCCTGGGATAGAGTCCAAGCTCCCCAGCCTGGCCTCTGAGCCCTTCTGGAGCTGATGCTCTTTCCGTCTTATCTGCCGCCCCGCCCTATCTCACCCGACAGCCCAGCCACACGGAAGGACTCACAGTTCCCGGGAGCACACTGGATTCTCTCTCCCTCTCCTCAGGAAATGTGTGTGGGACGAGACTGACGGATGGCCGGAGTGCATTTGTAATGGCTTTGTAAATCCCGCATGATTAACGATAATTATAGCTAGCATTTACTGAACTCTGTGTATTACCAGCCCCTGTGCTAATCCTCAC
This sequence comes from Halichoerus grypus, assembly GCF_964656455.1. NCBI lineage: Eukaryota > Metazoa > Chordata > Mammalia > Carnivora > Phocidae > Halichoerus > Halichoerus grypus. The sequence goes on from NC_135726.1 coordinate 58,226,830, forward strand.
AGCAGCTGGGAAAGGTAGGTCCTATTATTAGCTCCGTTTTATAGTTGAAGGAAGGGAGACTCGCAGAGATTAAATCTCTTGCTCTGTGTCCCACTAGGGGTCAACGGCACAGTAGGACATTTCACACCCCCTCCCCCAGCCTCTCCGGTGTGGGTAGACGTCTGCAGGCCAGGAGCTGGGGACAGATGTGAGTCAAGGTCGCTGACTTCTCTCGTTTCCATTCAAATTCAACACACATTTCCTGGGGCCTGTGACTTGGAGCCAGGACCAGCAGATAGGTTCTGTCCCCGCTGGGGAGGAGTCTAGAAGGTGCCATGCACAAGGATGCAAGCAATCATAAAACAAGGTGTCACCTTTCTAATGGAGGTGACAAAGTGGGGTCCAGAGGGGACTCTGAAAGGGCTTGACGGGGATGACGGGTGGGGGAGAAAGAGGCCCCCAAGCAAAGGCCTGTCCTATCTGGGATTCAAGTTAAGACATTGGTTGAAGAGCTCTGGAGTTACGGAGCAGGATTGCCAGTTCTGGGGATAGAGAGAAGGCAATGAGAGCAATAGTCCCTGCCCTCAGAGGCCGATCTGCAGAGACCGGAAGGGGACAGGAGGCCTGGAGGGGATGGGGTGCTGTGGGGCGATGCGTCAGGGGGTCCTTTCTGGGGCGACAGGAGCATTCTAAAGTTCATCATGGTGACAGTCACACGGCCCTGCGACCACACCGAAGGTCATCAGCTGGTACACTTTAAAGAGATGAATGGTGTGCTAGGAGAAGCCTATCTCCATAAAGCTATAAAAAAAGGTCCCCGCTGTGGTGGCGCTGACATTCTAGCGAGGCTGCAGAGAACGTGACAGAGCGTTTAACACCCCTCTGCCTCTGGATAACAGAGCAATTTTCAGCAACAATCATGGAATAACCAGCAGCATCGTTTTCTTGGTTTGGGGAGGTTCCTTCCTTCCTTCCTTCCTTCCTTCCTTTTTCCTTCCTTCCTTCCTTCTTTCCTTCCTTCCTTCCTTCTTCCTTCCTTCTTTCCTTCCTTCCTTCCTTCCATAAACTTGAGTTTTTAGAGCAGTTTTAGGTTCACGGCAAAATTGAGAGGAAGATACAGATTTCCCATAGACTCTCTGCCCCCACACATGAACGTCCCCCTCCCCCATTATCAGCGTCCCCCACCAGAGGGTACGTTTGTCACAGTTGCTGACCCACATTGACTCCATAATCACAGAAAGTCTATAGTTTACATTAGGGTTCGCTCTGGGCATTGCCCATTGCACGGGCTTGGATGGATGTATAATGACGTGTGTCCACCATTACAGTATCACACAGAGTAGCTTCACTGCCCTAAAAATTCTCTGTGCTCCCCAATTCATCTGTCCTCCCCTAACTCCTGGCAACCACTCACTGTATTACTGTCTCCATAGCTTTACGTTTTCCAGAATGTCCTACAGTTGGAATCGTGTGGCGTGTAGCCTTTTCAGATGGGCTGCTTTCACTTAATGATGTGCATTTAAGGCTCCTCCTTGCCTTTTCGTGACCCGATAGCTCATTTCTTTTTAGCACCAAATAATCTTCCATCGTCTTGCTTCCAAGTATCCTCCGTGTGCAGGGTTTTGTGTGCATGAGAGATTTTCACTTATTTGCGTGAACACTAAGGGACATGAGTGCTGGGTGTCTCTCACATAACAAAATGATTTTTAAGAGCCATCACTTGTCATTTTTTCTTGAGATATATATATAAATATCTCAAGAGATAGATATATAAATATATATATATATAATACATATATATATATTTAGTTTGCAAACAATCAGAAATTGAAAAGAACACATTCCAATGTTAGAGATATCGGTTCCAGTTCAGCAAAGATTTCAGGTGTGAGCTCAAACTTGCACTTCAGTAAAAACTGTTACATTGTGTGGTGGGTGCTCTGCTTCTCCATTTCGAACTTGATCTGCAAATACAAACTCCAAGGGTGACAGAGAAGGTCAGCACCCCAGTTTCTCAGGCTCTGTTTCTTTGTCTTTAGAATCACCATGCCATCTACGTGTACTTCGAAACTACCGTTTTAAACATAGCGGGGACGTGGAGCTCCACAGACGCTGAAGGCGTGGGTTGCATCTGAAATGAGCTCAGACAATCTGATCCTCAGGAACTTACTCTCAAAATGAACGTGGGTAGTGGAGTCTGCGGGCAGCGAGGTCAGCTGTAAACTGGGGTTCTCTCCATTGACTTCCATGTGCAATAGAGTGCTCCATGAAAGGATGGGGGAACGAAGTAATAAAATGTGCTAATTATATACATGAATATATACACATTGTATAAATGTACATGTCCATATGCATTCTATATGCATATACACATATGTATATGTTTAATATATGTGTGTATATTTATTATATATTTAAAACTCCATGGTAACATCGGCAGCAAATGTTCGGAACTTAGACCAATAAAGCTGTTTCGCAGGGAGGGGTTTCTTTTTTTTTTTTTTATGTATTTTTAAATTTAAATCCAATTAATTAACATATAGTGCGTTATTAGTTTCAGAGGTAGAGGTCAGTGATTCATCAGTTGCATAAAACACCCAGTGCTCATCCCATTGTGCGCCCTCCTTCATGCCCATCACCCAGTTACCCCATCCCCCCAACCCCCTCCCTTCTAGCAACTCTGTTTCCTAGAGTTAAGAGTCTCTCACATTTGTCTCCCTCTCTGATTTCGTCTTGTTTTATTTTTCAGGGAGGGTGTGTGTCACTGACATTGGTTCTGATTGCGGGTGCATGACATCGGTGAAAAGTGGACCAAACGTTTCGTTTGGTTTTCTTCTTGTTTTTATTTCCTCTGTGGCCAATGCGCCCCTTGTTGCCTGCATCTAGGGCAGGCTGCTTCCCTGTCGCCCCAACAGCACACCACCGAGGGCAGATTCCACTGGGCGGGCAGAAGTTAGGAAGTGGTTGAGCACGTGGAGAAAGAGGGCCCTGGGGTTTTGCTGGGGGGCGTGTAAGCTGGTGCAGCCTCTCGGTGAGCAAGGTGGGAGACCTGAGTGAAAGCGGGACCCCCATGTCTGAGGATTCCTCTTCTGGGTGTATTTGCCCCTGAGAGATTTTCCACAGAAGGCAATCTGGATGTGCTGACTACCTTGCCCTTGTCCCTCTGTCTGCTCTCTGTCTAGGTGACCCCTTCCGACTGCATCACCTGGGCTGCATCTGGCTTCTGTTTGGGTTCGGCCAATGGGAAGCATCAGCAGGTGATCGGAAGGCGGGAGCAGTGACAGTGACCCTGACCAACTCATTTCACCTTTCTAAGTAAGCCTCAGTTTCCCCTTCTGTAAAGTGGCGGTGGGGTAGATTATAACCTCATTTATTTGTTGGACAGTTATTTGCTGTGAATCCAGTGTGTGTCAGGCAGGGTGCTGGGCGCTGGAGACACAGGGACGAGCCACACAGGCACCTTTCTGTTCTAGTGAGGGGTGGTCAGAGGCCAATTTGTAAACCAAACACATTAGCAAATGAGAAGAAAACAGGGAGGATGGTGGCTTTATCCTCACCCGAAAGATGAGTAAAGAGGCTCTGAGAAGTAATTCATCAGATGATTTAGCAAAAACAGTCTTTTTAAGCATCTACACTGTGCCAGGCGATACTCGAGGCTCTAGGAACCCAGGACACCCAGCCAAGATTTGCACCCCGGCAGACCGCACGTGTGGATAGGGATGGCGCTGTGGGTTAAATTGTGCCCCCCGCCAAAAAAGATATGCCGAACCCCCAGTACCTCAGGATGTGACCTTTTTGGAAACAGTGTCACTGCAGATGAAATTAATTAAGAGGAGGTCGTATTGGAGGAAGGTGGGTTCCTACACGATTCTCCCACAGGAAAGGGTGGAAAGATGGCCAGGGGAGGCCACCGGTGCGTGAAGATGGAGGTGGAGAAGGAAGTGAGGCGTCTACAAGGCAAAGATGGCGGACAAACCCTCAGAAGCTAGGCAGAGGCAAGGAGGGCTTCCCCTGGGGGTTTCAGAGAGAGCATGGCCCTGAGATCTTCCACTTCTAACTTCCAGAACTGTGAGATGATACTGTTGTTTGAAGCCCCCTGGCTTGTGATACTTTGTTACAGCAACCCCAGCAAACTAATACAGTGGATGGACATATTGGAAGCAATCAAAGAAACCAACTTACTTTTGACAGCCAGCACCATGAAGGAAACAAAACAGATTACAGATTGCAGGTGTTTTCTGTGGGGTGTAACAAATGATACAAACGCAGCAGCTTAGAAGAGCACCCCCTTATTAGCTCACAGTTTCTGTGAGTCAGAAGCCTACGTGTGAATGTTGGGGTTCTCTGCTTCCGGAAGACTGAGAGATTCCCATTTCCTTGCTGCTTGTTGGGCAGAATCCACTCTGTTTTCAGAGGCTGCCTGCATCCCCTGGGGCGGGGTCCTCTCCTCCTTCAAAGCTAGGAATGGAGAATCTCCCTCTTGTGGAATCCCCCTCAAGCTCCAGAAAGAGCCCTGTCCCTTTTAGGGGGGTCACCTGATTAGGCAAGGCCCACCAAAGATCCCCTCCCTAGCTTAAATCAACTGATTTGGAATCTTTTAAAAAAAATTGTATTGCAGTATAATTGACATAAAATATTATATTCGTCTCAGGTGCACAACGTAGTGATTTGACAATTGTATACCTTTCACAACGCTCACCACAAGAAGTGTAGTCACCCCCTGCCACCATACAAGACTATTACGATATTATTGAGTATCATTCCCCATGCTGTACTTTTTCATCTCTCTGACTTTCTTTTTTTTTTTTTAAAGATTTTATTTATTTATTTGAGAGAGAGAATGAGAGACAGAGAGCACGAGAGGGAAGAGGGTTAGAGGGAGAAGCAGACCCCCCGCTGAGCAGGGACCACCCCCCCCCGATGCGGGACTTGATCCCGTGACTCCAGGATCATGACCTGAGCCGAAGGCAGTCGCTTAACCAACTGAGCCACCCAGGCGCCCTCTCTGACTTTCTTTTTTAAAGATTTATTTATTTGAGAGAGAGAAGAGGGACCACATGTGCACATAAACAGGGGGAGGAGCAAAAGGGGGAGGCAGAGAGAATCTTAAGCAGACTCTGTGGTGAGTGCTCGATCCCACGACCCTGCATGACCTGAGCCGAAATCAAGAGTTGGCCACTTAACAGACTGAGCCACCCAGGCGCCCCTCATCTCTTTTTTCTTATAGCTGGAAGTTTGTTCTCTGTCTTTATGAGTCTGTTTCTGTTTTGTTTGTTTTGTTTTTTACATTCTGCATATGAGTGAAATCGTATGGTATTTATCCTTCTCTGTCTGACTCATTTCACTTAGCATGATGCCCTCTCGCTCCATCCCTGTTGTCTGACTTGGAATCCTAGTGCCGTGTGCATTTGGAATCCTAGTGCCGTGTGCAAAGTCCTTCCACAGCGGCTCCTAGATTGGCCCTGGGAGGAGGTGCATGGGCACCAGGGCAGCAGGAATCTTGGGATCCAGCTGAGAATTCTGCCTACAACAAAGGATTAATAGAGGCGGGGTGAGATAGAGAGGGCCTCGTAGAGGAGGCTTGAAGGGGCAGACAGGGGAGTCATTCCAGGCAGAGGAATTGCCCATCCAAGGCTGAGAGGAGGAAGCCCGGTGGGTGCTGGGAACCTGCAGCTAATGCGTGTGGCCTGCAGGTCCCCGAACATGGGCATGATGGTGAAGAGTAGCTACAGTTATTATCCTGATATTAGAAGCTTGGAGGTGGCCAGTCTGGAAGGACTCTCCTTCTCTCTCTCTGGCCCCCTTCTCCCAGTGACCTTGGGTGGGTCACTTCCCTCTCCGAGGCTCCATACCCGGTGCCAGCAATGCCCCCCCGACCTTGAGACAAAGAGCCGATTAGGGAGGAGGGCAGAATGTTCCGCGGTGGGAAAGGAGGGTGGCTGGGGCTCGAGCAGCTGGGTGAGTGGCAGCAAATATTTATGCAGCGCAGGTCTGTGCCAGGCACAGTGCCGTGTGTGGTGAGATAAGAGGCCAAGGAGGCGGCGGGGCTTGGCCTCTGAGGCTGAATTCCAAACCGCCCCCCAGGAGGCTGGGAGTAGGCCGTGCCCGGAGGGAGGCGTAGCTCCACCTGGTCATCGCTGGATGTCCCTTGGAGCCTCAGAGCCCCTCTGGAAAGGGAGGGTGTCCCAGCTCCTGATTCACACGCTCAGTTCCCTAGCTCATCTGGATCAAGTCTCAAATTATTCCTTCCCAGAAGCCCTCCGGGACCACGTAACTGAAGTCACAGCACCCGCCAGAAGCCCCTGCTTCTCCGTTAGCATTATTCTCTCTCTTTTTTTTTTTTTTTTAAAGATTTTATTTATTCATTTGAGACACAGAGATACAGAGAGAGAGAGCATGAGCAGGGAGAGAGGCAGAGGGAGAAGGAGAAGCAGGCTCCCCGCTGAGCCAGGAGCCCAATGTGGGGCTCGATCCCAGGACCCTGGAATCATGACCCGAGCCGAAGGCAGACGCTTAACCATCTGAGCCACCCAGGCGCCCCAGCATTATTCTCTCTTGATGGCACCTGGCTTTAAAACAGGTGGGCTTTGGGGCGCCTGGGTGGCTCAGTTGGTTAAGCTACTGCCTTCAGCTCAGGTCATGATCCTGGAGTCCCAGGATCGAGTCCCACATCGGGCTCCCTGCTCAGTGGGGAGTCTGCCTCTCCCTCTGACTCTTCCCCCTCTCATGCTCTCTCTCTCTCAAATAAATAAATAAAATCTTTTAAAAAAATAAAACAGGTGGGCTTCAATGAAATAAATAATGTTGTAGGGGACTATAATAGGCATTTACATGAGATAAATACCATCCTATGGGACTATCACCCTAAGTACAAAAGAAACATAGTTGAGTCCGTATAGATACAAATAAATGATTGCATAAATGAATAAACAGGGGGAAGGAGAGGGGACAGAAGAATCTTCAAAATTGTATCTGGATGCTTCTCCTGCCCCTCCATGCGGGCTGCACTCAGTGACTTGGGCACAGAGCGGAAAGGGGGAGGGGTCACTGTCTGCCAGGTGATGGAGGGCAGCGTCCTCAGTGGTAAGTCATGTGGATACGTGTGGGCCCCCACCCGCACCCCGAGGATGTGCTGAAAAAGGCACTTCACTGGCTTTGGGCTTTCTCCCCAGGACTCCTCAAAACTGTCAAGGTCATCAAAAACCAAGGCAAGTTTGAGAAATGATCACAAATCAGAGGAGATTGAGGAGGCAGGACACAGGCCATGTGGTATCCTGGGTAGGATCCTGGAATGGAAAAGGGGCATCAGGGGAAAATGAGCTAAATCTGAGTAGTGCAGAGCGTTTGGTTGATAGCATTCTATGGTGTTGGTTCCTTGGTTTTGACAGATGTGCCCCGGTCATATGATAACAGGAGGGAAACCTGCCTCAGGGATGCACGGGAAGTCTCTACAATTGCTGCAACTTCTCCATAAACCTAAAACTATTCTAAAAATAAAAGGCTAAAAGGTTATTTAAAAAGCAAACCATGTGGGCTTAAGAGGACTTTTGCCCCACTCCCCACCAACTGATTCTCCAAACAGAAGCCAGAGGGCATCTGTTAAACCAGGAGAGGGGTCTGTGCTATTCAGGAGTATGTGTTTCTCAAAAGTATCAATTGATAACATGTAGACTGTATGCATTTCACTGTATTTAAATGTTACCAAGGACAAGAAGCTTAAATAAATATTTGATATCTTGTTATGATATGCATGCTGAAGTGTTTAGGGGTGATGTGACCTAATAGTTGCAAATTGTTTTGAAATGAATTTCTTTAAAGATATACGGGAACTGTCTGCAATTTCCACTCAATTTTTCTGTGAATGTAAAACTGCTCAAAAAAGGGAAGTTGATTAATTTTTTATTTTTTATTTTATTTTATTTTTTTTAAAGATTTTATTTATTTATTTGACAGAGAGAGAGATACAGCGAGAGAGGGAACACAAACAGGGGGAGTGGGAGAGGGAGAAGCAGTCTTCCCGCGGAGCAGGGAGCCCGATGCAGGGCTCGATCCCAGGACCTGGAATCATGATCTGAGCTGAAGGCAGACGCTTAACGACTGAGCCACCCAGGCGCCCCTGATTAATTTTTTTAAAGATGAGTGGTGGATAGGCTGATGGATGGGTAAATGAAAAGATAGATGGATAGACAGGTTCATTATGAACAAATAGAGCAAAATGCTCACTGTAGACTCTAAGGGTTGAGGATACCCATTTAGTGTCGAATTCTTTCCATTTGCTATGTGTTTTAAAATTTTCAAATGTTGGGGCACCTGGCTGGCTCAGTCAGTGGAACATGCCACTCTTGATCTTGGGGTCCTGAGTTTGAGCCCCATGTTGGGTGTAGAGTTTACTTAAAAAAATTTTTTTTCAGGGTGCCTGGGTGGCTCAGTCAGTTAAGCGCCGGCCTTCAGCTCAGGTCAGGATCCCGGGGTCCTGGGATGGAGCACCCCCTTGGGCTTCCTGCTCAGCGGGGAGTCTGCTCCTCCTCTCCCTCTGCCCCTCCCCCTGCTTGTGCTCTCTCTCTCTCCCTCTCTCTCTCTCAAATAAATAAATCAAATCTTTAAAAAGAAGTTTTTTTTCAAATGTTAAAAGGAAAAAGGGAAGTGACATTGTGGCAGAGACTCTCTTCTCATCGCATATGGAGTGGAAATCAGAGTCCTTTCGAGTCCCTATGGGATCTGGACTCCCGAGTTCTCCCTAATCCCCTCCACCTCGCTCCCTCCTTGTCTCTCTCTCCTTCCAGTCCCAGTGGCCTCTGTGCTTCCCGAACACACCAGTCACATTCCCACCTAGAGCCTTTGCATCAGCTGTGCCCTCCCCGGGACACGTCCCCGTGCATGCATCCCCCTCCTAAGATGTTTTCTATATAGGTTACCTGCTTACTATGGTTTCCTGTCGGCCTCCTGCCAGTAGAATAGAAACCCTCTGCGGGCAGGGATTTGTGTCCATTTCATTAACCAGAGGGTGAACGGCGCCTCCGACAGTGCCCAGCACATAGTGAGGCTCAGTAAATACTTGTGGAATCAGTGTTCTGAGTTTGTCTATCTGTGTCTCCTGCCAAAGTGTAACCTGGTCTATTTGCCCTCTGATGTTTTTCCCACATCCAGAATAGTGCTTTGCACATAGCCAACAGCTCGGTAGTTTTAGGATGAAGGAAGGAAGGAAGGAAGGAAGGAAGGAAGGAAGGAAGGAAGGAAGGAAGGAAGGAAGGGAGGAATAATAGGGTAAGAATGAATCTTTGCATGAGGCTTAAGAGCACAGGCTTTAGAACCACAATGCCCTCAGACATATCCAGATCTGCTACTTACCAGCCAGGAGATCTTGGGCTTCCTTCTCCTGAAAATGGAGCCCCCATGGGGAGCCCTCACCCTCACATATCCCTGATGGGACTGTAAATGGTACAGCCACTTTGGGAAACAGTCTGGCAGTTTCTTAAAAAGTGTATCATGAGCTTCTCACAGAGCCTAACAATTCTGCTCCCGAGAATCTGCCCAAGAGAATAAAATCTGTGTCCGCAAGCATGTTCGCAGCAGCACTATTTACAACAGCCGAAGAGCGGACCCAGCCCAGAGGTCCACCAACAGATGAGTGGGTAAACGGAACGCAGTCTATCCATACAATGGAATGTTACTCAGCCATAAAAAGGGATGAAGTGCTCATAAAACTTACAACGTGGATGAGCCTTAAAGACAGCGTGTGGAGTGAAAGAAGCCAGACACGGAAGGTGACATATTGTATGATGCATTTATAGGAACTGTCCAGAAGAGGCAAATCTGTCGAGACAGAAAATACATCAGTGGTTGCCTGGAGCTGGGGGTGCGGATGGGAAGTGACTATTCGTGGGCACAAGAGATCTTTGGGGTGGACGTGTCCTAACTGAGTGCCTTTAAAATGAGTAAATTCTATGGTATGCAAATGATATCTCAAGCTGTTTAAGAGAAACAAACGCAGCCCGGGATAGCATCTATCAATTGATCTTGTTGGGAAGAGTAGGTGAGCTAATCCACACAATCCCTTTAGAAGGAGCTGTAGGCTAAGTACTCAAGAAATGTGTTTTGTGGGGCACCTGGGTGGCTCAGATGGTTGGGCGTCTGCCTTTGGCTCAGGTCATGATCTCCAGGTCCTCCAGGTCCTGGGATCTAGCCCCGCCTTGGGCTCCCTGCTCAGCGGAGAGTTTGCTTCTCCCTCTCCCTCTGCCTCTTCTCCTCCTCATGTTCTCTCTCTCTCTCTCTCCGCCCCCCCACCCCGTATCTGTCTGTCTCAAATGAATAAATAAAAATCTTTTAAAAATGTATTTTGTATGATTATGAACATGTGGTTGAGGTCATATATGTAAAATGCTCAGCACAGGGCAAGACAAGCTACAAGGTCTGATTCATGAACACCAGCAGCACTTCTTCACAATAATAGCGACCCTTTGGGTGTTTTATCATGTTTTGTGTCTGTCCCACATGTCTAGGGCTCAGTCTTCTCGTCTGCAAAACGGGAGAACTGGGCTCTATCCTTAGAGACCTTTTCTCACCCTAAGTTCTGTGTTTTGTTCTAGGAATGTTTCTCTCCGGATGCAGTGGATCCTCCAGGCAGAGTAAGCCTGCGGGGAAGGGGGCAGGTGGTGGGCAAAGCCCAGGAGGGGTGGGGCATGATGCCTTGGGGCTTGGAGACCAGGATGCAGGCAAAGAGGGGGCTAATCCTAAGCATTAGACTGGCCTGGCTAAGGGTGCGCAGGCTATGGAGTTTGTCCAGCCTGGGCTCAAATTCCACATCGCCAATTCCTAGCTATGAGATTCTGGACAAGGGACCCCCTCTCTGAGTGCTGTCTTGCCCTTAGAAAGTGATGAGGATGTTTCCTAATCCCCAGTGGGGTGGTGAGGGTTCCCTGAGATCAGTTTTACACCAGCCTGGGGAAATAATCATAACAAAGCAACAACAGCAATGACTCCCTCACCGGCGCCAACCCCTGTTTTCAGCCCTCCCCGCAAAGCACCTCATTGAATACAAAGAGCTCAATTCATGGTAGTGATTTCCAAAGTAGGACAAATGACTTAACTTTAATCCTGTTTGCTCCTTCTGTAAATTGGGCTATATAATCCCCTCCCTCAATGAGTTGAATCAATGAGATTGAGCTGAAAAGGTGTCTGGCCACGGTAGGTGCTCGCTAAATGGTGGCCCATGTTTGGATATGGTAATAGGGAGCCACTGAAGCTTCCTGAGGAGGGAGGTAGCTTTGACGTCATGAAAGCACACCCCAGCTCCCCACATCTGAGGCTGTTACGGGACCTAGTTTGTGGAAGAACCGGTCTCATTTGGAAACCCTAATTTATTTGTGCCAGTATTTGATTACTGTCCACGTCCTCTGCTGGTCTGTAAGCTCCATGAGGGCTGGTGCCCAGGTGGTCTCACTCATCACTGCCTCCCCTACATCCAGCCCTGGGTGATACAGCGATAATCAAACGGGCTAACATGGATTGAATGCCTACTACGTGCCAGGCACAGTGCCAAGGGCTCAGCCAAGGCAGGGAGGATTCTGCAAAGCTCTGGGTAGTCAGTCATCTCCCTTCCTAGACCCTCAGTCTCCATGTTCCCGGCTTGCCTCCCTCCATCCCTGCCCCTGCCTGGTGTTTTCATCACAATAGGGAGCAATCCTCCTTCCCAAAGCCTCTGTTTGTTGCCCTGGAAAACTGGGATGACCTCACCCCTCTTTTCCTGGCCTTATACGCATGAAGATACCTAAGTGGTCAATGTCATCATTATTTGCATAGGAAAGAGAGAGCCATTGAAGGCGCTGGGGGAAGGCAGGAGGTCAATAGAAGGAAAGAGAAGGGGTTTAAGGAAGATGGCTTGAACACATCTTTCCCTCTCCACTCCTTAAGACCCAAATAGATGGGTGAGGAAAAAACCATTAGAAGGTTTGCAGAAAATGACACTTTCCCTCACCCCCAATTTCTTGTGGTTTCTCAAACATGCAGCACCAAACTACCTCACGGCCTTTGTCCCTGCTCTTCCCTCCACCCAGCTCTTCATTCAGGTCAAAGGTCACCAGAGGGCCCTCCTTCCCAGCCATGCAGTGTTCTCAGTAGCCCTTATTAATACCTGGTGCTCTGTTGCAGATCGGTTTATTATCTAGGGCAGCCCTGTCCAAGAGAACTTCTTGCGGTGATGGAATGTTCTAGATCTGTGCCGTCCAACAGGGTAGCCACCAGCCACATGGAGCTATTGAACCTTGAAACCGTGTGACTGAGGAACTGAACCTTTTTAATTATTTTATTTTAAATCGATTTACTCATCCTAAATCTAAATGGAAGCAGCCATGTGCGGCTAGCAGCTAAACTGTATTGGGCAGTGCGGATCTAGAATTCTAGCTCCTCATGGCTTTCTCATCTCCAGCATCCCCAGGGCCCAGCACTGTGCCTGGCAAATGTTTGCTGAAAGAATGCATGCAGAGATTGCACAGGGGGGCCATGGGGCTCCCCAAAGATGCCTGGGCAGATGGTAACCAGTGTTGCCACACTCCCGATTCTTCTCTCGAGTTTCTTGCTGGCTGAGCACCTCCCTGCCGTTCCCTGATGTGGGAATCTGGATCCTTCCTGCTTGGAATGCAAGCTCAGAGCCTGTTGGATGAACCCCGCCTCACCCTAGACCCCCTCTGGCAGCCCCCACAGACAGCCTCACTCTCTCCTGTTTCACGAACTCACATTTATTCACAGACAGACAAAAGGACAGGGATGGACCTTTGCTCACTGGGGACCCCAAGGGTCTGGCAGTTCCAAAGAGGTGATGGTGTCCAGTGTGTATAATGGGAGACAGCCAGGCAGGGGATCCCCCCCAGTCTCCATCTCTCTGGCCAATATATTCCGCCTCCTTTTCCAAGGCGTCCTGCCTTCAGAGGCCTACTGGGGCAAGCAGTTCCTAGCCAGTCAGGGGTCCTGGGGGTGGGCGACGGGGAGGGAGGGGCGGTCCAGGGCCCCGCCTCCTTAGTGTTGAGGGCTGGAAGGGGAAGGGTGGGTAGACAGGAGGCCCTCTCCTTCGACTTCCCTCCTCCATATTGCAAACCGGGGGCCAAATGGAGGGGCCAAGAGTGGGTGTGAAGGTCAGGAGGCCAGGCCTCCCAATCCGCGCAGGTGGGCCTTGCTGTCAATCTCTTCTTCCTCCATCTCGAAGGCTGAATGGTCTTGGCTGTCGAAACAGGAGGCGCTGAGGAAGACAGGGGGAGCCGGTGGCGGCGACTGGGGTGGGGTCCCCGGGGAGGGTGGCTCTTCCTTGATGTGTGCAATGGGCAGCGGGAGCCCTTCCTCCTCCTGCCCAGCTGGCGGGGGCGGCGGGGGCGGCGGGGGCGACGGCGGGGCCTGGGCCTGGAGCGCCTGCAACGCGGCTGCCCTCTCCAGCTCAGCTCGGTGGCAGCGCTGGTGACGCAGGAGGCTGTAGGCGCGCGAGAAGCGGCGCGGGCAGCGCGGACACGGGTGCGGGGCCGGGCCCCCTGCGTGCACCTGCGCGTGGCGGGCCAGGTCGGCCAGCCGCTTGAACTCCCTCTGGCAGCGCACGCACTGGAAGGGGCGCGCCCCTGAGTGGGTCACCCCGTGCTGCCGCAGGTGCGCGCGGCGCCGGAAACCTTTGCCGCACTCGGGGCACCAGAAGCGGGGCTCCCCCGCGGGGGGCCGGGCCGGGGTGGCGTCCCCTCCGTTCTGCCCGCCTTCTCCCCCCTCGGAGGCGCTCCCGCACTCTGCCCCCTCGCCGCCCTCGGGCCCCTTCCCTGAGTTCCGTCCACCCGAGGCCTTGTCGTCCTTCCTGCCCGCCGGGGGCAGCGGGGCCAGGAGGCTGAGCGCGCCGTGCACGCGCCGGTGCTGACGGAGGTAGGAGGCGAGGCGGAAGGCCAGGCCGCAGTCCGGGCACACGAAGGGGCGGTCGGTGGAGTGGACCAGCCGGTGGCGGGACAGCGACCAGGGCCTGGCGAAGGCCTTGAGGCAGATGGAGCACTGGTGGCGCTTGGGCCGGGGCGGGGGGCCCCCTTCACCCTCCTGTTCTCCCTCGGGGCGCAGACAGGGGTGCGCTTTGAGCTCGCCCTTGGTGGCGAAGGCTTCGCGACAGCGGAGGCACAGGAGCGTCCAGTCGGCCTGGAGCAGGACCTGCTTCTCCTCCTGCCGTCCGGCCGCCCGCGCCAACTCCGCCCTCAGCTCCGCCGCCCCCGCCTCGGCCTCCTCCTCCTCCGACTCCCGGGGTTCGGCGCTCGGGGGGGCCGCCAGCGCGGCCGGCTCCGCCGCCGGCCACGTCTCGGGCCACGCGGCCTCCTCCTCAGCGGCCCCAGCTGCGGCGGTGGTGGGCTGCTCCGCACCGGCGTCCTGGGAGCCCCAGCTGGACTCGGCTGCCTCCTTGGCCGCCCTCTCGATGGCCAGCTCGACCTCGCCGCCTGCGTGCTCCTGGGCCAGGTGGCGCCGGAGCTGGGCGGGCTCCGGGAAGGTGCGGGGGCAGGCCGCGCAGCGCAGTGGGGGTTGGGGCCCGTGGCCTCGCAGGTGGCGGGAGAGGTGGGCGGGCCGGCGGAAGGCCTTGGGGCACAGGGGGCAGGCGTGGGGTCGGAGGCCTGAGTGGCTCAGCCGGTGCCGGGACAGGTAGTAGGGGAAGCGGAAGAGGCGGCCACAGGTCGGGCAGGGCAGGGGCGCCCGAGGGGCTCCAGCGCCCCCCCTGCCACGGCCCCGGCCCCTACCACGGCCTCGGCCACGGCCCCGGCCCCGGCCACGGTGAGGTGGGCTGCCCTGGGCGGGTGGAGGGGGCTGCGGATCCATGCCTGTAAGGAGAAAGGGGAGACAAGGAGACATTGGGGGGGGCGCATGGGGTGGGTCAGATAAAGGGAGATGTGTGGAGTGAGGCAGAGAAGCAGAGACACAGAGAGATGGAGATTCAGTGATGGTCAGATGTTTAGCCAGGCAAAGGAGAGAGCCAGCAAGACAGAAAGACAGAGCAGAGACCCGGGGACAGACAGAGAGCAGGAGAAGCGGTAAAGACAGGATGGTGGGAGCCAGCAGGAGAGAGAGATGGGGACTCCCAGCAGAGACAGAGATGGAGAGAAAACAAAGAGATTTCGGGAGAGATGGTGCAAACACAGAGATCAGAAGAGCCACAGCAGGATGGAGGTAGGGAGAGACAGAGAGACAGAGAGAGGGGACAAGCCAGAGATACAGACAGAAGAGGAGACAGGGAGTCAGCCTAACTGCTTTTTCTCCAGGGGGCCCGCTGGAGCATGTTGGGAGGGGCTGGGATCCAGCCTGTGGTGCCCGAGTGGAGCGGGTACAATTCAACATTGGGAGGCCCCGGAAATGCAGTGTGGGTGCCCAGACCAGGGTCTGGGAGAGGCCAGGGGTAGGAGGGCTCAGATTCTTGGGCAGGGGGGGAGGCTGGGGCCCTGGACTCCTGGGACCGAGAGAGGTGGGAGCTGGGGTTTGGAACCCCAGGTTTGGGAGGTGACTCGGATCCACTCCTGTAAGTGGGGGGTATGGATTCCTGGGTCCTAGTGGCAGGGAGGATTGGGGGAGGGGGGGCTGGGGGCTCAGCTGCCCGAATTCTCCAGGGAGGAGGCGGCTGAGGGCCCAGCCCCTGGACGCCTGCCCCCCACCAAGGCTGCTGGGGTCCGGAGCCCTAGGTCCCCACGGGGGTCTGAGCTCCCCACCAGGCCCAGCTTGCGGTTTTCCCACAGGCGTGATCAGCAGAATTGGGGCCGCGGGTCGTGGCCTTGCCGATTTCCGAGCCCGGGCCCTGGGGCTCGGCCCTGATCGCTGGGCGCCTGGTTCTTACCTCCGCCTCCTTCGCTCCTTTCTTCCTTCCCCGCGGCCGGCCAAACGCGGACGGTGGTGGCGGGGAGGGAGGGAGGGCCTGAGCGTGGTGGGGGGTGGAGGAGGCTGGGCTCAGTGTCACCGCCTAAGCCTTCCCCCCGGAAACCCAGCCTCTCTACCGAGCCCAAAAGAGGAAAGACTGGCTGCAAGGCCGGAAGCGGGAGGACGAGGGGACCCAGAGGGGCGGGGAGGGCGGGCGGCTTGGATTCCTGGGTCCTGCACGGGGAGGGGGCTGGGGGCCTGGGAGGCTGGACGCAGCTCCCCTCCCCACCTCAGCAGACACACATATTCATTCATTCCTTCAACAAATACACATTTATCAGGTCCTGTCTGTGCCAGGCACTGTGTTGGGCGAGGGGATGCCGGGGAGGGAGGTGAATGAGGCAGTGGCAGAGGCCCCAAGGAAAGTAGGGGCGCTCTGGACTAGAACCCCACTCCAGCCTTCACTTGGCTGTCTGAGCAAGCGACTGTCCCTTCTCCTAGCCTCAGTGCCCCCCCCCTTATAACAAGCCCTGCGTATATGCATTCGCTCTTAAGAGAACAACATGTACTAAGCACCTACTGTGCTCCTGAGTCCTGCATATATTTTGCTATATATATATTCACTGGATCCTAAGCTACCGATATTTACTGAGCACCTACTGTGGGCTACCTCTGTCCTTGGTGCTGGAGCTACCATTGGCCCCTGTCTGCAGGAAGCTCACCGTCAGATGGAGGGGGCAGTCAGACACAGATCCAATCGCCTTCCTGGAAAATGTGCTCTAACGCAGGAAAGAGGATTTGGTGGGAAGACAGAGAACAGAGAAGGCACTGAGCTGATCTCCCACTGGGGTGAGAGCAATCCTCAAGGTCTTCCAGGAGGCAACAGTGTTTCAGCTGAAACCTGCAGGATGAAAGCCAAGGGTTAGAGATGAGAAGGATGAGTCAAGGGAAATGAGAGAGAAATGCACCTCAACACATCTCAAATGCCCCATGCTGAGCAGGAAAGACTTGTTGCAGAGGTATGCCTGCAGCCTGTCGCTGTTTAAGGTGAAGTACACGCTGAACGTTGTCCACAAGAGTGTGGGAAACAGGACCTTTTTGTACATGGCTGGGGCAAGTGAAATTTGGAACAGGCTTAACACGTGAGCAATTCCAGGAACTAATCTGTCAGATCTGTTCAGAAACATGCAAAACGACATCTGTACCAGGTGAATCAGTGCAGTATCGCACACCACTGAAGAAGACTGGAAATGAGCTAAATGCCCATCCGTAGGGGATTCGAGTGGCGTCATGATTGACCTGCCCAGTGGATGCTATGTATCAAAAAAAAAAAAAAAAAAAAGATGAAGAAATTTGCTGTGTAAAAATATGGAAACACTCCAAGTGATAATGTGAAGTGAAGGGGGGCAGGCAGAAAGGAAGGTGGAAAACAGCCTGGCACCTGTTCTATCTGTGCTTATCAGTGGGTTGTGTCTGGAAGAAGAGGAAACTAGCAACATTGTCTAACTCCCAGAACTGAAACTTACTGCACTCTATCCTTTTGTACTTCTTGAATTTGAAGCCATGTGAATGTGTTCCATACTCAAAAAAGTAAAGGAACAAGAAATAAAATCGGGGGTGGGGTAATAAAAATAAATAAAACGAAAATAATAGCTTAGTCTTGTAAGTGCTTTACAAATGCAAACCCATTTGTTTCTCCTTACCTTATGGAGTGGGTCACATTATTCTCCCATTTTAAAGAGCAGTAAAGTGAGGTACTAAAACATTTCAAAGCTAGTGAGTCTCAGTGAGTCTTTGCATTTCACAAAGAGATGGGAGAAAAGACAGAGGTGAAGAGCATGACTTTTAAAAGCGCCTGGTCAATAGTACGACTTTGAGTGAAAGTCTAAAAATATCCATGGAAACAATAAGCACCAAATTCGTGGTAGGAGTTACCTTGTAGCAGGGAGAAGCAATCAGATCCCGGAGGGGCCTATGGAGAGTGAGGTATACCTCTAACGTTTCAAATATGATAGACAGTATATGGGGGTGTGTGTGGCCATCCCACTATCTAGTTTCAGAACTTTTTCATCTCCCCCAACAGAAATCTAGATCCATTAAACTGTCACTCTGCATTTCCTTCTCCTCCCAGCCCCTGGCAACCAATAACCAGCTTTGTCTCTATGGCTTTGCTTACTGCAGGCATTTCATATCAGTTGAGTCATACAATACGTAATCTTTTATGACCAGCTTCTTTCACTTAGCATGTTTTCGAGATTCATCTATGTTGTGGAATGTGTCAGTACATTATTCCTTTTACTGGTTGAATAATATTCCACCATATAGGTATACTGCATTTTGTCCATTCATCTGTTCATGGATATTTGGGTTGTTGCTACCTTTTGGCTATTGGGAATAGTACTGTTATGAACGTTCGCGTATAAGTTTTTGTTTGCACGGTTGTTTTCAATTCTTCTGAGTCTATACCTGGCCGGGGCGGGTGGGGGGGTGTTATTATCTATATTTTAAAGGCTTAACATTTTTTTCCAAAAAAGGAAGAAAGGAAGGAAGGAAGGAAGGAAGGAAGGAAGGAAGAAAGATTCAGGAATGGAAGAGGGAGGAGCATATTGCGGGGTGGGGAGGGAGATCTTGTCTTGGGGGAGACTCCAGGCCTTGGATTGGGACATCAAAGGCAGCAGTGTGGTGGAGAGAGGCCGGGAGCTGCACGAGCCACTGTGTCCGGCCTCTTAGTCCAGGCTGAATGCTGGACACATTCCTAGGGCACTGAGAAGCCATTGAAAAGGTTTTAAGCAGGAAAGTCACACGATCCGATTAATGTTTTAGAGAAATTCCTGTGGGACCCGCGTGGAGGCCCGGCCGAATGCAGGGGAGACCAAGGCTGGGAGCAGGGAGGAGGCGGGGCGCGGGCCCAGGTGAGAGAGGGGGCCTAGGCACTGCCGGCCCCGGCGGGGCAGCAGGTTCCCGGGCAGGGGGCGGGCCCTAGCCTGATTGGCTCAGGACTGCACTCACGGGTGCCAGTCCCCCTGCAACTGCCTCCTCATTGGTTCTCCTGCCTCCAGCGCCCCTACCGCGCGGCCAGAAATCACATCCTGTCAACGTCCCGTGGCTTCCCTGCCCTCCTCCCGTGTTCCTCACCCCCTGCCTGGAAGTCTCGACAGGTCTGGCCCCTGGAGCCTCCCTCAGCTGTTTGCCACCTCTCTCCTGCTTCACTCCGCGCCAGCTACACCACCTTCTTTGCTCTTTGTGGACTCAGGGCCTTTGAACGTGCTGTTCCCCCTGCCTGGAATGCCCTCCCCTGGATTTCCAAAGAGTGTCCCTTACTCCCCCTCATTTCTTCCAGACGTCCTCAGAGACACCTCTCCTGTCCACCCTAGCTAAAACAGCCCTCCCGTCACCTTGTAGTCCTCACTGTGCCTTAATTTTCAAACTGTCCTTATCGCAAACAAGCAGTAGGCTACTCGTGGATTATCCACTGATCGCCTATCTCCCCTCCCCTCGAATATAAACTCGCTGAGGGCAGGGGTCGGCTTTGCCCGTTTGCTTAACCGCTCACCCGTCAGCGCCCAGCGGCGCCCAGAAAAGTGGATGAGGAGTGAGTGAGGAGGAGTGAGGCTGGGGCTTCAGGAGAGGGTGACTGCCCCGAAGGGAGAAGACAGGTGGTGGGACATGCGGAGCTCAGCTGAGCGGGCAGGTGGCTGGCTCGACTGGTCAGCTGGAGAGTCAGCTCCTGCAGCGGACACGTGAGCGTCGTCAGCTTCAGCCCCGTAACGGGCGCTCGGGAGAGGCTGAGATCGCCCCCGGAGTATAATCCTTCCCACCCCTTCTGAGCCTCAATTAGCACATCTATAAGATGGGGCCACAGTGAGACTGAGTTACGTACGAGGTCCAGCCTTGCGCCAGGCCCTTGGGAGGCCCGCAGGAAATGGGTGAGTCCCTGTCGCTATTGTCTCAGAAGAGAAAAGATTGGGTTGGAGGTGAGGTGGGCGGAGCCTCAGCCTCCAGAGGTCCCTATTCATTAATCCCTAGCCTGCGGCCATCTCCATGACAACCCTGGCTCGCGTCCAGACCCTCAGTGCTCCAGCAGAGCAGGTCTCGAAGTGGATGGGTCTTGTCCCTGGGGCGGTGCCTGAATCTAAGGGGGCGGGTCTTGTTTCTCCAAGACGGTTTTTTTTTTTTTTTTTTTTTTTTTTTGGTTTTTGGTTTTTGGTTTTTGCCCCAGGGGATGAGTCTTGTTCCTGGTTCCTGGGTGGGAGAGCGGAGAGGAAGTATCTCTAAGGTTGAGCGTCCCCAGGAGCTGACCTGGAGCCTTCAGATGGGCAACTGTGGATCTCCAGGCAAAAATGTCTTCTTGTTTTCTGTCCCCCCAAATATGTCTCCCTCCTCTAAATTTTTTTCCTTGTGAAATATAAGACGCATAGACTAAAAGGGCACGATACCGATGCACAGTTAACAAATAATTATCAATAGATCACCAGATTAAGAAATGGGATGTTAGCAGCCGCCCCAGAGTCCATAGGTTTGGCAAGTCCCATTCCAAGCTTAACACATCCAACCCCACTGTTGTGAGTTTTATGGGAGAAGGTTTTCTTGCTTTTCCAGATGGTTCACTACCCACAATACATCCTAAACGATATTATAGTTTAGTTTTGCTTGCTTTTGAACGTTAAGTAAATGGAATCATACTCTATGTATTTGACTTCGTGTGTTGGGCTTCTTTGTAACTTTTCATTCATGTAATTGTGTGTATCTGCACTCCGGTATTTCACTGCTGTATAGTATCCCATAGCATAATATACCACCGTTTATTTATCCGCTGCATTGTTGACGGATGTCTTAGTCTGTTCCAGCTGCTGTAACAAAATACCACAGACTGGGTGGCTTATAAACAACAGAAATTTATTGCTCACAGTTCTCTGGAGGCCGGAAGTCCAAGATCAAGGCACCAGCATGCTTGTCTTCTTGGGGAGGCCCTCTTTTGGGTTTATGGCCAGTGCTTCTTGCTGTGTCCTCGCAGGGTAGGAAGGGCTGGGGATCTCTCTGGAGCCTTTTAAATGAGGGCACTGGTCCCTTGCATGAAGACTCCACCCTCATGACTTAAGCACCTCCTAAAAGCTCCATCTCCACATACCGTCACATTGGGCTTTAGGATTTCAACACAGAGATTTCGATGGGAGCACAAGCATTCAGACCATAGCAATGACGTATCAGTTGTTCTAGCAGTGGGATCACTGTATCACAGGATACACACATCTTCAGCCTTATTAGTGCACGCCAATCTCCCAGGCATCTTAAATTTAAGAAGTTCAAAATGGAATTCTTGGTCCCTCTAAGCCCATACCCAAACTCGTTCTTCCCCTTTTCTGGCCTTAACACAAACTGCCACCACCCAACCAGTCCCTCCTGATTCCTCCCTTTCAGTTACACACACACACACACACACACACACACTCACATTCCACCTACAGAATTCATCTCGAATCCACCCGTTTTTCTCCACCATTCTGGTCTAGGCCCCTACGCATCTCTCGTGCTGGACTGCAGTTCCTTCTCCACTCAGCAGTCAGAGGGAACTTTGTGAAGTGCAAGAGTGGCCACATCCCTCCACGTTAAAATCTTGGCGTGCAATTACCTGGAGAGCACAAACGCCTGTCTTGGCCCACCAGGCTCTGTGGGACCTGACCCCTCAACCTCCCTTCATCCCTCTCTCCTCCGTGCCCACCCGGCTCGCTGGTCTCTCGTCACCCTTCGGGTTTCAGATCGAATGCCGCCTCTGTAGAGACGTCCACGGGACACCTGCACTGAGATGGCATTGTCACGGGGTCACTCACGTTCTTAACACCTTTCCTCCCCTCCTTCAGCATGCTCAGAACCACCTGAAATTACTTCCATTTCTTTACTTTCGTCCACCCCACTGCTCAAACACTAAAAGATAAGCCCCACGAGGAGTTCTTTTTTTCTTCACTGTTGGATCCCCAGAGAGGCTTACAATGCCTGGCACAGAGCAGCACTCAGGACAGGAATGTAATCTAGTGCCTAGGAGAAAAGAGGAATGGTTGACTCCTTCCCTGATGGGTGAATCCTATCCTTGGCGTTGGATACAGTGTCTAATGTATGTATCTGGTCACCTGGAGGCAGAGTCTAAGATACAGGGTCTCTTCTTAGGGGTAGAACTTTTCTTTAAGGAGACAGTTTGGTTTGTAGGGGGCATGTCTTGTGGGATTGATGGTGTATAAAGGGCGTGTCTGGTTCTATGGGGCACATACAGTCCATTGGAGGTGGATCTTGCGTTTAAGGGACAGGGTTCCACTGAGATGAAACTTAAACCATTTTTTATTTTAATGGTCGTGTACTATCTAAGGGACTCAACATTTGCCAGGAGGGAGGAAAGATTTGCCAGGCGGGAGCTTCTATTTAGGGAGCTCATCCTAAATCAGGGAGGGAGAAATACCCTACCTCTCTGGAACCAAGGATCAGAAAATGAGACAGCAGTGACTGACAGGACGAGGTTTATTGGGGTCCTGGAGACATTAGGGAGTGGGATGAGGGGCAAGGTCGAGGCTCACAGGGGGGAAGCCCCTAGCCAAACCCCCTTCCCCTTGGGGTTGAGAGGAACACAGAGACAGACAAACCAACAGAGATGGAAAGACAGGTGCTACAGCAGAGTGGGAGGAAAACCCCAATGTCCACCACCTCCCACTCAGATGAGTTCACAGGATGGGGAATGATGTGGACTGGCCCACACTCTAGAGGAAGGGAGGAGTGTCTGCTGTATTCGCCTAAGGAGGGTGGGCACAGGCCACAATCTGGACCAGCCCATTCCAGTGGACAGGGGTGTGTATCTGATTCAGTTCATTCTACTGGGCAGGAGGGATTTCAAACCAGCCTATTCTAGTGTTTGGGATGGGAAAGATCATTAGGATGGATCCATTCTGCAGTAGGGGAGGGAGACCTAATTGGGGAGGGGGGTTGAGGGCAGAGGGCATCTACCCTGGTCCTCTTTCAGCATAAGGAATGAAATGGGGTCGGGGTGGGGGGGAAGGCAGATTCCGGCTATATCCATTTTCGGGGGGGCACCAGTGACTGGTGGGTAGCATTCGGGTGGATCCAGGGAAACTCGGGGACATGGTCCCCCACATTCTCCAGATCAAGGTCGTTGGGAATGATGGCTCTTGGGGAGAGGGGCAGTCTTCCTTTGGGGGAAGGACGCCCATCTTTTATTACTAGGGTCTTCAAGATGAGAAGTACTTGTAGAGACCCATTTCTCATTGCTAGGTCCCCACAGCTTGGGGAGGCTTGTTGATTTGGGGGTGCTCAGGAATCTCTTCCTAGATCCTGGACCCCGGAGCTGAGGAGTCCCTCCATTTACTTGCTGCCCCCAGCTCAGGGGCCTGTGTGGGTGTCTGGTGGCCCGCTATCTGCAGCCGGGGTCCCCTGACGGCAGGACCCGGGGATCTGGCCCCCGGCCCTGAGTGCAGCCCCTGGGGAGGGGCGGCGGGGCGCAGGCGCAGCCTGGCGGCGTCAGTCCATGCCCCGGTGCAGCTTCAGGTGCCGCGAGAGGTTGCTGAGCGTGATGAAGCCCTTGCCACAGATGTGGCAGGGGAAGGGCCTCTCGGTGCCATGCAGCAGCCGGTGGCGCTTGAGGTAGCACTCGTGGCGGAAGAACTTGCCGCACTCGAGGCACGGGAACGGCTTCTCGCCCGTGTGCACCAGCACGTGGCGCTCCAGGTCACGCGGCGAGCGGAACAGCTTCTCGCACTCGGAGCAGCCGAAGATCTTCTTGCCCCGGCCGGAGCCGGACGCGGCCTCGCCGGACGCGGGCTCCCCCTCCGGGGCCACGGGGGCCGTCTCCGCTCCGCCGCCCTCGCCGTGGCTGGCCCGCCGGTGCTCCTCCAGGGCCGCCAGCGCCGCGTACAGGGCCCCGCAGTGGCCGCAGCCGTACGTGGCGGGGCCCGAGTGGGCCTCCAGGTGGCTGGCCAGCGCCGCGGCCGACGCGAAGAAGGTCCCGCAGTCGCACTGGTACAGGGTGTCTTCCGACGCCTCGGCCGCGGCCGCCGGCGCGGGGGCCTCCCCGCCGCCTTCGGGGAGCAGCCCCGCCAGCTCGGGCACGCTGCCCCCAGCGTGGCCCAGGAGCAGCCCGCCGTCCCAGGCCGCTTGGGCGTTGCCCGCCTCTGCAGCGCCGCCGCCGTCGCTGGCCGCCTCGGGCCCAGCGCCGGCCCCCGGGGCCCAGGCCTGCACCGGGGGCGCGCCCGGGCCCTGCAGGTCGTGCGTCAGCTTGTGCCGCTCCAGCAGCGCGGGGGCGTTGAAGTCGCGCTCGCAGCGCGGGCACTTGAAGGGCTTCACATCTGTGTGCGCCGCCCAGTGGGCCGCCAGCTCGCGGCCGTGGTCAAAGCGCCGCGCGCACGCTCCGCACGCGAAGGGGGGCAGCGAGGCGGCGGCGGCGGCGGCCGCCTCTGCCAGCCCCCAGCTGCCTGGGCCTGCCCCGGCCCCCTCTGGGCCCTCTCCGCCACCGGCCCCCGCCCCCCCGCACACCGAGCAGGGCCCCACATTGCAGCAGACGGAGCAGGGTGCGCTCAGGGCCGGCAGGCCTGGGCCGGGTTGCAGCGGGGACGGGAGCACCCCACGGTGCTGGCGCTTGAGGTGGCGGCCCAGGCTGGAGCGCGAGGAGAAGCGGAGCTCACAGACCAGGCAGCAGTAGGGCTTCTCACCAGTGTGGACGACCTGGGAGGGAGGGAGGGAGGGAGGGAGGGAGAGCGTAGCATCAGGGCTGAGGGTCTAGCGCGCAGGTCAGTTTCCTGGACTCCCAGAAGGGTGCGGCCCAAGCTCCCTGCAGCTTCTACAAAGCCCCATCTAGCTTCAACCCTCTCACTTGACTTCTCTAATTTGGGTCATGTTGGCATTCTTTCAGTCCCTTCATTTTCAGGACCTTTGCACGTGCTGTTCCTTAAAGCTGGAAGACTCTTCCTCCCATTCTTCCAGACTAACTCTTAACTCATTTCAACAAGCCCACCTAGGAGATTGGGACTCCCTGGGAGAGTGGCCAAGTACTAGGGCTCTGAGCACTAACAAAACTGGGTTCAAATCCCAGCTCTGCTTTCCACTCTCAGTGACAAACGGACAAGTAAACATCATCTCTGGGACTCTGCTTTTCTCCTCTGTACATAAGCACAATAAGACATGCCACTTCACAGGGTTCTTGTAATGATAGGATAAAATCATCACTAAAGGACAACTCAATTACTAGAAATTAGGATTATTGTTGACAAACTTTCCAATGTCCTACTGATGTCCTTTACGGCAGCAGATGTTGGGGAAAGGTGAAGAGGAGCTTTTATAATCCCCAGGGGTGGGAGGTGGCTTTTCAAGGTACATGTCCAAACTTCTAGAGCAAAAACTGTCCAACAGAACTTTCTGCAATGATGGAAATGTTCTCTATCTGCCACTGACCAGTGTGGCAGCCACCAGCGACATGTGGCTCTTGGGCACTTGAAATGTGGCCAGTGTACCGTGCAAGACTGTGCCTTACAGATATTGGCCTTTGTCTGGGAGTAGCAGAGACAGATTTTGAGCGACGAGTCCTTTCGACTGGTAGTGCCTGCCTGGAGAACTGTAAGGCTAAATGAGAAAACACAGTGCTCTCTGCTGCCCAGCGTGAAGCCCTGTGGCTCCAAGGGTGTGTCCAGCCCAGAGAGGCCAGTCTGGGTCCAGCCTGCGGAACTCACCTGGTGGTGCAGCAGGCCGGTGGAGTCTCGGAACCCTTTAGGGCAGGCAGAGCAGCGGTAGGGCCGCTCGCCGGTGTGTGAACGCAGGTGGTTGGCCAGGTTGAAGCTGTGTTTGAAGCCCTTGCCACAGCGTGGACACGCGTGGGGTTTGAGTGCAGTGTGCCGGGCGAAGTGGCGCCGAAGGTCCGAGCGGTAGCGGAAGCTCTTGCCGCATTCACTGCAGTGAAATGGGACCCGGGGAGCAGCAGCGGGAGGTGCTGGGGCCGGGGCCGGGGCAGGGACCGGGGACACTGGCAGCGGGGCATCATCCATGATGGCGTGGTGCGAGGGCAGTAGCAAATGGAGGCTCTCTCTGGAGCAGGGAGGAGACATGGGAGGGCAGGTGGAGTCAGCTTCCCATGAGCCCTCTCCATCAGGCTCCCTGGACTCACACACCTACCATCTGTTCCCTGGAAGCCCTTCCCTCTTCCCTCCAAGCCACACCCACCGTTCTGTAAGCCCCTCCCACTCTCCTACAAACCCTTCTCCCACTCATCTGCCGATCTTCCTAATCAGTGCCAGGTCACTTCAACCCTACTGGACGGTTTTTAAGCCTCTCCCCTTCTTTTACAATGGACTCCCCACTCCTCTCTAAACCCCGCCCACCCTCAATCAAGTCCGACCTAGTCCTCCCAAAGTCCCCACACTGTTCCCGAAGCGTCTTGTATTCCTTGACAAGACCCTTCTGAAAGGCCCTCCCACTCTTCTTCAAGAGTGAAAATCATCTTCAGATAAAGATTCACATTCCTAGGGAATGAGAGGACAAAGATTTGGGGCCAAGTGCACTTGAGTCAACCTTCCAGGGCGACCAGAACCAGTCCCGGAACCTCCAGTGAAACCAACTGAAACTCTGTCCATCTGCAAAATAGGGAGAAGGGGAGTACCTACCTCATGGAGTGGAGGTGAGGATTAGGCAAAACTGGGGCAATGTGCACTGCGCGCTTCCTTAGGCAGGGCACAGCAAGGGCTCAACAGGTAAGCTGTTCTGACTACTACTATCCGCTAGGCTCCTCTGAGTTCCCTAAGTCCCACCATCTCTTCTCCGCTAAGGTCTGCCTCCAAAACACCACTCAGTTTTTCCTTGAAACCTAGCCTGGAAGGAAGCCCGGTCCTTTGCAAGACCCTCCCCTCAACCTCTCGTTCTCAGCCTTCCTCTGGGAGCCCCTCCCTACCTCTGTTAAGTAGCTGCACTTACGTTATGAAGACTTACTATTTCCACTAAGACTAGCCAAGTTGCACACCTCAATCCCATCACCTCACCGTGCCTACTCCTAGACCAGCTACTCCTCTTCTACTCCAAGCTGCGCCCACCTTCGCCCTGAGCCCCATTTCCCCACTCAGCCCCAGGTAAGTCCCTTCCATCCTTCAAGTCCAGGCCATTTCCATTCTAAGCCACGCCCACACGGGAAGCTCCTCCCTGCGATTGCTCCGCCTCTGCCACCACGAAGCCCCGCCTCCTTCCCACCCAGTCGCCTGCAGGGCTGCCCCCCCCACCTCCCCAGTCGGCTCTGGGACCGAGGCCCCGAGTACCGGCCTTTTGTGCCCCTCCCCCCTGTCCCTAAAAGGTGCGGCCCGGGGCGCCCGGGGCAGGAGCAGGTCAGGCGGGACCCGCAGCCGGGCGAGTCCACCTCGCTCTTTCGGAGCGGGGGTTCTGGAGCCCTGGGGCGGCCCCAGGAAGCCGGGAAAGTCAGTCGGCTTTTCTCTTTAATTACTTACACCTCCCTCTGGGCGCCGACATTTTGGGCAGCGGGGGCAGCGTCACTTCCACCCGGGGGCCCCTCGACTTCCGCCTCGGCTCCCTTCTCCCCCACACTCCTCCTTTCTCCCGCCCCCTTGGCTTCCCCCTCCTCACCGCCCGCCCTTCTCCCTGTTTCCCGTCCCATCCCCTAGCACTGGAGGTTGGAGAAGCCAGGATGGCGCCATCTTTGATGAGGGCAGGCTAGGGGCGGGGCCTAGGGTGACTCCCGGCGCCATACAGACTAAGGGCAACAAGCTCCCCGCGCGGCCTCTTTCCCCTCCGTGCCTGCCCTGACGGGTGTTAACATAAATCAGGGCAGATTTGATTCCCGTTTCGCAGCCTCAGGCTCCTTCTGGTAGAGGTGCACCAGGATAAAAGAAAATTTGAAGTTCGGCCACTGTGGTAGAGCTAGGAGGAAAGAGCATGTTCCATCTTGTCAGCCCTCCAGGGCGCTTTGAAGCCTATCGGGCGCCATGTTAATTACGGGAACAAGCGGCCATTTTCCCGCTCCTCATCCTTGCGGTACCTGTCTTTGATTGGGTCACCCTACTGGGTGCTTTGTGGGAGGAAAGACATTTCTACGTGGTTGGGAATGTATTGGTGGGGTTATTTCCCGTTCGGGGCCAGTAAGGGCGACGGGCGCGCAGGCGCCTGTTCTCTGCGAGTACGTGACCGGTCCTTAGGACCCAGCGCGTCCTCTTTGTTCCCGGCGGGCACGGGCCCGACGGAGAAGGGGGGGGCGGGAGGGGGCGGGGCCGTCCCCGCGCGCGCCGCCGAGGGGCAGGGCCCCCGGCCCCCGCCCCTTCCCACGCGCCGGCCCGTCGCCCCCGCGCGCGCACACTCGCGAGCCCAGGCGACATGCAAATGAGGTACCCGAGAGGCGGGGGTCCGGGCGGGGAGAGGGGAGCGGAGGGAGGGGAGGCCCGGGGCCGCGCGCTCCTGGAGCGCGCCCCCACACCTGCTTCTGCGCCCGCGCCCGCCGCAGCGCGCGCGCCGACCTCGCGCCCCGCGGAGTCGGCCCGGGCGCGCGCGCGCAGACCCCCTTCCTGGCGGCCCTCGCCGTCTGCGGCCCGCGCGCCGCTCATTGGCCGCCGCCCCCGCAGGGCCCGCCCCGCGCGCTTGGGCCGGCGGGCGCGCGCCTGCACGGGGGTGGCAGAGGGGCAAGGGGGAGGGCACCGTTCCAGAGCCCCGGGTTCTAGTCCAGGCCTTCCCACCGGAGCGAACCTTGTGATCGTGGAAAAGCGGTGGCCCCTCTCTGGCCTTCAGCCTATATGCCTGTTCCAGGGGGGTTCAGTGGCACCTGCAGCCCCAGCTATTAACTGAACATCTCCTTTCCTCCCTCTCCCCTTCATGACACTTTAGTCTCGTGGTCGCAGGCTCTGGTGATAGAGCTGGTGGTTCTGCTGGTGGTGGTGGTGGTGGTGATGATGGTAGTTTATCGAGTGCTTACAGTTGCCAACCGACAACACTGCTATATCCATTTTACAGAAGTGGAAACTGGCCCAGAGAAGCAAAGTCACTTGTTAATTAGCGGCAGAGCTGGAGTCTAACCCAGGTGTAAGGGGCTCCATAATGTCCCCTTGTCTCCTTGGGTCCATGTCTTCTCACTCCCTGGACCGTTGGTGTCCTTGAGGTCTGGTTCGAGTCTTGGTCCTGCAACTTACTGGCAGAGAGGGCTTGGGCAACTGACTTGGCTTTCCCGTGCCTCCGTTTCCCCAGTTGCAAAGTGGGGGTGATGTACCATTATTCAGAGGGTTGGTGTGAAGCTTAGCCACTCACCAGGATAACATGGGCTGCTATCTCCTAGGCATTTCTGTGCACTGAGCACTTTATGTGTATTATCCTCATGACATGTCTGAGTGAATAGGTGGGACTATTCATCCTATTTTGCAAAAGGCTTAACTGAGGCTCAGAGAAGTGAGCACTTTGCTCCAGACCACACAGAGAGTGAGCGACAGGCCCCGGAACTGAACCCAGAACTCTGACTTGGGAGCCCAGACTCTTAACAGTTCTGGCACATTTCTTCATCCATGACTCGGAGCCAAACATCACCTGGGACCGGTCCCTTTCTTCTTCTAGTCCTGAACTCCCACTCCTCCCACTCTGCCAATCAGAAGCGGCACAAAACATTTCTGGGCCTCCATGGCTCGGGTTTGATGGGCTCTTTATTTTGAGGATCAAAATACTGGCCCAGACCCTTAGTTGGACTCTATCCTATCCTCCCATGAAGATTTTTCTTCATTTTGGTTCAAGTTGACCCTGAACTTCTAGGAGAGGGGTTAGGGAGGCTTAGGGGACACCTGTGTGGCTCAGGGCAGTGTCTGTTTACCAACTGGTACAGAATTGCCTTGCTGTCTTACCCACCAGCGTGGCTATAACTGTCCAGTGAATGTCCGGCCGTGCCCAGGTGAAGAGACTCAGACCCAGGGATGGGCGAGGTGTTGGGGGACAAGGGATGCTCCAGACCCTCCCTGCACTGACGGCTGCCCCCTCTCTCCTCTTAGCCCGGCTCCAGTGCCCAGACCCAAGCCCCCCACTGCTCAATGGACACCCCCAGCCCAGACCCGTTGCCTTCGCCTTTGCCCGGGGAGGAAGAGAAACCTCTGGCCTTATCTCCTTCTGTACCCCGGGGCCGCCGAGGCCGGCGTCCCGGGGGGGCCACCTCCTCGAATCGGACGCTCAAGGCCACCCTCCCTCGCAAGCGGGGCCGCCCCCCCAAGTCAGGGCAGGAGCCCCCGCTGGCACAAGGGGTGACAGCCCCTGTGGGCAGCGGCGGTGGCAGCGACCTCCTGCTGATCGATGATCAGGGTGTGCCATATACGGTCTCTGAGGGGTCAGCGGCAGGTTTGCCTGAGGGCTCTGGCCCTAAGAAGGCCCCGCACTTCTGCCCGGTGTGCCTGCGGGCCTTCCCCTACCTCTCCGACCTGGAACGCCACAGCATCTCGCACTCAGAGCTGAAGCCGCATGAGTGCAAGGATTGCGGCAAGACGTTCAAGCGGTCCAGCCACCTGCGGCGGCACTGCAACATCCATGCCGGCCTTCGGCCCTTCCGCTGCCCACTGTGCCCTCGCCGCTTCCGCGAGGCGGGCGAGCTGGCCCACCACCACCGTGTCCACTCCGGGGAGCGCCCTTACCAGTGCCCTGTCTGCCGGCTGCGCTTCACGGAGGCCAACACGCTCCGGCGCCATGCCAAACGCAAGCACCCCGAGGCCATGGGGGTACCCCTGTGTTCCCCGGACCCAGGGCCTGAACCACCGTGGGACGACGAGGGCATTCCGGCTACGGCGGGGGCCCAGGAGGAGGTGGAGGAGCCGGAGGGGAAAGAGCGGGCTTGACCCACACCCTGGGCCAGCGCTCCCCGGGTCAGGTGTAGAGCTGGGAATTCAGCTGGTGCTGAGCCTGGGCAGGAAAGCGGGGACACCCTTATACCTGGTGGTCTTCCCGTTGTGGGAGGGGGTCGAGGGTGAGGGCCTAAATTCCTGGGTCCTGCTGCCTTCTGCCACCCTCCCCCGGACTGACAGGCCCCTGGGGGCAGGGGCCTTGGAAATAAATCTCTGCCTCCTGGCTTCTGTGTGTATTCAGTGACGGTACCAGGGCTGGCCCTTCCTTCAAATGTTCTCCCGTCCCTATGCCACCCTGATGGGCGTGCATGGAATTTGGGAGAACCCCATGTCATGTGCCTTGTTATAACGCTTGGCGCTGAAGGCTGGCTTGGAGGAAGGCTTTGCCCCTTCTCTCATCCCCAGCCAGACCTCAAAGGACTCCCTGTAAATATCCGCTCTGAGTAAAACATTGACCCTCTGTGCAAACGTGACTTTAGGTCCCCATCCCCCGTTCCAGCCAGATTCTTGGAAATTCTGCACCCACTACTTTGCCCCATCTCTTTGTCCTGACACTGTGAGGAAATACTGAGTTGAGGGTGGTGAGCAGAACCCAGAACTTTGGTAAGGCTTAGGTAGGTAAGAGGTGTGGCCAGGAGGGGGCGTGGCCAAGGAAGCAGGGGGCGGGGTCGGGACTGGGGTGAGGCTGTATGTGAGGATTATAGGCGGGGCTTAGGGGAAGGGGCTGAGAACAAGGGTGGGGCTTGAATTGGTTGGGTTGGCAGGCAGAAGGTGGGAGCGGTTTAGAAGGAATGAGTAGGGTTCATCTGAGAGGAGAGGTTTCAAGGGTGAACTGCAGGAGAGCAAAGTGTTAGGACAGGCGGGAGCTAAGAGGTGGGCATGACTGTTATTCAGGCCAAAGGGAGCGAAGGGGGTACCTAAGAAGGGAGTAAGGAAAGGAAACCCCCGAGACCGAGGGGCTCAGTAACGCAGGGGGCTTGGTGCAGCCTAAAGACCTCTGAGAGGCCCGGTGGAGAAGAAAGAGCTGCGGCTGTGGGCGGGGCTGAGGAGGGAGAGGTGGAGTTCTTGGGGACTCGGAGGTCGGGAAGAACAGGAGAAACATCTTGGGTGCTGGGGCGAGGAGGATGGATTTTTTTTGAGACAATGGGCGGGGCTTAAGCAATTAAGCCAGAAAATGGGCGTGATTCCGAGCGGGGCCGGGGCTTAAATGCAAGATTTACGCGAGGGGCGTGTTTTAACCGGATGTCCGGAGCGTGTGGGCGGTGCCCTAGGAGGCGGGCGCTCAGGGCGCAGGCGCACGTTGCTCGGCTCGGCTACCGGAAGCGGCCTAGGCTTCCCCGTCCGCGTCTCCGAGCCAGTGCGCAGGCGCAGTTCCTCTTCCCGGTCGCCGCCACCGCCCCCTCTTTCCGCTCCTCCACGCCGGCGCCTCGGAGACGGGCGCGACTTCCGTTTCCGGGCGGGCGGGCAGGCGGGCGGCGCGGGGCTGCCGGGGAGGGGGAGGGGGCGGCACTTCCGGTCGGGCCCTCGGGTCTCCCCGGAGCGGCGGCGCCTCCTCCGCCTCCTCGGCCTCCTCCCGGCGGAGACCCCTGCGCCGGTGAGTGACGGGGCGCGTGGCCCGGGGGCCCGGGGGCAACGGGGGCGGGGGGTCCCGCCCTGGCCCGCTCTGGTCCCCACAACGTCCCCGTCAGTGTCTCTCCCGCCGGGCCCTCGCCGGGGGTCCCCAGTCACTGCTCGCTCATGAGACCTCTCCGGACATCTGCCCCATTAACGCCCCCGTGCAGGACGGCTGCCAGAGCGCCCTCGTTAGTGGCGATCCGTTAAACTGCTGCCAGGGCCCCCCACTAATGCTTTCTCGGAGGATCGCTTGTGCATAATCCCCCGTCATTGCTTCCTCCAGGACAGCCCCCGAGATGCCACCAGCATTGCCCTCCCTCATGGAGGGCAGCTGCCCGCGAGCCCTCCATTAGTCCTGCCTGGAGGCTGCCTCCAGAGTGTCGCCTTAGTGCTGTGCTGCAGGACTGCCCCTCTTATCTCTGTGCACACACAGCAGCCCCCAGACGTCCTACACGCCCCGCCCGCCTCCTCCTGGTGTAAAAATACTTCTGTGCTGGTCCGCAGCCCAGAATGCCTTTTTGTCCTTCTGCACCCCCCCCACCCGCCGTGGTTCTCGGGAATACCCCTTTCCACCGCCCCTCGACCCCCCTATAGAACAGCTCCCTCTAGAGTTCTGCTCTCACACCCACATCCTCTCCCCCTTCAGGTAGAAATCGCTGCCTGTTTAGCTCCAGGCTCCAATGAAATACTTGTGCCCCGCCTCCCTCCCCTCCCCCACCGGGAGCAGCCCCTGTCTTCAGTCCTTCCGCAGAACAGTGCCCCACCGTGAGGCTGTCCCTCAGGCTGCACCTCTTTCCCTGGCCCTAAGCCCTCTCCGCCTGCCACCTCTCACCCAGCTCCATTTCATCTTCCTGCACACCCCAGAGGAGACCCCCAGCCTCACTATGGCCTGACCTCTTCTCTTCCCTAGGCATGCATGCATGCCTTCATTCATTCATTCATTCAGTGTTCTAAGTACAGGGCATACACAGGTGAAGGAGAGAGATACACCCAGTCTTTCATTTTGTGGGTTTTACAGTCTAGTTGAGGAGAGAGTTCAAAAACAAGTGACTAGGAGAAATGCTGCTTTCTGGGTTCTCCCAGAGCCTGATGGGCTGCTTCAGAGATGAATCCTGAATTAGCAGAGGTAACTTAGCCATGTAAAGATATGGGTGGACTGTTTCAGGCAGAGAGAATAGCAAGTGCAAAGGCCCTGAGGTGGCCATGATCATGGTGAGTGGACGAGCACCAGGGGAGGCCAGTGAGGTTGGGGCAGAGAAATTGAAGAGAAGAAAAAGGGGACAGAGAATTTGATCTCATAGGGCCTCGGGGGTAAGGGTGTTGTGATCAAATATCTGGCCTTTGTCAGCTCTACCAAGCCCAAAATGTTCTTCATTTGTTCATTCATTCATTTGTTCAACAAGTGTTTGATGAGGACCTGTTGCACGCTAGGGATGCAGTAGAGAACAGAATAGACAAAACCCCCTGCCCTCGTGGAGTGCCTATGCTAGTTCATGGGACAATTAAAAAACAAAATACCCTGTGTGAAGAAAATACAGCAGGATCAGGGTATAGTTACAAGGGAGAAGGCAAGAAGGCCTCCTTCAAAAGATTCCCAGTGTCATCGTGTTGCTCCAAAACACCACACACCGAAAAGTTACAGCTGTGTGCGAACCTCATCCCTCCTGGACAACCGTGGCCACGCGGGGGCTGCTCTTACTAGCTCCCCCCAAGAGTGAAGTGGTTAAGAGGGTGAGTCCTGCATTCCTCCAGTGTTCACATCTCTGAACAGACCACTCCCTCTTTTCCTAGCCCCATTCATTCACTGATTTCACATATATTTTCAGAGACAGGCACTGTTCTGGGTTCTGGGATAGAACAGTGAACAGAACAGATAAAAACCCTTGCCTGTATGGAACCTCCCTTCTTGAGGGGGAGGCCGGCAACAAGACAAGCAGAATATGTGGTTTATTAGGTGATGCTGACAGGGAAGGACAGAAATGAAGCAGGCTGGGAAGAGCAGGAATGTTGGTCTGGATGATGGGTTACAGTGGTCATAGAGAGCGTCGCCGAGGAGAGAGCGTTTGAGCAGAGACATGAAGGAGGTGAGGGGGAGAGAGAAGTGTATAGATAACAATCAGAGCATTCCAGGCAGAAGCAATAGCCCATGCAAGGGCCCTGGGGCAGGAATGTTGGCACATTGGAGGAGCAGCCCGGTGGCCGTGGAGGCTGTGCAGGTCATCATAAAGACTTTGACTTTAAGTGAGATGGGTGTCACTGCAGGGTTTGAGCAGAGGAGGGACATGGTTTGGCCTTAGTCGTCCTGTCTATTAAATGAGAATAATAGCAGTGCTTATCTTATGAACCTGTTACGAAGTTTGATTGAGACAAGCCACATGAGGCACTTAGTAACTGTGCTTATTAGTGTTCAGTAAATGCTGGTGGCTAGCTCTAGGGCCAGGTGGCACGGAAGCGGGGTGAAGTATATTTCTAGTATAAGGCGGAGTGGGGCCTTCCTTATTTTGGAGAGCGAATATTGAAGGACAGCATGCCGTCGTGAGTAACGCACTGTGGAGCCCCACTGCCCTCCTTCAATTCCTTGCTCCACTACAGCCTGTTACTGGTGTGACCCCGGGAGATTAGTTGATCTCTCTAGCCCTCAGTCTCTTCGTCTGTAAAACAGAGTTAATAACGGTAACCATCCTCTTGAGTTAACAGGAAGACTTGTTGAGTCAACACACGTAAAGGGTTTAGAAGAGCACTTGGCCTGAAGAAAGCACTTCATGTTACGTGTTACTCTGTGTCACTGTTACAGTTATTAACAGACTAGACTTTCATCACAAGTCAACTCTGGTGCAACAGAATGGCCCACCTGTCCTGGTATCGGAGAGACCTGGAATCCAATACCTGCTTTCCCCTTTACTGGTTACGTGACCTTGGGGAAATGACCCCCCCCTCAGTTTCCCCAGTTATGAAGCGGGACCAATAGCAGTGCAGGACCACTGTGAGGCATCGGGGTGATGCCACAGCTCAGACCAGTTGAACAATAAACATGGCTGTTAGGATTATGACTCCTGCCCTGGGGAGGGCCTCCCCCCATCATGCCACTGTCCACACGAAACCCTCCCATGACATGTCTGTCCTTAGAAAGACACTAATTTAAGGCTTGGAAAGAGGAAAGGCCTCCTGTTTCCTTGTGGAAATGCTGTGAGCCTGATCAGTTCTGCCCCCCAGTACTACTCCCTGCTCCTCAGGGCAGCAGCTCTTCAGCATTCTCCTACTCGCCCTTGGGTCAGTCGCTCCTTGTAACATCACTGCCCTTCAAATTCCCTTTTCTGGGGACCCCCTCCCCCATGTCAATTCCATCTCTGCTAAATGTCCCCCTCCCTCCCTCAGGGAGTTCTGGATAGCTCAGTCTCATCCCTTTGCTCATTCAACAAATATTTATCAGTGTAGGCTATCAGTTTACCTCTGAGCCCTACTTTAGCTGCATCTTCACTAAGTTTCGGTAGGTTGTGATTTCACTTTTATTCATCTGGGGTTCCTTGAGATTTCTTCATGGACCCACTGGCGATTTCAGAGTGTGTGTTTAATTCCCACATACCAGCAAATCCTTACCAAGCAACCACACTGTCCTGGGTGCTGTGCTCGGTGCTGGGGGGGCCGCAGCGGCAAACAAGACAGGCCAAATCCCCATCCTCTTAGGTAAACACATGGTGAAGGAAATACATGCAGCAAATCATGGCAGTGACTGAAAATGGTGAAAAATGCAGCAAGACGAGGGGTTAGGGAGGACAGGGTGGGCATGACATCTGAGCAGAGACCCGAAGCAGGCACAGGACGGAGGCTTGACGTCGGAGAACATTCTCACCACATCACTGCTGCACCGTTCGAGACGGTGACCCCCTTCCCCTCCCACCCAGCCCCTGGCATGACCCCCCATAACCTAGAGAACACCCCCAAATAAGGCTCCTGCCCCCACAGTTCCACCCCACCTTTGTCCACCTTAGAGAGCAACCTGGTAAAACAACCCTGTGCGGGGAGGGGTGGGCTGAGCCGCAGGCTTGCTCTGTGACCTTGGGCAAGTCACTTGACTTCTCTGTGCTTTTGTTTTGTCAAATGGGGATAATAGTAGTTCCTATGTCATAGTCTCATAGATTTGTGGGGATTGAGTTAACGTATGTAATGGGCTTGGAACACATCAGGCCTGTAGGAAATGCCCAGGCAAATTGTTGTTATTAATATGTACTCTGACAGAGGTGAGCCGGGGCGGTGGCTTCTTCCCTAAGACACTCGCCTCCCAGCCCCCTCCATTCTACCATGTGCTTCTTTCTGCCCACCCGGCCCACTCTAGCCTGGTCTTCCAGATTTAGGTGTCACCCACAGGCTTCCACTACCACTCCAGCCATGCCTTTGTTCCTTCTGGAGATCAGATGAACTAGAGGGGGTGTGAAGGGCATGGGATGTTGAATCTCATCCAAGGACACCCAGAGCTAGAGACTAAAAATAGCGGCCTCTTGGCGAGGGGAGTGGAGGGGACACCTTTCACCTGTGGGGGGGAGAGAGCCAGCTGGATGGATGGGGGCTGATGGGCCCTGGCCTTGGTAGTCACCACTGACCCCTTCTGTGGGCTGGGCATAGAGCCAGACCCCCAGGGGCCAGGGATTATGGCCAAGAAGCATGCCACACCTCGGGGGCTCTTCTCTCTACTGGCTCTGCACCGACTTGGTGGGGGCATTTCCACAGCCCCCTGGGTGGTTCAGGTTCAAAAATTAATTGTAGGAGCTGAGCTTCAGGTGGGAGTAGGGGGTCCAGACATGGACAGCTGCCATCTGGAATGAAAAGTACTGTAAAGGAGGGGTGCCCAGAGGATGACTGCCATGGCAGGGGTGAGGACAGGAACTGCAGTCCCTGGGCAGCTGCTCGCTGGTCGGGCTCCTCCCAGGTGTGTGATGACCTGAAGGTACGGATGGTTCTGGGGACTGAAAGCTCTGCCAGTAAGTATTTCCTTACGTCCTAGGTGAGCTCCCTTGAGTCCCCTGCAGCCTAGGGGCCGCCCCCTTTTAGAAATGGAGAAAGTGTGGATCGGGAAGGAGATGGGACTTGAACCCAGGTCTGCCCAGGTGCAGGGCGCACACATATTTTCTACTGTGTCAGGCTGCCTTCCCTCTCAGTGCCTGTCCTTCTGCCGTAACTTGTTTCTTCCAGGCAAACACATTCTGTTTCCCACCTTGTAGTAAAAGAACACCTCCCCCCAACACTGATTTCATTCCCATTGTCTTGGTTTGTCCTGACTCTTTGTCGCCACCAGCGAGAGCGGTATCCATAGAATACCTTCCACTTTACCAGTGCATGCGAAGTGCCCGAAGCATCCGCCCGGAGGCCTTACGTGCTGTGCTTATTGGATCCTCACATCAGCCTTGGGAAGTAGGGATGTGCTTTGTCACCTCTTATTTGTAGATGAGGAAAGCCAAGCACAGAGAGGTTCGGGCACTTGCCTGGGGTCACACAGCTAAAATGTGGTGGGGCTCAGAGTCTATCTGGCATTCTGGCTCTAGAGTCCACCCTCTTTTATTATCATTTTACAGAGGCAAAACCTGAAGGGATTGAGAACAGGGCTCGTGTGTGTGTGTTTTGGAGAGGAGGGTAGGGCGCAGTGCCGATGCCCAAGAGTTTGCCAGGGGACTGTGACCAGAGGCCAGGATGCTGGGAGAATGAGATTGGGGGTGGGGAACCGAGGGTCTGCAGGCAGCACTGGGGAAGGGGTCTGGGGGATGGGTAGAGAGGATGTGTGAAGACCCCAGAAACAATGGGGAAAATGGAAGGGATGGGAGAGGAGGAGCAAAGAAGGTGGCCGGCGGCAGAGAAGTCTGCCTATGGGGTGGAGGGACAGGGCAGGAGAGGAGCAAGGCTGGAAGATGGAGTGTGGCCCCGGCACTTGGACACGTCCTCCAACGCGCACAGCTCCCGAGCCGGCGCCTGGTCCTCTTTGCTCAGCCCCATCCTCTTCTCCGCAGGGTCTCCCGTCGCCCACCCCGCCCGAGATGGAGGCAAACGCAGCAGGCAGCGCGGCCGGGGGTGGTGGGGGCAGCGGCATAGGGGGCGAGGACGGGGTTCACTTCCAGAGCTACCCCTTCGACTTTCTGGAGTTCCTCAACCACCAGCGCTTTGAGCCCATGGAACTCTATGGGGAGCACGCCAAGGCGGTGGCCGCGCTGCCCTGCGCCCCCGGGCCGCCGCCCCAGCCCCCACCCCAGCCTCCTCCGCCCCAGTACGACTACCCGCCCCAGTCCACCTTCAAACCCAAGGCGGAGGCGCCGTCCTCGTCGTCGTCCTCGTCGTCGTCCTCGTCGTCGTCCTCTTCATCCTCTTCCTCCCAGGCCAAGAAGCCCGACCCGCCCCTGCCGCCCGCCTTCGGCCCCCCCCCACCCCCCCTATTTGATGCGGCCTTCCCCGCCCCGCAGTGGGGCATCGTCGACCTCTCTGGACACCAGCACCTTTTTGGGAACCTGAAACGCGGAGGGCCCGCATCCGGGCCGGGGGTGACGCCGGGGCTGGCGTCCCCCACTGGGACCCCGGGGCCGCTTCCCGCCCCCTCCCAGACCCCGCCCGGACCTGCCGCGGGGGCAGCCTGCGACCCAAGCAAGGACGACAAGGGCTACTTCCGCAGGCTGAAGTACCTGATGGAGCGGCGCTTCCCCTGCGGCGTGTGCCAGAAGTCCTTCAAGCAGTCCTCGCACCTGGTCCAGCACATGCTGGTGCACTCGGGGGAGCGGCCGTACGAGTGTGGCGTCTGCGGCCGCACCTACAACCACGTGTCCAGCCTCATCCGCCACCGCCGCTGCCACAAGGACGTGCCGCCCGCCGCCGGGGGCCCGCCGCAGCCAGGGGCGCCGCTCCCGCCGCTGGGCCTGCCCGCGCCCGCGGCCGGCGCGCCCCCCGCCGCTGCCCCCACCCCCGTGTCCTCCGGCCCCCCCGCCCCGCCCTCCGCTGCCGCCGGAGCTGCCACCGTGGCCGCCACGGCCGCGGAAGGCAGCGGTGCCCCCGCCGGGGTGGGCGTCCCCCCTCCCGCGGCGGGGGGCGGCGAGGGCCCGTTTGCCTGCCCGCTCTGCTGGAAGGTCTTCAAGAAGCCCAGCCACCTGCACCAGCACCAGATCATCCACACCGGCGAGAAGCCCTTCTCCTGCTCCGTGTGCGGCAAGAGCTTCAACCGCAGGGAGAGCCTCAAGCGGCACGTGAAGACGCACTCGGCGGACCTCCTGCGCCTGCCGTGCGGCGTCTGCGGGAAGGCCTTCCGCGACGCCGCCTACCTGCTCAAGCACCAGGCGGCGCACGCGGGCGCGGGCGCGGCGGGGCCCCGGCCGGTGTACCCCTGCGACCTGTGTGGCAAGTCCTACTCTGCACCCCAGAGCCTGCTCCGGCACAAGGCCGCGCACGCCCCACCCGCCGCCCCCGACGCGCCCAAGGACGTGGGGGCCTCGGTCCCGCAGCCCCCGCCCGCCTTCCCTGCGGGCCCCTACCTCCTGCCCCCCGACCCTCCGGCCACAGAGAGCGAGAAGGCCGCGGCGGCCGCGGCGGCAGTGGTCTACGGCGCCGTGCCCGTCCCGCTGCTGGGGGCCCACCCGCTGCTGCTTGGCGGGGCCGGGACCAGCGGGGCCGGGGGCTCCAGCGCCAGCGTCCCCGGAAAGACATTCTGCTGTGGCATCTGCGGGCGGGGCTTCGGGCGGCGCGAGACTCTGAAGCGCCACGAGCGCATCCACACCGGCGAGAAGCCGCACCAGTGTCCCGTGTGCGGGAAGCGCTTCCGGGAGTCCTTCCACCTGAGCAAGCACCACGTGGTGCACACCCGCGAGCGGCCCTACAAGTGTGAGCTCTGCGGCAAAGTCTTTGGCTACCCGCAGAGCCTCACCCGCCACCGCCAGGTGCACCGGCTCCAGCTGCCCTGCGCCCTGGCCGGGGCTGCCGGCCTCCCGGCCACCCAGGGCGCGCCAGGGGCCTGTGGGCCGGGCGCCTCGGCCACTTCTGCGGGGGCCGCGGATGCACTGAGCTACGCCTGCTCGGACTGCGGCGAGCACTTCCCCGATCTCTTCCACGTGATGAGCCACAAGGAGGCTCACATGGCGGAGAAGCCCTACGGCTGTGATGCGTGCGGCAAGACCTTCGGCTTCATCGAGAATCTCATGTGGCACAAGCTAGTCCACCAGGCGGCCCCTGAGCGCCTGCTCCCGCCCGCACCCGGCGGCCCCCAGACCCAGGATGGCTCCAGCAGCGCCGACGCGGCCAGTGTGCTGGACAACGGGTTGGCGGGAGAGGTGGGGGCGGCTGTGGCAGCCCTGGCAGGGGTGTCCGGGGGTGATGACGCCAGCGGGGCGGCGGTGGCTGGGGGCGGTGGGGGTGCCAGTTCAGGTCCGGAGCGTTTCAGCTGTGCCACGTGTGGCCAGAGCTTCAAGCATTTCCTGGGCCTGGTGACTCACAAGTATGTGCACCTGGTGCGGCGGACCCTCGGCTGTGGCCTCTGTGGCCAGAGCTTCGCTGGTGCCTACGACCTGCTCCTGCACCGCCGCAGCCACCGGCAGAAACGGGGCTTCCGCTGCCCGGTGTGCGGCAAGCGCTTCTGGGAGGCGGCCCTGCTGATGCGCCACCAGCGCTGCCACACCGAGCAGCGGCCCTACCGGTGCGGCGTGTGCGGTCGAGGCTTCCTGCGCTCCTGGTACCTGCGGCAGCACCGCGTGGTGCACACCGGCGAGCGCGCCTTCAAGTGCGGCGTGTGCGCCAAGCGCTTCGCGCAGTCCTCCAGCCTGGCGGAGCACCGGCGGCTGCACGCCGTGGCCCGGCCCCAGCGCTGCGGCGCCTGCGGCAAGACCTTCCGCTACCGCTCCAACCTGCTGGAGCACCAGCGGCTGCACCTGGGGGAGCGCGCCTACCGCTGCGAGCACTGCGGCAAGGGCTTCTTCTACCTGAGCTCCGTGCTGCGCCACCAGCGCGCCCACGAGCCGCCGCGGCCCGAGCTCCGCTGCCCGGCCTGCCTCAAGGCCTTCAAGGACCCCGGCTACTTCCGTAAGCACCTGGCGGCCCACCAGGGCGGCCGGCCCTTCCGCTGCTCCTCCTGCGGCGAGGGCTTCGCCAACACCTATGGCCTCAAGAAACACCGCCTGGCTCATAAAGCCGAGGGTCTCGGGGGTCCTGGGCCGGGGGCGGGCACCTTGGCGGGAAAGGACGCCTGACCAGGAGGGGCAGCCCCGTGCGCACTCACCCGTCCCCAGTTGCTGATCAGACTCTTACCCCTCCTCGCTGTTGCCCCAGCCATCCTTCAGGACTCCAGACAGACTAGTCTCCTTTAAGGCCCATGCCCTACAGACTCAAGACTGGATCACTCCCATCCCGGACCTCTCTGGTCCTCCTCTCATCCTGCCAGCCACTGAACTTGATCCTCCGTCCAGCCCCGTTTTGTAACCTTCATCAGCGCCCCCCCACCCCCGCAGCATTCTGTCCCCCAATAAGCTTTTGTGGAGGATGTGGGTCTGAACTGCCCCTCCCCATTCCTTTGGGACCTGGCTGGAAAGTGGAGTATAAGCGGAGTTGGGAGGGCACAAGGGGACTGGGTGCTCTTTTGGATTGTGGGGTGGGGGCGGGGTGGCAGACGCGGCTTGTACAGAGCAGAGAATAATAAATCTTACCACAGGGCCGCTGGAGTCCTTTCTTGCATCCCAGGGAGAGGGGATTAAGTGCTGACAAAGAGAAAGTTGAGAACTTTTGTTTCCCAGGGATTTGGATTCCCCAGCACCCTCTGCCTCGTTCTCATGTTTTCTGCTTTGCCTCATTCAGCTGGTAATTGCTGAGGATTTACCATATCCAAGTTGTAGTCTGCACCTTGAGCAAAGGGAGATGAACAAGACAGGTAAGTTTCTGTTCTCGGAAACTGACAGTGTACCCGGACTCCTTCCCCTTCAAAGATGTTTTCGGCATTTGTTTGCTTGGCCAGCATTTCCTGAAGCCCCTTGTCTGCCGGGTCCTTCACTGGACACTGTGGAAACACGAATTGGACATGCTCCTTGCCCTCGAGTAAGGTGGAAGAGATCCCCTGTTAAGCCATTGCCGTGTCCCAGCGTTGTACGGACCCATGTTTCTTACAGCCTCACCCATCATGCCTGTCCCTCCAGGATAATTTGGAGGAGCTTCAAAAGCCCTTCCAAC
The DNA here is from genome assembly GCF_964656455.1 of Halichoerus grypus. Lineage (NCBI taxonomy): Eukaryota > Metazoa > Chordata > Mammalia > Carnivora > Phocidae > Halichoerus > Halichoerus grypus. Next base: position 58,269,273 of record NC_135726.1, read on the forward strand.
AGCCCTCATTTCCATTGTTGCAACAGCGAGCCATGTGCCCTTCCAACGTACGTTCGGTTCTCCCATCTGTCAGAAGAGGAGGCTGAGGTCCTGGGAGAAGAAAGAAGCTCCAAGGACACCTAGCAAGTCCATGGTAGAACTGGGACTGCAGGCCCAGGGTGCCTCAATACCGAAACCTGAAGACCAAGCTGGTTCAGGGACACTGCTTGGGCAGGTCCAGTTGGACCCACACGAGGGCAGCAACCTAGTGTGGCCAACGTATGCCCGTGCTGAAGATCCAGCATGAGACGCACCCGGCGCCAGTGCCCCGGGGGCACCACCATGAAAGTACGTGGAATGATCACTGGGGGCTGAGAGCATGGAGGAGTCACCTTATCAGACTGGGGGCTGGTCAAGCTTCCTGGAGGAGAAAGTGATGCCCGAACAATAACAAAAGCCACAGAGGCTTGCCAGGTAATGAGCGCAAAGAATTCTAGGTGGAGGGTTTAGTGTGTCTAACCAGACCCAGCTATTCCAGAGAATCTTAAAAGATGAGTATGGCGGGAGAGGTTGGGGTATGGGAGGCTGCATCCTGAAGGGCTTTGGATTCCAAATAGTGAAGCTTAGATGATGTGGTGGGCTAGAGGCTGGAAGCTGGCAGCTGCTGGACACAAGCCGCTGACACCCTTTGTTTAGCTCATGCATTAAAAAAAATAATAAAGTTTGACTTAGTTGCCAACATTTGAAAATCAGAAGATTTTGCACAATGAACTAATGCAACTTCTGAAAAATTTGCAAGATTTAGCAACCCAGCCTGCCCTCTCCCAGAGCTGGGTAACCACCGCCCTCTTCAAACAGAGCACACACTCTCCGATCTGCCACCAACTCCTGCCCTGCCTCGAAGCTCAGCACTGAGCACAAGTGTCAGTTGCCATGTGTCACTGGTGCTGGTGCTTTCCCCTTGCATCCAGCCACCTCCCTCATTTATTTACACAGCCACCCCGCTCCTATAGGCGTTTATGCTTGTGATCCTTTCTCAAAGCCACAAGGAGCAGTGGGTCCATGAGGCTGTAGTATGGAGACGAGACGGTGCTGCTGGGTAGGTATCCAAATGTGGGGCCGCTGTTGGCTTGGCCCACAAGAGTAGTGATGATGAAAAGTGTTCAGATTTCAAAGATATTTAGCTGGCTCAACAGCAGGAAAGGGATGAGGACAGGGATTAGATGAGTGCACGAGGGGTGAAGGCTTCAGGAACCCACCCAGCTTCTAGCTTGGGTGCTGAGCCAGTGATAGGAAACAGGCATTTCTTTGGAGGAAACGGAATGAGTTCTGCTGGTGTTCTGACCTAAGGGATATCTCGTGGGAGGTGTTGGGTGAACAGGAAGGTGTGCAAGTCTAGGGCTCTCCCTCCTTGATAGGCATACTGATCACAGGAGTCCCTTCCTTTTGCCAAACTTCCCTGACATCCACTGCCACAGCTGAAACACGTATCACTGAATAGAGATCTAAAAATGAGGAAACGGTTTTGGAGAGAGATATGCTGCAATTCACTGCTCATGGCAAGACCACTGTGTGGGCCCTCTGCCCCCACCCCCAAACACAAGACTGACATAGATAAACCCTTCAGAAAGTCCTTTAATAGGAGAACTGGAGGTTCCCCCCTCCAGCTCCCCGGTCCTCCTCACGCCCCCACCATAGTGACTCAGTTCTTCCCACACCCACTGTACACAGGCCAGCCCACCATGCTGCCATCTCCCAGCCCTTCCTTGGGGTAGCCTTGGGTCAGGCATTAAGCTGTTTGCTTCAAATTGGGCGTGGAGGAAATCAGAGAAACCTGAGACTACTTTGTAGCCCTGGGGGCCATGGGCTCTGAACCTAAAGCCTTATGAGAGGGATATTAGGTGGCTGTTTGCTGTCCGGATTTTTTTGTTGCTTCGGAGTCGGTGGGTTAAGGAGGGGACCACCATGGGAGCGGGAGCAGCTCTTGGAGTCAAGATCTTTATGGCCAGGCTTACATCCTTGAAGCTTGAGAGCTCTTGGCTAGGACGTGGGGACCCTCTGGCTTCAAGGTGATGGGATCCCAGAGTCTCTTTATGGAGGACCTGGTGGGCGTCTTCTGCCTGAGGGTGGGTAGGCATCCCAGGTTCAGTGCAATCCAGTGAGGTAGGAAAAGATTCCATCCTGGCCCACCCTAGGCCCCAAGATAGTCCACGGTTCTGCACATGAAGGGCTAGCCCAGAGACACCAGGGCAGACCCTGGTTCTGCCCCTTCCATTCAACCCTGGCTCCCCCTATGTAGTGCCCAGGCTCTGCTGGGACAAACTGTGTCTCGCACGAGGACAACCCAACGAGCAGGCAGATTGGGCAGTGAAATCCAGCCCATGTTCCTCACATTTAACCGAGCATCCACAGGGTGGTGTCTGTGCCTTTCTGAGTCTCAGGGAGGTGCTGTATGGGTTTGTGGGTGTCCCAAAACGGGTTCTGTGTTCTCCCGCACTAGCTGCTCATGGCCATCTCTGTTAGCTCTGGTCACCTCTCCCCCAGTCTCCCCTCTCCTGCCTCCTTTTCCCACCCACCCCCTCCCCTGCGATCTGCCTCCTACTCCCTGTCCCGTGTTAATGCTCCCACGGCCCTGCTCTCCCAGCCTACTGGTCGACCTCCACCTTCACCTTGGCCACCTCCCCTTGCCCTTCTTCCAGACTGTTTCCTGGCCCCTCGGGCCCTGAGGCCAGCTGGCTGCCAGAGTCCCCCGGCCCTGGCCCGTGGAAGTGGGTGCGCTGGTGCTTGCGGAAGTTAGAGGAGTTGTTGAAAGTGCGATCGCACAGGGCGCAGCGGAAGGGGCGCTCCCCGGTGTGGATGCGCGCGTGGCCACTCAGCACCGAGGACTGCGTGAAGCCCTTGCCGCAGATGCCGCAGTGGTAGGGCCGCTCGCCCGTGTGCACCCGCTCGTGGTCGCGCATGTCTGAGGAGCGGCGGAACGGCTTGGCGCAGAACCTGCAGGCGAAAGGCTTCCCCACCGCCGCGCCCGCCGCCGCCGCCGCCATCACCACCTCCGACCTCTCCTGCGGCACCCCGGGCCTCTGTTCCCGAGCTGCTGCCGCCTCCGGAGGCCTCCGAGAGGGCCCTGGCTCCACCCCGTGTCGGTGCTGGTGCCGCAGGAGAGGCGCCAGGGCCCTGAAGGCCCGGGGGCACAGGGGGCAGCGGTAGGGCCGCTCCCCCGTGTGCAGGCTGTAGTGCGCGCGGAGGCTGGCGGGGCCCGGACAGCTGTGGCCACACACATGACACCGGCTGGGGTCCCCACCCTGCCCGCCGCCCTCCGCCCCCGCCAGGTGGCCATGTTCGTGGAATAGCAGCTCAGAGACCAGCCGGAAGGCAGCTGGGCACAAGGCACAGTGGAGGGAACCTGGCTCCGGGGGCTCGGGCACCAGCGTGGTGTCTGTCACCTTCACCACCTGGATCTCGATGAGGTCACTCGGGGGTGTGGCGGGGCGGCCATCATCTGGCACCAGGACCTGGGGGGGGGCGGGGAGAAAAAACCAGGAGCCTGTGGACCCTTCCTCAGGGCCTCCCCAACACGCCCCCACTTATTAAAACATCCATCTCCTTTGTAGCATACTGGGCCCTTCAATTTCCAGATCCTGCTCTCCACCCTCCAGGATTCTGCAGTATCCCTATCAAGACTCCTGTCCCAACCGCATCACGGATCCAGCCACTTCTCTCCTCTACCCCAGTTAAAAGCCAATTATTTCTTGGCCTGACAACTGAAAAAGCCTCCTGAGCAGAACCCCTGTTTCTATGTCTGCTACCTCCCCAAAGCAGCCTGAATGGCCTTTTGAAAATGGAAATGAGATAGTCATTTTCCCACTCAAAACCCTCCCATGGCTTCAACTGCATTTAATATCCAAAGCCGTCATCATAATACCCATCATGATCTGGCTCCGGCTGGTCTCCGACCCCAGCGTAAATATAAGCTGGCACACAGCTGACTTCTCTCATCTAAATTTAGCTCCCCTGCACCCCCGCTCTATCAGCTCACTCTTTATTTCCTTTACAGCATGCAGCACAATAAGTATCCTTTATTGTCTCTCTCCTCTAGACTGTGAGCTCGAAGGGAATACAATCCTCACCTGTTTTGTTCACCTCTCTATATACTGAGCCTAAGTAGGAGCTCAGGAAATGTTTGTTGTTACTCTCCAGTCCTGAGTGGGGAAAGCTCCTAAGTCACCTGGAGCAGTCATTCCTCCCCCCAAAATCCTCCCTCAGGCATTCGAGACACGTCACTCGGACTCTTGCAGAATCATTACCCCACTCCAACGTGGGTGCCCCGACGTGTCTACCCCGACGTGGGTACCCGCATTTGTCTTTCAGGGTCACCTTCCCAACCTTCCACCCAAGTCCAATAGCCCCAGAATTTCTGAGGCCCCGCCCCTCGGAAAATCCCGCCCCCTAGTTCCACAAACTCAATCTCTGAGACCTCTCCCTGGACTCATCCCCCTCCCAGATGTTCCACCCAACCCCCTCCTCTGGCCCCGCCCCGCCAGGGCCCCGCCCTCCACTCTCATAGGCTCCTCCTTAGGCCACGCCCCTCGCGCACCCCGAGAAGCACCGCCTCCAGACCCGGAGCCCTAAATACCTCCCCCGCCCAGCCTTCATAGGCCCCGCCCCGGCCCCGCCCCCTGCCCTGAGACCTCCCCCCGCCTCGAGTCCCCGGCCGAGGCCCCTTCCCCGCCCGCACCAGGTCCGGCGTCTCCGGGGATCGCGGCTCCGGGGCCGCTGAGCTCGGACTCGGGGGCTCCGGGCGCGCGGCGGCCATCTTGTGCCCAGGCCCCGCCCCCAGGCCCGTGGTCGCTGTGGGAGGGGGCGGGGCTCGGACCGTCGTCAGAGGCGCCGCGCAGGCGCACACTGGCGGGTAGGGGGCGTGGCTCTGCGAAGGCCGCGCCCCGCCCACCCGGGGGGAGTGCCGCGTCCCTTCTGACCACCTGTCAGCGACCCCGAGGGCCCTGGGAGTTTGCAAACACCCACAGGTCGGTGCGACGTCTGGAAACGCACATGGGCGACCGTGGAGAAGTCGCCACACCGCTCTGGGCCACGTACACATAGTCTTCTCTATAAAACTGGAGAGGTGTTGTGAAAACTCGATGAGAAAAGAGATACGGGACACCTTTGAACATCCTTAGGTTTTCTGGGGACGCCATGGTAGGTGATGCTTAAACACTACCATCGTTCCTAAATGAGCTGTTTCTCCCCCTTCTGGGGGACATGATAACATTGCACTTTCCTTTGAATTTGGTCGTGGCCCCGGTGGGTTTCCTTGGCCAGTGGACCGTCAGAGACAGCAGGTGCATCACCTTCAGCTCGCGGCGAGAGCCTGCGGGCCCTTCGCCAGGATCCCCCCTGCCCATCCGTGCTTGGCATCGGCTGGTTGCCATCAGCCCGAGTTCCAGAGCGTCTACAGTGAACAGAGCCTGGTGCTGGACCTCCTGAGATGCAGCGTTTGTGTAGCATACAAAAAAACGTTTTATTTTGTTAAGCCACTGAGCCATTGTGGTGGTTCCTACTACAGGCGTAAGCTATTGCATCTTAACTGATACACATACGGAGCCTTTTATTTGCATTTATTTTATTATAAAGTATATAAATGAGTATTCAGTAATATAAACTGCCCATACTCAGTAATAAACTTAAAATACACAACATTACAGATACAATCTAAGTTGTGTACCCCTCCCCCATTCTCCCACCCTCCCCTGAGGTTAGATTTTGTATTTTCTGTTTATCATTCCCAGGCATGTCTTCCTTATTTTCCTACACATACGAAATATGATATTGTTCTGTGTGCTTTAAATTTTTTCTAATAAGGGGCGCCTGGGTGGCTCAATCATTTAAGTGTCTGCCTTCGGTTCAGGTCATGATCCAGGGTCTTGGGATCGAGCCCTGCGTTGTTCTCCCTGCTCAACGGGGAGTTGGCTTCTCCCTCTCCCTCTTCCCTTCCCCCCTGCTCATGCTCTCTCTCTCAAGTAAATAAATAAAATCTTTAAAAAAATAATTTTTTTTCTAATAAATTAGGAGTGCCTGGTTGGCTCAGTCGGAAGACCGTGTAACATCTGATCTCGGGCTTGTGAGTTCAAGTCCCACATTGGGTGTGGAGATTATTATTATTATTATTATTTTAAGATTTTATTTATTTGACAGAGAGAGACACAGCGAGAGAGGGAACACAAGCAGGGGGAGTGGGAGAGGGAGAAGCAGGCTTCCCACTGAGTAGGGAGCCTGATGCAGGGCTCGATCCCAGGACCCTGGGATCATGACCTGAGCCGAAGGCAGACGCTTAACAACTGAGCCACCCAGGCGCCCCGGGTGTACAGATTATTAAAAAATAAATCAACTTAAAAATTTTTCTAATAAATGATACAATTTCAGTCTAATGTTCTCTTTTTTCTCCTCCCCTCTTTACATTTGTATACATCAATACATGTAGTCTAGTTACTGCTGATGTCAATGCTGGTGTGATATCCCACTGATGATAATGTCCCATTACATGTTTTCATTCTCCTATTGTTGGACATTGGGTTGGTTCCAAATTTTTATTATTACAAACAATACTGCCATGAGTATTCTTGCTCATGTCTCCTTGAACCCCAAAGAGAGCTTTTTCTATATTATATCACTGGAAGTTGAATTGCTGGATCAAAGTTTATTAACATCTTCAACTCCCATCTTTATTATTCAGTTGCTTTTCTAGTAACTCCACCACTTACTACCTGGGGGCTCTTGGGTAAATTATTTCTTTAAATATTTATTTATTTATTTTAGAGAGTAGGGGGAGGGGCAGAGGGAGAAGGAGAGAGAGAAACTTTAGCAAACTCCACGTTCAGCACTGAGTCTGTTGCAGGGCTCGATGACACTACCCTGAGATCATGACCTGAGCCAAAATTCAGAGTTGGATGCTCAACAGACTGAGCCACCCACACGCCCCTCTTGAGTAAATTATTTAACCACTCAGTGTCTCCAGTGCTTTCATGGGCCCTGGCATTTCTGCCTTCATGGGCCCCTTCATTTCAACAAATATATTTAAAATTATATTTTATGACTGTGTTGGTATAAAGATGAACATAAGCTAGGCTGGATTACATTCTTTTTTCTTCTGGTTTCAAAATTAAAATATTTTTCGTGGATAGGACGCCTGGGTGGCTCAGTGGGTTGGGCGACTGCCTTCGGCTCAGGTCATGATCCTGGAGTCCCGGGATCGAGTCCCACTTCGGGCTCTCTGCTCAGCAGGGAGTCTGCTTCTCCCTCTGACCCTCCCCCCTCTCATGCTCTCTGTATCTCATTCTCTGTCTCAAATAAATAAATAAAATCTTTAAAAAAAAAATTTTTCGTGGGCTCCTAAAAGTGTCATGAGCCCTAGGCACTGTATGTACCTGCTGTGTCTAATGAGAAAGGTGGCCCTCTGTTTCTCATTTGTAAAGCAAAAATAATAGTACTTACTTAACAGGGTTAAGTGTTAGGTGCTATGATGATTCAATGAGCCATTATCTGTAAAGTGTAATGTAGGAACTATATATTAGCTATAATTATTATTGACTTACACATCCACCAGCATTGAATGGGAGCTCCTGTTGCTTAAAGTCTTTATTAATATTTGATAGTCAGACTTAAATCTTTGCCAATCCGATGGGTGTGACATGGTTTTTCATTGAGATTCCTTCTATTAAATGAGATAATTCACGATACTGCATCTAGCACAGAGCTCATCCTCTGTTCTCCTTTCTTGTGGGCTGGGTCTGTTTCATCTCTGCATCCTCAGAAGGCCTCAGTGAACGTTTGGTGAGTGAACGAACAAATTAATGAATGGATGAGTAGCTAAATTAATGGAGATATAGAAGAATTTGGGTATCAGAGCTAGAGACAACTATTTGTGGAGGAGACCATAGTTCAGTGGAGTGACCATAAACTTTCAAGCCAGACAAAACTGGGTTCAGAGCCATCTATCCACTTGCTATGCAACTTTGGGCAAGATGTGCCTTCTCAGTATCCAGCTGTCATGCACAAAGTGGGCAGCGCCATGCTGCTTGGGTGGGATTGTATTGAGAACACCACAGATGGAAAATGCTACAGGTCTAGTGCAATTCCTGGAAGTAACTGGTGCTCAATAGCTGTGGGTCCCTTGCCTTTTCCCCTGTTTGCCTGAGTCCTTCATGGCCTGGTACTACATTAATTGCATGTAGTACTCTATTGCATGATCTGATGCTAGAAGTCTGGTATGTGGAGCCACTATAAAATGGCAGAAAGAGTCCCGGGCTTGGAATCAGAAGATGTGGGGTCTAGTCTTGCTTCCTTCTGTCCCTCCTGTGAGCACATCACTTCTCCTTGCTGGGCTGGATCCCCTGCTTTTTAAATGAATTGGCTGTTAGGGTTACCATATGACCCAGAAATTCCACTCCTAGGGATGTACCCAAAGAAATGAAAATATTTGTTCACACAAAAATTTGTAAACAAATGCTTATAGCACCATTATTCATAATAGCCAAAGGTGGAAACAACCCAAATGTCCATCAATTCATGACTGGGTAAAAAAAAAAAAAAAGTAATATATATATTACGTGGATATATATGGATATATATTATCCATAAGATAATTATTTTTTATTCCACAAAAAGGAATGAAGTGCTGATACATGCTACAACATGAATGAATCTTGAAAACATTATGCTCAGTGAGAGAAGCCAGACACAAAAACCCACATATTTTATTATTCCATTCATACAAGCTATCCAGAACAGGGAAATTTACAGAGACAGAAAGTAGAGGGACGCCTGGGTGGCTCATTCGGTTAAGCATCATCTTTCGGCTCAGGTTATGATCCCAGGGTCCTGGGATTTAGTCCCACATCGGGCTCCTTGCTCAGCGGGGAGCCTGCTTCTCCCTCTGCCTGCCGCTCCCCCTGCTTGTGCTCTCTCTCTCTCCCGGACAAATAAATAAAATCTTAAAAAAAAAAAGAAAAAGAAAAAGAAAGTAGATTTGTGGTTCCTTAAGGGCCAGAGGATGGGTGGACTGGGGTTGAGGGAATAGAGGAGTGATAGCTAGAGAGTACAAGATTTATTTTTGAAGTGATTAAAATGTTCTAAAATTGTGCTGATGGCTGCACATATCTGCAAATATACTAAAAACCACTGAATCATCAGTTAAATGGGTAAATTATATGGTATGTGAGTTATATCTCAATGAAGCTGCTAAAAAAAAAAAAGAATTAGCTGAACATGATCTTTTAGGATCAAACTGTAGATGACATTTAAACATAAGCCTGTAAGGTAGGTCTATGGATGTTCACTATGCAATTCTTCCATCTTTTCTCTATGGTTGTAAATTTCCATAATATAACATGGAGTTGAGGGAGCCTCTAGATAATATTTATTTATTGTTTTTTATTTATTTAAGTAATCTCTACACCCAATGTGGGGCTTGAACTCATGACCTCGAGATCAAGAGTTGCATGGTCTTCCCACTGAGCCAGGCAGGTGTCCCTTGAGCCTGTGGATGATTTTTAAAATCTGATTTTTAGGGGCACCTGGGTGGCTCAGTCAGTTAAGCATCTGCCTTTGGCTCAGGTCATGATCCCAGGGTCCTGGGATCGAGCCCCGCATCGGGCTCCTTGCTCAGTGGGGGGCTTGCTTCTCCCTCTCCGTCTGCCCCGCTTGTGCTCTCTCTCAGATAAATAAATAAAATCTAAAGAATAAATAAATAAATAAATAAATAGACAGACAGACAGACAGACAACAATGAAACACGAGGCAGGAACCTCCTCTGGACACCGTGATCTTTCTGGGATCCCGGTTCCTCGGGGGCGGGGCCGAGCGGAAAGCGGACCCTTCCTCTCCGGGCCTCGCGTTTCCGGCCGGAGCCTTTTCCAGGAGGGCCTGCGCGGCGCACCGTCTTTCCAGGGTCTCTCCCTGGAGGTCGCGGTTCTTCCTTGCCCGGGCTTTCCGTACGAGCGCTCTCCCGGTGGGCGCCACTTCCGCCCAGCCGGACCAGAGAGGCCGCCCCAGCTCGGCTCGGAGCGGCGCGAGAGGCCGAAGGCCGGGATTGCGTTACTCCGAGAAAGAGCCGACACCGTGTGAGCGGCGGGGGTGGGGGTGGGGGTGGAAACCATAGAGAGGGTGGCGGCGGCTAGAGCAGCCAGGCTGGGAGGGAAACGAGAGGACGCGTGTGTGTACAAGGGCGGCAGGGAAGACCATAGAGAGGCCGGCGGAGGCTGGAAGGGCCGTGGTGGGCGGGGCGGAAGACAGGGGGTGTAGGGAAGGGGCTCGGCCTCCGAAGGCGCCGTAAAGCTGCGACCCGACCGACTCTCGGCTGCAGGGATGTTGGTGCTTTATCGGTGCCCGCGTGCCCTTGAGCAGTGAACTCCCTCTCTGAGCCTCAGTCTTCTTCCCTGCAAAACGGGAATGGTTGTGTGTTACCTCGCGGGGTGACTGAATAAAAGCAGGTGTGAAGGCGCCGAGCGGAATAACGCCTTTGCACGGACCCCGGACGGCGCGCGGGCTGCTGCTGGTGGTATTCTCCGGGGTGAATTCCTCTCTGCAGCGCTGAGATTCTCCAGGGCATTGCAGTCTGCCCATGGAGCACGAACAGCGAGAACTTAGGGTTCCCTGTGCATCGCTCTTGCCATCTCGATGTGCACCACCGCTTGCTCGGACCTCATTCTTTCTCATGCTTGCATTTCAGCACCAGGCCCCTCCCTCGTCCCTCGGCTTCCACCGGCCGCCAACACAGGCCTTTCTGAAGCTTTCCTCCAGAAAGCATCCTCTGACTCCTGCCGACCTCCAGGTTCTCCCCAGGCTTCTCGCTTGCTGACCTCAGGCCACTAGTTTCAGAGGAATCCCAAAGCCCTCACATGGTAGAGTCCCTGCCTAGCTCAAAACCCTCCCAAGACGGTGCAGCTTATAGTCCAAGTGCCTGGGGCTAGGACCTGTTGATGTCTCCAGCCAGTGACCCTGCCTGCGTGCTTTATGCGTTGTCACTCTGAAGGACAAGTAGTTCTCCAGGCTTGTTCAGTCCTGGCTGAGTAATAGTGCGTGGAATGGATACACCACATAGGATTCATCCACTTCTCAAACACCGGTGGACATCGGGTTTCTCTCCACGTTTTCGCTCTTACGAATAATGCTGCTCTGAACGTTCATGCCTAAGGTTTTGTATCAACGTGCGTTTTCAGTTTTGTTGAGTATCTACCTGCAAATGGAATTGCTGGGTCACATGGTAAATTTTCATCTTTAACGTTTTGAGGAGACACACCATTTTTTTATTCCCACCAGCAATGTCTGAGGGTTCCAGTTTTCCCTGCATCCTCGTCAAGCTCTGGTGTGTCTTTGGGTTCACCCAACGGCCTTTTCCTTCAGGTCCTGCAGCACCTCCCACTTGGACTTGAACTACGCATGACCTCTGGAAGCACCCACCTCATCCATCCAGCTTCTTTTTCTTGCCCTTTGTACCACAGCTGCTTCCTAGATTCTTGGTAAGTGCGTTAAGTTGGGGGATGTAGATGGGACAGTGTCTGAACATATTCACTATCAGAGACTCAGGTGCTAGGATGAAGACTGTGTGTATGTGCCTGATTTGCTGTTTGCACAGACTGAATGCTTATGGCTCCCCCCTCCCCACATTCATATGTTGGAACCTAATCCCCAATGTGTTGGTATTAGGAGACGGGGCCTTTGGGAATTGATTAGGTCATGAGGGTGGAGGCTTCATGAATGGGTTTAGTGCTCTTATAAAAGAGACTCCAGAGACTTCCTCGCCCCTTCCATGTGAGGAGAGTGCTGTCTGTGAATTTGGACACTGAATCTGCCGGCATCTTGACCATAGCCTTCCCAGCCTCCCAAACTGTGAGAGGTACATTTCTCCCACCCCGGATCTGGTGTTCTCTGACGGCAGTCCAGTGGACTGGGAATGTTGTGTAACGTGAGCACGTTGTGCGGCTTTTCCAGACCTTGGTTTCTTCAGCCTGCCAAGCCTCCTCCATGGCCATCGAGAGAGATCCCTCCACTTAAAAATGGGCCAGATGTTTCAGAACAGAAGCTATTAAAGTGGCCGGTGAACACAGGCAGATGTGCTCAGCATCACTGGGCATCAGGAAGGTATGAAATGAGATACACTTCCCACCCGCCAGGCTGAGAGTAAAGACTTTCAGGATCAAGTGTTGGGGAGGGTGTGAAGCGGCTGGAACCTACGTACACTGCTGACGGTATGCAAATTGCTGCAGCCACTTAGAAGACCATTAATACACACTAAGGCTAAGCGGACACGTACCCCAGGTCCCAGCACTTCCATTCCCAGATGCACACTCATAAGAAGTGTGTCGTTATATCCACCAAATGACATGTGTGAGAATACTCCTAGTAGCCTTGTTCATAATAGACCAAAACTCAAAACAAATGTCCGTCAGCAGTTAGAAAGAAAAGAGAAGGAAATTGTGGGATAGCCATACAACGGAACCTACACAGCAATGGGAAAAAACAAACAAACAAATGAACTGTTGAAAACAACAGCATGGCTGACATACGTTGAGTGAAAGAAGTCAGGCGTGAAAAAGTACTTTAAAAAAATATAACTATATTTTTATGAGGTTTAAAAGCAAGCCAGAGTAGTCTTTGGAGTTGAAATCAGAAAACGTGGTTACCCTTCCTCGGGGTTAATGACCGACTAGAAGCATTCGGGGGAGCTCTCTGGGGTGCTGTTATATTGCTCTGTATATATGTAAAAATTCACTGGTCTGTTACTTTGTGTAATTTACATCTTATATAAAAAAAACCCGGAACAATGGTGGCCTCTATACGACAAATGGGGAAACTGAGTCACCAAGGGAGAATGGTGTCACACAATGCTTCTCAGATTCACCTGGAGAGACTTTGGGGTCTGAGCGTTCGGAGACTATATTGGAACCCTGTCATTTCTAAGCTGCTTCATTAAAATCTGAAGTTTGCTACAAAATCCTGATGGAATGCTTAATCCTTCCAGAGAATTAGCATGGAGTCTGGCTTCAGCCTTCCGGTTTTTCCTTGGCAGCACGCTCAGCCAGCGTGTAGGTGGCCAGCCAGACCGACCACTCTGCTGGAGGATCCACCCGTCTGCCTCACACTCGGGACTCCTTCCCCGAGGCAGCTCTCTTTTCAGCCTTTCTAGTTTCGCCCCTTAACTTTCAGGGGCCACAGAACAGTTTCCCTAAAATGAACATAATGGGCTGAGAAACTGTCGAGTCCCAGCTCTGGTTGCCGTCCTGGCTCTGGTGTCCACCTGTGTGGCCGACATTTCACTGAGCCTCTCTGGGCTTCACTTGTCTCCGAAAAACGGTAGGGCTGAGTTTGAGACACTAAAGGACCTTCTCCTTTGAAATCCCTGTCTCCCCTACGTAAGATTCTTTAGTGATGCTTTGGGTCTCCTGATGGTCATCTCCGCCCCCCCCCCCCCAGGTGCTTAGGTGGGGTGACAGTTCAATATTTTGGTCTTTGTCGCCCCCACGAGGCCCAGAGGAGAGCTCTTTGCTGCAGCAGGTGTCCGATAAAAATAAGATTTGTCACCTCTGAAGGGAAGGAAGGCACAGACTACTTCGGTCTGGTTTGTTCACTCTTTCATCCCCGGAAGATGCCACGAAGGAGATGCTTAACAAGTATTTGTTGAAGGAGTGAAGGAATGAGATTCGGCTCAGTGGAACAAAAGGCTCTTGGAACCATTCCTTTGATGGCGTGTGTTTACGCCCGGAAGCCTTTCACGCGAACGCCCCCCCCTTCCTTTCCGGTCGGAGTGGCTGGCCCCGTTAGGGCTCCCAGGAGATCCAGACCCGCACGGACAGTAGGCCGTGTCCGGAGTGGGGATCCGGAAGCGTCAGGACCCTGCTCCGAGAGGGAGGGCTCTGCAGAGAGTCTGGGGCGAGGCTCCGGTGGGCATCCAGGGGGATGGGAGGGAGCGAGGGTCGGACGACCGTCGGGGACACGGACGGGGCAGACACCGGCGCGGCCGTGGGGACGGAGGGCGGGGGTGGGACGCCGGTCGTCAGAAGGGAGGCACCTCTGAGAGGTGCAGATGCTCGTTTGGAGCGCGGGGAGTCCCAGGAGGGAGGGAGGAGTGCATCCTCCCCGCGGGGCGTTTGGAAGACAAGAGGGAGGCCAGCATCGTAAAGGAAAGTGCGGGGGTTGTGCGGATTCCAGGGAGTGTAAGAGGACCGCAGTGCACACCAGGAGGAATGGGTTGATAGATGCTAGAGGCCCGTGTGAACCCTGGGAGCATGGAGCAGCGGTAAAGTCAACAAGTCCAGCGTGTGGCACAGGGGCCATGGAAACCACCCCTGCCCCTTGTCCAGACTGGGGGGGGGGTGGTTAAGGAGTAGAGAGTGGAGGATGACATGGGTATGCTGAGATTGGGGGGTGCAGGGAGGGCCTTTGGTCACCACAGCTCTCCCTGCTTTCACTTAAGGCAGGTTTTTCTCCTTGAGCTGCTCGTCTGGATTCAAGGATGCCCATGGCTTTGTTTTCATCAGTGGAGGCTTCTCCTATCCCCAGCGAATACCCTTCCGCTGAGTTTGCCCCTCCTCCTCTCTTTGGGCCTTCAGGCTCATTTCCTGCCCTGGGTCAAGGCCAGACCTGCTCAGTGCCCAGAGGGACATACCATACACCTACAGACCCACGATGGGAGTGGAGAAGCCTGATGACAGCCTGCAAGACAAGGGAGCTTCGTCCCCCCCGGTTTACAGCTGTCCTAAGTGCCTGCAGGTCTTCCAGAATGCTTTCTGTCCCAAGGCACATGGCCTGTCCCACTTGGATGTCCAGCACGGCATCTTTGAGGCTCGTGCCAAGGCTTCAGGCAATCCAGCCAACCCCGCGGGCTTCCTGTAGGTGTTGCTCAGCACATCCTGGCGCATTAGGGCAAACTGAGTCTCTTACTGATATGGACACAAAGCTGATGCGTTTAGCGAACAGTGTGCTGGGAACGTTTCCCCAGCTCTCCAGTGTGGAGCTTGGCTCTGGCATGTGGACAGGCGGCATCCGTTTCTGGGCTGTTGTATCCCAGCCTGAATGATCTCCAACCTCGAGGTGCACTGCAGGCCTACGGGTGGCGGGGAAATCGGGAGGAAGTAATGAAAAAGATGCCCTCACCTCCTAAGGGGATTAATGATCTTTTCCCCTTGAGCCTCCCCCAAGAGGCAGGGACCTTGGGTTTAAACTCTGCACGGGGTGGGATTTATGACTGGGGAGTTCACTCTCTGGCTTCAGTCCTCCCTGTGTAACCCAGGAACGAATTCTCTCCTCCCTGTCAGCACCAGATGGCAATGATTTGCCAAACCTGCTAAGGCATCTAGCTTCCTGCCTTGTTCTTGTTTCTTCCTCTGCATTTTAAAACTGGGAAAGTCGTGGGACGCATCCCAAACCAGGCCAAGTCGGTCACCTGTTCTGTCCTCACTTGGGCCCCCGTGCTCCAGTGGTCACTTACTTACTGGCTGTGGTGGGGTGCTCTGCACATGTCCTACTGTGGCTGTAGGAGGCAGCTCAGGTTGATGCAGAGGGAGAGGGGCCGACTCCCACCGGGCCGTGCATGCGCCTGCAGAGCTGTGTGAGCACGCTCTCCCTCAGCCGGCGTGGGTCTCACATTTGGGATTCTGGCCCTGAGTGTGCGGTCCCTGCAGAAAGACCTCCGCGCGTTCCAGCAGCCCCAGCCAGCGCTGGCTGACCTCCCTGGGGTGGGCTGCTGCTGCCGACCTCTCGGCAGCCGGCCCAGCAGATCCCGCTGGATTCCTCAGGGAGGGGCCTCCTGGCCGGCTGTGGAGTTGGAGGCCAAGGGTTCAGCTGTGCTCTGGATCTGGGGATCAGTTCCCTCCAGGACTGCAGCCCACGGAGGGACTGGCGGCGCGGTTCCTGGCCCTGGGCCCCTGACCGCCTGTCTCTGGCCTCGGATTCACCACCGGCACTCTGTCTTCCTGCCCTGTGATGTATTACGTGTCAAGGCCGGGGTTTCCTCTGCTGTCGCAGGGCGGGAATCGTCCGGCCCTCTGGCTTTGCTGTGTGGCCACAGAGGAATGGCCAGCCCCTTCTGATTTTGGTTGCGGTCTGTCCCCTGCGACGCCGGAACCGTTGTTTGGGGGTGTTCGTTTCCCGTCGGGGCGGGTTTCCGGGGCGGCGTCCGGCCACAGTGGCGTCAGGGCCGAGCGCGGGGCTGCGCGGGGCGGCCCGTGGAGGTGACCGCACGGCGCTGGGCGCCCCGAGGTAGGCCTGCCCCGGCCCTTCCTGCCTAGGTCCCCGTCCAGGTCCCGGCCCCTCGGCTGCCCCGCCTGCCCCGGCGCACCCCTGGCGGCCGCGGACCCTTCCCGGCGGCCGGGGTGCACATGCGCAGGGAGGAGGCCCACGGGCCGGACCCCAGCCGCCCCCCCGACCCTAGCCTGTCCGCAAGAGGATCCCAGCTTTCCCCCGCTCCGGGGGCTTCGCTGGCCCGCAGTGATCCGGGAGCTCCCAGTGATCCGGGCCCGCGAGAGGAGCCCAGCACCCCCCTCCCCGGGGGGCTTTACTGTCCCCCAGTGAGCCGGGCCTGCAAGAGGAGCCCAGGCCCCCCCCCCCCGGGGCTTCGCTGGCCCCCAGTGATCCGGGAGCTCCCAGTGATCCGGGCCTGCAAGAGGAGCCCAGCAACCCCCCCCGGGGGGCCTCGCTGGCCCCCAATGATTCAGGCCCGCAAGAGGAGCCCAGTCCCCCCCTCCCCGGGGCTTCGCTGGCCCCAAGTGATCCAGGAGCTCCCAGTGATCCGGGCCCGCAAGAGGAGCCCAGCCCCCCCCCCCCCCCCGGGGCTTCGCTGGCCCCCAGTGATCCGGGAGCCCCCAGTGATCCGGGAGCTCCCAGTGATCCGGCAGCTCCCAGTGATCTGGGCCCGCAAGAGGAGCCCAGCAACCCCCCCCGGGGGGCTTCGCTGGCCCCCAATGATCCAGGCCCGCAAGAGGAGCCCAGCCCCCCCCTTCCCGGGGCTTCGCTGGCCCCAAGTGATCCAGGAGCTCCCAGTGATCCGGGCCTGCAAGAGGAGCCCAGCACCCCCCCCCGGGGGGGGCTTCCCTGGCCCCCAATGATCTGGGCCTGCAAGAGGAGCCTGGCCCCCCCCATCCCCGGGGCTTCGCTGGCCCCCACTGATCCGGGAGCTCCCAGTGATCTGGGCCCACAAGAGGAGCCCAGCACCCCCCCATCTCAACCCCCCGCTGGCCCCCAGTGATCCCGGCCCACGAGAGCGGCGCGCACCCGGGAGCCACGGCATCACCCACTCAGAGTGTGTGGAGCCTGCAAGCGCTGCAGTGAGGCCGCGCTTCGTTGGTGCACTGGCCCGGCTGGGTGGCCCCCGCCGGCCAGCTCTGTCCTGGAGTCCGAAGGATGCCCAGCGCCTGACCCAGCACGTGCAGGCTGAAGGGAACTTGCTGGATGGCGGAGAGGCCACGGAGACTCCATAGAATCTCCTGTTTTGGGTACAGATGGCAGAGGCCCTGCTCTTACTTGCTGTGTGACCGGAGCCTCCGTCTCCCTGGTCCGGAAGAGGGAATGGCTTGGGGTACCCAGCCAACTCTGGTCCGGGGTGAGAGGTGGGAGCTCTTGTTGGATCCCTGGCTGCCGCAGCTGCTTTCCATAGCCCGGGATGGACGGCTGTGCCATTCTGTAACTCCGTTCCCACCTGTAGGTGGATGGAAGGGTACCTGAGGACCGCAGCTGAGCCACGAGTGTGCGGTGCCGCCCACAGGCAGCACGTACTGCTTCCTTCCTTACTTTCCCCAACTCACGGGGCTTCTACGACAGGCTCTAACCAATGTGAGTTTTGATTCTTAAGTTGTTGGGGTGGAGGTGAAACCCAAACTTTGTGGGAACGTTTCCTTTGTGGGTGTGAGTTGTTGGCGAGAGCTTTCTTAGGCACACCTCCCTCTGCTTGGGAGCTTGGAGCCCTCAGGAACTCACTGATGCATCCACTTACCGAAGAGGGTAGGATGGCTGAGCCAAGGCTTGGAGGAGTGAGTGGGAGCGGGAGGTGTGGCATTGTTAGGATCCCGCCCAATGGAGCAGTGCGGGCTTGGGCCACACGAGGGACTTGGGGTGTGGGACTGAGTGGCCCCAACGGCAGGGGGCTTGGAGACTGAGAACCCCTGCGAGGGAGGTTTGGGGAGACCTGGGATGGGGTGCAGAGAGGAGGGCAGGAAGCCTGGCGAGTGGATTACTAAGACCCAGGTTGACCCAGACGCACAGGCTTGGCAATCACTTCGTTCCCCAAAGGGGAGAAGGGCTTGTTGCATGGGAATGCAAGGTCGTGTGGAGTGAACGGTGGGCGTTGAGAGGAGAGTGGTCCAGAACAGTTCCTGACGGAGGCAGGCTCGGGCTGCAGGCTGTGGAGGGAAGCGAGGGTGCTGGAGCGGGGGGACCCTGGCTTTGATACTGTCCCTGCAGCTCGGGCTGCAGGCTGGGGAGCGGATGCAAGCCTCTCGCCCTCCCTGAGGCTCAGGGGAGTGCCTGCCTCACTGGCTTACTGAGAGGCTGTGTGAACTGAAGGCTGGGGACATGAGTAATCGGTCACAGATGAAGCTGGAGAGATTGCTGAGGGCCACGGGGTGGGAATACCAGACGGCCAGCGTGAGCAGAGGCACAGTGATCCAAAATCTCACATGTGGCCGACTGGTTAGGGTGGCTGGGACAGACGATGAGAGGCCTGGCGTGCCAGGCTGAGCCGGGGGAGGATCCTTCAGGAGCTGGTGAGTGGGGCATACAGGAGGCGCATAGCCAGCCTGAAAACACAGGAGCCTTTGCACCTAGAGCCATGTAAGTTCAAGGTCTCGTCAGGGGCTGCAAGGTGCTGTGTGAGGTGAGGGGTGCGGTCTGGCTCTGGGGAGCTGAGGAAGGGGGGCGGGGGAGAATGAGGACATCCAAGGTTCTGGACTCGAGTGAATGCGGGGGCTTCATCATGATCATGTCCCAGGAGAGAAGCAGGGGTTTTTATGGGGGGGGGGGGTAGAGAATGCTTCACTTTTGGATTGGGTGATTGAAAACATTCATTCATTCATTCATTCATTCACTCATTTATTCAACCAAAATTGAATGGAGCCCCTACCCCCCGCCAAGATCTTGGCTAGGTTCTGAGATACAATGTCAACCAAGACAGAACTCTCTGCCTTTGTGGAGTGGGAAAGGCAGACAGGAGAAGAGTAAATTGATAAATAAGCCAGGCCACCACGGACTGCCCTATGGGATGTTGAAAGAGAGAGAACAGAATGAGGAGGCAGAGCAGGGTGTCACCTGCTTGACCTCAAACACAGTCAGCAAAGCTTCAGTGATGAAATACTGTCCGAGCGGAGACCTGAGTGGTCAGAAAGGGTCCATCCTGCTGAGGGGCTAAAGGCAATACTCCAGAGAGAGGGAAGAGCAAACAGAGGCCCTGGAGGATGGGAGAAGTTGGGGGGCAGCACTGTGCTCGATGGGTTTCTGGGCTTTATTCTAAGTGCAGTGCGGAGGGTTTTAAGTCCGGACATGACATGATTCCGTGGGTTTAAAAAAAAATACATCGCTGCAATATCGCCATAAAGAGAAAGTACTGGAGGAGGCAGAGGGTGGGGGTGGGAGGCTGTCCCTGGAAGCAGGGGGCAGACCGTGGTTTGCACAGCGGTTGCCCGGGGCAGGTTGGGGGGAAGTGTGAGGTGGTCACCAGCTCCGGCTGAAGCTGGTGCTGTCCTGAGGAGGTGTGACCCCAGGCCAATCACATGATCTCTCCCAGCTTCAGTTACCTCATCCATAAAAGGGATCGTCATGACCCCTACCTCGAAGGTCTGCTCTGAGGATGCAATACGCTTAGCAATGCAGCTCTCATGGATGCAGGTAGTTATACGGTTCTGAAACACAAGAAAGGGATCTAGGAAGACTCATTGGGTAGTTGTGTGGACTAGAATCTGTGTTGCCCTGGGGGACACTTGGAATGTCTGCTGTCACAAGGGGGCGGTGGGGATGAGAGGGCATCTACAGGCATCTGGACGATACCCTACAATGTAGAGGACAGCCATCCCCCACACCAAAGAATGATCCAGCTCCAAAATATCAGTAGTGCCGGAGCTGAGAAACCCTGGTGTAGACAGACGGTGTAGTTGCCCTGTAAAGGAGGCATGTCCTCTGTTCACCAGTCCCCCTTCTCCCTACTGCCTGGTGAGGACAGTGCTGTCTCATAGCAACAGAATGTGAGCCACACTAAAAAAAAAAAAGGGTGAACGAGGTGACATCAATTTTAGTAAGATGCCTTACTTAACCCAGTATATCCAAAGCATTACCATTTCAAAATGTAATCAATATAAAAGTCATTCATGAAAAAGTCGTTACTCTTTTCTTGTAAAACTAAGTCTTCAGAATCCGTGGGGCGTCTTGCATTTACAGCATATCTCAGTTCAGACCAGACACATGTCAAGAACCGAGGGGCCACACGTGGCTGTTCTGGGCAGCACAATTCTAGAGGATCTTTAATTTTAGCCCAATTCCACAGATGTTAGGGAGGTTTCTGGAAGGTTTTCGGAAGAATGCTTTCTCAGCTCCAGCTTATTGCCACATCTAGAAATTGTTTTCCAGCTGTGTCTGGGATTTTGAATTTGTGTATTGTCTGGCTTCTTAAATATTGCCCAGTGAAACACTGAAATGTAGCATATGGTCCCAACCAGATACAACTCTGAGTCCTTTCTGGCCTGCGGGCCTCCAGGTTGAGGGTGGTGGGAGCTGTCCCAAACCACAGGCAGCCACTAGCCACGTGTGGCCATTTAGATTTACCTTAAGAGAAACAGCATTTAAAATTCAGGTCCTCAGGCCGCAGTAGCCACACTGGGCTGGTCACCGCAGACAGTTCTTTCTGGTAGCTCAGTGGGATGCAGCTCTGGCCGCCCCCCGCCTCCGCCGGGGCCTGGGGCTGCGCGCCACAGTAACGCCCTTTCTCTCCCTGCGCTCTGCGCTCCCGCCGCCCCCACCCGCGAGCTGCTGCCGCCCCCTCTCCGGCCGGTCCGGGCGGCGCGCTCCCCGCCACGCCATTCCCTGCTCTTTGACTGTTCCGGGCGTGGCTGCGAGATGCGCAGCGGGCGCCCAAGTGCGGCTCCCCGTGTAGCTGCCGCGCCGCTGCGCGTCGCACCTGCAGCCCGGCCTTCGAGCGCCCCAGCCACCCGGCGCGGCCTGTGGGTGGACCCACTTGCACCGAGCACTGCCTTGGTTTCCCCCTGCGCACCGCGCTCTGTGCCGGGCACCATCGAGGCGCGGCCGCCGCGCCTCCTCTGGCCGCAACTTCCCATCAGCCCGACGCGAAGAGCCACCCTTCCCACCTCCACATCCAGCAACGTCTGGCCTTCTGTGGGCCTCGGTCTCCCCGTGCGCCCAGTGGGGAACGCCACAGCGCCCCATCTCTGGGACGGGGGACGCCTGGCCTTCTGTGGGCCTTGGTTTCCCCGAGTGCCCGGCCGACAACCATCCCCGCTCCCGCCCTCTGCACTGCCGAGCAGGGGGAGCAGGCGGAGCAGGCGGGACGGTCCAGCCTCAACTGCACAAACCTGGGCGCGCCCCTTCCGTGAGGAGCGTCCGGCAAACACGGACCGCCTAGCCCGTTTATTAATGGATGTGTGTCGCGGCGCCCAGACAGCTCCTGTCGGGAGCGGAGGGGAGCGGGAGCGGGGGCAGGGCTCTCACCGTGCAGCCGGCGCCCGCGCCCTCCGCCCGCACCGCCGGGGCTCAAGGGAAGCGGACCGTGGGAGCGGCCCGCTCCGGGACAGCGGAACCTTCGTTGCGGCGTGAGCGTTTCCGGACGGTGCCCTTTTCCAGCGACGCCGCCGCCCCTCGCGCCCCCGCGCCCGCGCCCCCCGCGCCCGCGTCCCCGGCGCCGCCGGCCCGGAGCTCCCGGAAGTCTCGGTCCCGCCGCCGCCGGCACTCGCGAGGGGAAGCCCGGGCCGCCCGGGACCTCGGCCCGCTCCTCCGGTCCCGAGAGGCCGCCGCATCGGGTACGGGGGCCGGGACGGAGGGAGGAGCCTGGCTCCGGGACGGCGCGAGACCGGGCCGGGCTGGGGGAGGGGCGGGCGCCGCGGGGGTGGGGTGGGGTGGGGGTGGGGCCCGGCGCGGTGGGAGCCGGGCGGGGGACGGGCCGGAGGGGGAGAGGGGCCCTGAGGGTGCAGCGAGAAGGGGGACGGGGGGACCCCGGGCGCTGGGGTTGCAGAAGGAGGCGGCACACGGGAGCTGGCTGGAGGGATGGAGAAACAGAGGTGCCAGATGCACAGAGGGGAGGGAGGGGGCTCCGGGGCCCGGAGCGGCTGACGGGGAGCGGGACGAGGCCCCTGAGGGGCACAGACAGAAGGAAGAAGGATGTCGGTGACTTGAGTCTAGGGGCGGGGGAGACGGGGCACCCCTGGGGGGCATTTAGCTGGTAGCAGGGCCCGGTGTGCGCTGCGCAGAAGCAGCAGCTGAGGCGTCCCAGGGATGTGTGCGTGAAATCCAGACAATGGGTCCGCTAGGCGAGGGGGAGGGTGAGACGTGGAGATGTTAAGTGCAGGGTCGGAATAGGGGAGCCCGGAGTGAAAACTGGCGTTCCGAGGGCGTACCCAGAAGGGAATCCGAGCGAGGCCACGATGTGTGCAGAGATGGGGCGGCCTCCCAGGGAACGAGGCTGCTGTGCTGGCCCCGGGGGGAGAGGGTGCCACCCGCGCTGGGCCTGGGAAGCCGAGGAAGCGAGCGACCCGTTAGGAACAAGCTGTACAGGGAGGAACCAGACTTGCCGACTGGCAGGCTGTGGGGGAGTTGGGGGATAGGAAAGGCGCAGGATGGGGACCTCCGGCCTGGCCTGGGGCTGAGAGGGAGCCGCGGGAGGAAAGGCAGGCAGGGGGTGTCCTGGGAGCGGCGCCGCCTGGCCTCGAGGCGGTTTCTCTTTTGCAGGAGAGGTGGGTCAGTGGTACAGAGAGCCCAACGAGCAGTGGTAATGGGGACACTCTCCCCCAGGAAGTCGCGATTTTAATTTCTCCCCCCTCCACTGCTCGCAGCTGACACCCCAGATGCTGCTGCTGCCGCCTCGGCCACCCCACCCTCGGTCCTCCTCTCCAGAGGCCATGGACCCACCGCCCCCCAAGGCTCCCCCTTTCCCCAAGACGGAAGGCCCTTCCTCCACTCCATCCTCGGCGGCAGGGCCCCGGCCCCCGCGGCTGGGCCGCCACCTGCTCATCGACGCCAACGGGGTGCCCTACACATACACGGTGCAGCTGGAGGAGGAGCCCCGGGGCCCGCCCCAGCGCGAGGCAGCGCCGGGAGAACCCGGGCCGCGCAAGGGCTACAGCTGCCCGGAGTGCGCTCGCGTCTTTGCCAGCCCTCTGCGGCTGCAGAGCCACCGCGTGTCGCACTCGGACCTCAAGCCCTTCACGTGCGGCGCCTGCGGCAAGGCCTTCAAGCGCTCCAGCCACCTGTCGCGACACCGCGCCACGCACCGCGCGCGCGCAGGCCCGCCGCACACCTGCCCGCTGTGCCCACGCCGCTTCCAGGACGCCGCGGAGCTGGCGCAGCACGTGCGCCTGCACTGAGTTCCAGACCCTCGGGGCCTCGCGAGCCACACAGCGTCCCTCCCACGCGCGCTCCCAGCCTGACCCGGGGCCTCCGTTTCTCCACCCGCCCAAAGGGAGAAACGCCAGCCCTTCCTCACCTTCCTTCTAGCTGTGTGATGTAGACCAAGCCGTTGCCCCTCCCTGGGCCTGGGAGCCAGTCTCGGAGCTGGGTTCGGCCCGGCTGTGCTGCGCGAGCCTTTGCAGGTGACAACGTCTCCGAGCCTTGGTCTTCTGCTCCGAAGTGGTGAACGGTTGTGTGCGCGGAAGATTTGACAAAAGAGCACGGCGCGGTCTGGCTCGTTTCTGTATCTCCCCCTTTCCACCCACAGCCCTCACCCCTTACTCAATAAACATTCCGCACTCCACTTCAGGGCTTTGATTTGCGTGTGTGTGTGTTGGGGTGCGCAGCGGGCTGGGAGGGGGCAGCCAGGACCGTGAGCACCTGGGAACCTTCCTCTCGGCGTGTGTTTCTGGCCGGATCCGTTTCCCGAAGGCCCGGGCGCCCCGCCCCCACCTTCCTCCCCGGACCCTCTTCTCCGCGCCCCGGTCCGCTCTCCTGTTACCGGTGCCACCAGCTCCCGGGGGACACCCAGAGGCGCTCGTCCCGCCACCACCTGCGAGCACGGGGGTAGCCCGGGGCCGTTCCGGAGTCGCCCGGACCCGAGAGGCTGCTGCACCGGGTACGGGGGCCGGGAGGCGGGAGGGAGCGGGGAGCGGGCCGCGAGAGGGGCGGGGCCGGGAGCGGGTACCTGTGCGCCGGGCGGGGAGGGGCCGCTGTGGGGGCTCGGGAGGGCACCGCCCAGAACTCGCGGGGCCGACGCCCTAGAGCGCTAGGACCCAGAAAGAACTTGGGGAGGGTGAGCTGGATGGGCGTGGACGAGAGGGAACCTGGAGGTAGCCGGGCTAGGAGGGGGGCGCAGGGCTGTTCAGGGAGGTTGTTGGATGGAGGGTCAGGACCTGCGGGTCTTAACGTGGCAGCCCGTTGGAGAAGGCTCGGGCAAACATGGAAGGGGTAGACCAGGCTTCTGGGTGGAGTAATAGGATGGGGCGACACCCAGACCCGGGTCAGGGGCGTGGAGAGCCGAGAGAGAGACCTGCAGGTCTAGGGGGTGGGGCCTGGAGAGGCCCTGCGGGTGGCCAGAGTAGAGGGGCGCCCAGGCACCTGAGGAGGGTGCGAAGGAGGAGGATAGAGCGGGGTCCCGGGTGCGCCTGTGCTTACAGTGGGTGATGGAACGGGGGGCAGGGGAAGGACCCTAGAAGCTTTACAGAAGGCCACAGAGTCCGGGGACGGAGGCTGGGGGATGCACAGGTCGTGGGCAGCGTACACGGAGGGTAAGGAACAGAGCTCGTGCAGCCAGCTTCCCTCCTTTACCTAACCTCACCCTCTCTCCCGTCCACCAGGCCTCAGCCACCCCTCCGGATGCTGGTGCTGCCCTCCGCAGAGGCCATGGAGGCCCCGCCCTCTCGGACAGGCAGGTCTCCCGAACCCGGACCTTCCTCCTCCACAGGACCTCCCCAGACTTCCTCGTCTCCGAGGCCCAACCACTACCTGCTTATTGACACCCAGGGCATCCCATACACCGTGCTGGTGGACCAGGAGTCTCAGAGAGAGCCTG
This sequence comes from Halichoerus grypus, assembly GCF_964656455.1. Taxonomy (NCBI): domain Eukaryota; kingdom Metazoa; phylum Chordata; class Mammalia; order Carnivora; family Phocidae; genus Halichoerus; species Halichoerus grypus. The sequence goes on from NC_135726.1 coordinate 58,294,453, forward strand.
GGGCAGACGGGGCATCAGCTCAGAAAAAGTGCTACAGCTGCCCTGTGTGCTCCCGGGTCTTCGAGTACATGTCCTACCTGCAGCGACACAGCATCACCCACTCGGAGGTGAAGCCCTTCGAGTGTGACACCTGTGGGAAGGCATTCAAGCGGGCCAGCCACCTGGCTCGGCACCACTCCATCCACCGGGCTGGCGGTGGGCGACCCCATGGCTGTCCGCTCTGCCCTCGCCGCTTCCGTGAGGCCGGTGAGCTGGCCCAGCACAGCCGGGTCCACTCGGGAGAGCGCCCATTTCAGTGCCCCCACTGCCCACGCCGATTTATGGAGCAGAACACGCTGCAAAAGCATACTCGGTGGAAGCATCCATGAGCCAGGCTGCGGGGTACCCCAGGTGCCATGGGGTTCTGGGGGGAGCCTGGACTCCTGTCGCCCTCGGACACCAGGCCAGTGCCGAAGGCTGGGTTGCAGCCCTGGACGCAGACACACCTCCTGCAAAGGCCAAGCCCTGCCTGAAGGGGGAGCTCATGAGTAGCCTTCGTGTCTTGGAGATAAGCCGGAGACAAGACGTTCACATTCACAGAGTGGAGCCCTCCAGCTTTCGGCTGAGCCCTGACTGGAGGTGTGGGGGAGAGTGCTATGGGTGGAAATTCTCCAGCCTGAAAAATGGGGTTGGGAGCCATCAAGAATCTGCACCAGCTTCCCGAGGCCTCCATGTTGATGCTGGGGGACGGGGCCCCTGACCTGCCTCCCAGCCCCCAGCCAGGGCCTGAGACTGGACACCCAATAAACACCTTTCCCATTTTGAGCACTTGAGATTTGTTTTTGGGGACAGCGGCTTGGCCAGCCTGCTGCCCAACAGGGAGATTCAGCAAGTGCCTGGCCCACCTCTTTTTGGGCAGAAGAACAAATCAGCCATTTCTTCTCCCCAGAGAGGGAAAGAGCTTCCCACTGTCTGACCTCAAATAACAGGAACAGCGCCCTGATCTTGAGCTTAGACTATGGCCAGGTGTTGCGCTGAACACCTTGCATGGGTCATACCTGTGCAAAATGCTTGGCTTGCCTGGCATGGGATGGGAAGGTTGGCCTTCCGCACTGGGGTGCACTGGGGTCAATCCTAGCGTGGCTCCTCACAAGGTGCATCATCTAGGCAGAGTGTTTTTAAACCCACCCCCTCCCCTCCCCCTTTTAAAGATAGGATCTATTGTACGATACATTTTATTAGGCAACCCAGTATACGTTACACAAAATATATGTGAAACAAAACTTTAACAATACTGAATCTCTGCCATGTGCAGTCCACTTTTTCTTCCTCCTGCCAATTCTGTTCTATTATATTGAATTCCCATGAACCTGTAGTTTGCAAAACACCAATCTAGGGCAGGTACCTCCCCCTGGACGTTTTTGACCCAGCCTGCAGTTTGTCTGTAATGTGAAGCAGGTAGGAGAGGAGGGTGGCCACAGCTTTCTAAGTGGTGCAGACATTTAAATTCTCCTTCTGCAAGGTTAAAGCCCTACTCTCGTAGGGCTGGCAAAAATCCCAGTAGCAACTGGTGACTGGGGGGAGAGGCAGGGAGCTGAGCCGGAAGCTGAATAAACATCTGCCTTCTTAATGAATTTTCCTTGCGCGTTTGTTTTGTGCCAGGCACTGTGCTGGGCCCCATTTCTTCTTCCGACCTCTTTTTGGGTGGAAGAACAAATTAGCCATCTCCACTCCCCAGAGAGGGAAAGAGCCTCCCACTGTCTGACCTCAAATACCACTGCCAGCGCCCTGACCTTGAGCCTAGACTATGGCCAGACGCTGGGCTGAGCGTTTTGCCTGCACCATATCAGTACATCCTCACAAGGAACCTAAAAGGGACCATAACTTCCCCACTTTACAGGTGAGTAAACTGAGGCGGGGTTGGGGGAGAAGGAGCGGCCAAGATTGGGTCTTAAGGCTCCCAAGCTAGCTCCTAACCGCTACCACAGGAGTGGTGCCGGTGGTGTTCCGGGCCCCTATGTTCAAGGAGGGTAACTCGAACCCCTCCGCCCTCCCACGGTCCTAGGAACCGTGCGTGCGGTCTGGTGGTGCTGGTGATGTGCGTACTGTGGGAGATGAAGGAGCGGGTTGCGCGGGTCCGTGGGGCCAGTTCCTGGGGTACCGTTGAAAAAGATTCTCCCTGTGCTTCAACTTGTCTGGCTGTCTCCTTCTCTCTCCCGGGCCCGACTCGGTGTGTCGCCACCCACCCCGGGGACCCCGGAGCCGCCTGCTCTCCAGGAATTGGGAGTTTCTCGACGTTCCCTGCCCGGGCTTCACGGAGGGCGGGGTAGTACGGCAAGGGGCCGTCGCGCAAGTGCAGCCCGCGCCTCCGCCGCAAACGGCAGGCCTCACCTGGGGCCGGAGGGTCCCGGAGGAGCGCACCGACCGGCGGACCGGGAAGTACCGACGTCCCTGCCCGCTCCCACCGGCCCGCCACCCCGCCCGAGACTCGCCGCCTCTGCCGCCCAGCCCGCCCGCGGCGGGTGGGCGCTTCCCTCCACTCCCCGCGATACTTTGCAGACGCTCCCCGGCGCCGGGCATGGGCGCCGCCGCTGTCGGTCCCCTGGCCGGATTCCGCGCGCGGGTGGGTGAGCGCGGGGCTCTGGCCCCTCCGACCCCGGGAACCTGTGGGCGGGGGGTGGTGGCCGCATCTGCACCCGCAGCCTAGTGCGTCTCTCGCTGGGACCCCTGGCCCACATCGCTCCCCCTCCCACCCGGGGGACAAAGGGCGGGGGCGGGGGCGCATCCCCACGCGTGACCTTCCCCCCGCACTGCGCACGCGCCCCGCCCCCTCCACCACGGGGGAGGGGCTCTGCTCGCCCACACGAGTGCCGGGGAGGGCCTGCGTGTGGGCTGGACCCCCACCCTACGCCTGGAAGTTGGGGCACGGTCCCCTCCCCCCCTGCACCTCTCGCTTCTTTTGGCCCCGAGGTGACCCGTGATGAGGGTCCGCCCTATCCAGGCCAGGATGTCTCGGCTCTGTGCCCCGCGGGGAACCCGCTCCTCCTCCTCTCAGTAGCTCAGGGTCTGGCCCGCAGCCCCCTCGTTTTCTAGGAGCCCAGGAGTTTGAAACCCCAGGTGTCCTCCCTCAGACCCAGGAGTCCCGGCCCTCAGCATCATCCCCCCACCCCTAGTGCTAAAGAGTTGGGTCCCACCTCCCCTGGGGGGTCCCTCCATCTGTGGCTGCCCTTTCTGTCCAGTGCCTCTGAGGCGCTAAGCTGCCTGGGTCCACTGGAGGCCGCGCCATGAATGACCGAAACAGCCGGAGGAGGACACGTGAGGAAGCTGGGACCCTGCCCCACCCTTGGTCCCACCACCGCCCTGCCCATCCCTGCCCTTTCCTCCCCAGGGCTGCTGTGGTTGGGGGCTGGTCTGAGGTGCCTGGGGCCTTCCCTGGGGTGACCCCTGGCCTCTCCCCTCCAGTGAAGAAAGACGATGAGGCCTTCGAGATCTCCATCCCCTTCGATGAGACGCCCCACCTAGACCCACAGATCTTTTACAGTCTGAGCCCCTCTCGGGGAAACTTCGAGGGTGAGCTGGGGGGAAGGTTCGGAGGGACCCCAGTCAGCTGGGGTGCAGGGCCCTTGAGGCCTGGGGTGTGACCAAGGCTCCCCGGTGTCCCTAGAGCCTCCGGAGGCCGCATCCCCGACCGTGGCCCTGATGAATGGTGTCAGGGCCCAGCTGCACATGGCCCTGGAGAGAAACTCATGGTTGCAGAAGCGCATCGAGGACCTGGAGGAGGAGAGGGACTTCTTGCGGTGTCAGCTAGACAAGTTTATCTCCTCTGCCCGCATAGATGCAGGTGAGGTGCCTGAGGGGCTAGTCCCTCGTCTCACTCCTGGGCCCTGACACAGCTCTGGCCCTTCTCTGGGATACGGGACCCTTCTCATCTACTCTCATCCTTTGGTGGCCCAGTGGGGCTCTCTCCCTACTCCCGAGGCCGTCTCTGGGACCCCAAGCTCGGCTTCCTTCCTGCTTGACTCCTGCCACTGCTGATGGGCAGAATCCTGTGGCCATCCCCTGCCAGGGATAGTCAGGGCTTTCCTTTTCCAAATCTTTACACTCTGTTTTGGAGAGTCCAACTTCTGCTTTCCTCCACATGATGTTCAGCCCCTGGCTGGCTCCTCCCCAGGACCCTGTAATCCCCTGTGATTCAACTGACAGCCTGGGCAGGGGGTGTGTTTTTTCAACATCTGTGTTATTGGGGACCCCTGTGCTCTGGAACTACCTGTGGCCTGGGTTGCTGGGACCTCCCATTGTCTCCCCATGCTGATGGGAACCTACCTAGGATGGTTGGGCCCAGGGTCTTCTGGACTTTCTCAGTGAGAATCCCAACATTGGACCTCCCCCCAGCCCACCTTCTGTCCAGGTGAAGGCGGGCGCCTGACTTTCCCAGCCCACTAGACCTCAGAGCCTGGGATTTCTCTCAGGGTCTGAGTCCCTCACCCCAACCAAGGCCTTGCTTGCTTCCTGGATTTTTAGAGTCTACTCTTCTGGAGGTCCCACTGAGTTCCCAGAAGCCCCCTTCTCCACTGGGGGAGCCTATAGTAACAGACTCTCTGAGGTGTCTGGTCCTGTCTTGCTTCTCTCAGCCCTTCCCCCCAGATTTCTTGCCATAAAGTTTAGAAGTCAGAAGAGCATGAACCCATGCCCCACCTGTGATCTCTGCCCCCAAATCCAACCAAGTACACTGTATTCAGCCATCTTGGTGAGGACTACAATGTCTATACTGCATTTTCTGTTGGTCTCCTTGGGGGCTCCAGCCCTGGTTGAGGCCCCCCTCTCCTGGGGACCTGTGTGATGTGGCATCTGTCCCCATCTTACAGCCAGCCTCTCGCCTCCTTCTCCCTCCTGTTCTGGAAGTTCACGTGTACGGGTCTCTCTTTCTCTGTGTCTCTCCAGAGGACCACTGCCGGGTGAAGCCTGGGCCCAGGCGGGTTGAGGGGGATGGCCGGGGTGGGGCTGGGGGTGAGGCCTCAGACCCCGAGTCAGCGGCCTCCTCGATCAGCGGAGCGTCTGAAGAAGGCAGTACCATGGAGAGGAAGAGGCAGAAGCAGAAGGGAGGTGCTGGCCGGAGGCGCTTTGGGAAGCCCAAGGCCCGGGAGAGGCAGCGGGGTGAGCAAGGCGCACGCAGGGGGTGGGAGCTCAAGGGGTCTGGGCTGGGGGCTTGCTGTGACCTTCGAGGAGGCCCTCCCTTCTCCCCTAGCCTGGGTGTCTGTCCCAGCCTCCACCCTCAGCAGCCTTGCCGTCTGGGGTCTCTATCTGAGCCTCAGGCTCCTCGTCAGTAACAAGGGGAGTGGGTGAGGCTCAGCTGGGCTGGGAACTCCCCCTCCTCTCTGGGCCTGCCTTCTCTGATTTTTCCACTTGTTTCACTCTGTGTCCATGTCTCCCACCACCTCTTGACTCCTCACCCTCCTGTCCTCTGGATTTCCATGTCGTTCTCCTGGCTTCTCCGGTATGGGGCTCCCTGTCTGTCCTGGCCCCATCTCTGCCTCCCGTGTCCATCTCTGTTCCTCATGTCTCTGTTTCTGCCCCGCCCTGGCCCTGCAGTGAAGGATGCAGACGGCGTCCTCTGCCGCTACAAGAAGATCCTGGGCACCTTCCAGAAGCTGAAGAGCATGTCTCGGGCCTTTGAGCACCACCGAGTAGATCGCAACACGGTGGCGCTGACCACGCCCATCGCGGAGCTGCTCATCGTGGCCCCGGAGAAGCTGGCGGAGGTCGGCGAGTTCGACCCCTCTAAGGAGCGTCTGCTCGAGTACTCGCGCCGCTGCTTCCTGGCCCTGGATGACGAGACCCTCAAGAAGGTGCAGGCCCTCAAGAAGAGCAAGCTGCTGCTTCCCATCACCTACCGCTTCAAGCGGTGATCCTGCCCCACCTGGCCCAGGACGCGCCCGTCGGCCCCCACTTCCCTTCCTCCTGTGCCCCTCCTGGCACCGGGCGAGCGTGTGCATGAGTGGTGTGCTCCTCCAGAGGGCCTGGGGTGTTTCTGCGTGTGCCTCTCCTGCTCCTGCAGATCCCCACTCCCACCCCGGGTCCCTTGTATATAGATCTGGTCCCCTCCTTGCCTCTCACGGTCCTAACACCCTCCCCTTCTTCTGCATTCCCTGGGGAGGGGCGTCCACATAGCCAGGCTCCCCAGAACTACCGCCCAGGGGTCGGTTTCTGCCCTTTCCCAAATACTGGCACCCCTCCCACGCGAGCTGCACCGTCCTGCCCTCACCGGCCCTCCCTCCTGGGGACACTGCGAGACTCTGCGGGGCCAGGCACTGTACATACCCCGTCTCTACCCCCAGCCCCAACGACAGGCTGGCCTACTCTGCCAGGAGCTCCCCACCCGCCTTCCGGACGAGAAAGAATTATTCAGAGAATTTAAATTAAAGAGAGACGATAAAATTTGGGATAAACTAGGCCCGGCCTCTTCTTGGGGTGTCCGTTGCCGCGGAGACAGTGACGGGGGCACCGGGGAGCTCCACGGAGCGGGCGGTCAGGCAGGGAGCCGGAGCTTGGGGAGACAGGGTGTAATTAGCACTCCCGGCGGCAGGGGCGGCGGGAGCAGCAGCTGTGCCCCAGGGAACTCGAAGGGGCAGAGCTCCGGGAGAGAGGTGTTAACGCTGCCCGCGGGGCTAGCTCGACTAGAGGCGGGGCGGCAGGAGACGGGACTCGATGACCGCGAGCGGAAGCGGCCGCCGCGAGGGGGGCGAAACACGTCTGGGCGGAGGCTTCCACGCCCGCCCGCTAGGAGGCGGTACTGCCGGATTACTGGTCTTCCGGAAGTGCCCTCTACGTCGCCTGCTGCGCCTGCGCTGCGGGAGGGGCGCGAGCGCGCTTACGCGGTTGCTACAGCAACCAGGAGACGGCGGATGTGCTTAACGGTCTGCAATTCAGTACCTTTCCCGGAGTAAGGGAAAGTCTCGCGCACGCGTGCTGGGGCCTCTGGAACGCGCTCGCCTCCCGCACGGTGGGAAACCTCGCTTCAGACCGACCTCTACGCAGGCGCAGAAGCCGATCTAGCCCCCCCTTTCTCTTCCACTCGGCGCAGGCGCACAAAGCCGCGCTGGCAACCTCCGCAGCGGCCGCGCGCACCCTTCACCCCGCTGCCTGCTTTTGTCTCGCGCAACCTTCTTAGGCCCTCCGCGAGATCGGCCCTTCTTTCTCTCCGCTCTCCCCACCCGGAGAGCCAGGTGCAGAGAGCCGGGACCCCGCCCTTTCTCTGTATCCCTTCTCCTGACCAACCTCGTCTCTGTCCTCCCTCCCTTTTCGGTTCCCGAAGCCGGAAGGAGCCGAAGCGCCGACGGAAAAAACCGAAGCTGTCCCCGTGAGTAAGGTCTTCCCGAAGCGGTGGCGGAAGGAGCCGAAGTTCTCCGGCTGGGGAGGAGTGAGTGCACTGTCCGGAAAGAGCCGAAGCTTGGCATCGGGTTTAATCCTCTGGGTGGTTCCGAGAGCCAGCGCTGGAAACCTTCGGAAAGCGCAGAAGTCCGGGACGGTTAGGATTATCGGAAGTAGCCGATTGCTTGGATAGGGCCGGCGGCGAAGAGCGGGCAGAATCTGCGGGAGCAGCCAGAGACTGGGGCGGTTTGAATTGTCGGAAGAAGCCGAACCCTTGGGGGGGGCTGGGCGCAGAGGAACGCGCGGACCTACGGAAACACCCGAACGTTGAAGAGCTAGTTTCCGAAAAGTTACGATTGCTTGGGAAGCCGGTGAAATCCTCGCTTCGGGTGTTTTCGGAAGCAGCCGAAGCCGCCGCTCCCGATTCCTTCTACGGTCGGGAAATAGCGGACGCTATTTGGAGCCAGGCTCTGGGGGGAGGGGCGCCTCGCGGGCGGGAGGGCGGGGAGAGGGGCGGAGCCGGGGCGGGGCGGGGCGGGCGGCCGGGGCTTGATTAGGTAGGAGGCGGCGGAGCGCCGGCGGCGGCCGGAAGTAGCCGAAGCGAGCGGCGGAAGTAGCCGAAGCGGCCGGAGCGGGCGGGCGGCAAGGCGAGGCCAGAGCTGCACAGGGCCCTTACGCGGCCGCCTCAGCATGTCGGACTTCGACGAGTTCGAGCGGCAGCTCAACGAGAATAAGCAAGGTGAGGGCGCCGGGGGCGCGGGGCGGCGGGCAGGGCGGCTCCTGGCCTCTCTCCGTGCCCCCCGCCATTTTCCCCCTCTCTTCCCCCTCCTTTCAGGGCAGCGCGGCGCCCCCCCACCGCTCCGCGGCGCGCGCCTCGCTCACGTGACCACCCGGCGTGCCGCCGCGCGCGGGAGGGGAGGGGAGGGGGCGGCGGGCGCGGGTCCCGGACGCATGCGCGGCGCGCTCCATTCTGCGCCCCACGTGGTGCGCGGCGGAGGCGGCGCGGACTCGCGGGCTGGGCGGGTGTTCCCTCGCGGACTCCGCACCACTTGTCCACTTTTTCCTTTTTAATTAATCTGAAAGGAGGGTTTTGTGTATCAGGTCCCGTAATGCTTCCTTTCTTTCCCACTGTCCCGGCACTTCCGCTTCCGGCCGGGCCCGCGGCCCGGGTCTCCACGCCCCCTTTGTTCCAAAATGGCGGTTGCGAGCCCCCTTCACGTGGGCGCCGGTCGGGGGGGGGGGGCTCCCGGCCCGGGGCAGCGAGCGTGCCGCGGTGTCCCTCGTGGGAGAGGACACGCGTGCGTCCTTGTGACGCGGGAGTTGGGGCAGCCCGACGCCCGCAGCGTGGAGTGTTGGCCGCTCGTCCGGTCCCGGCGTCGGGGCGCGTAGACGCGGCCCCAGCACTGCGCGGGCAGGAGGAAGCCGAGGCTCGGGGCGGGCGGAAGCACGTTGCCCCAAGCTGGGGCCGAGGGGCGTGGGGGCTGCGGCGTGTCAGGAGGACAGGCGGTGGACGCTGCGGGGATCCGTGGGAGACGGAGAGCGGCCCCGGCGGGGGAGAGGCCCTCCTCCTGAGCGCCCGTGCAGCCGGGCGCGCCTGGCTTCAAACACCTGCTCTGTTGCGTTTGTAGGATTTCGGTGTCCGTGTCTCCCGCTCGTGGAGTGGTTCTTGTTGTGTCACCGCGTTCGCGGAATCGAGGAGGAGGATCGTAATGATAGACGAAGCTGAGCGCTGGCCAAGTGCTGGGCGCTTTGCTCCGCTCTTTGCAGTTTTTCTGCGTGCCTCCTCGTAAGAGCCGTGTGAGGCTGAAAGGGCTTTCTTCCTTTTGCAGAGGAGGAAACCGGCTCGGAAAGTTCTGGCACTTGTCTGGATCTCAGCTGGAAAGAGGCAGAGCTGAGATCCCGTAGGGCCACACGTAGAAAACGTGTGTGGCGTGGGCCTTGGTACACACTAAGCGCCTAAGAAGCGATATGTCTTTTATTTTGGAATTATCGTTAGTGTGGTGCCCACTGCCAAGTGGAGAGGCACGTCTTCGTTCAGCTGGCATTCTCGCACGTCCTCACACGCCTGGGATACACGGGACCTTTGTTTCAGGGGAGGTTTGGCTGTGTTCGCGTGCTTGCACAGCGTTAGCGAGCAGGAGAGCTGAAACCCACCCTGAGTCTGGCTGGTGCGAGGCCAGGTTCTCCTGGGCCAGGCTGCCAGGTGGGCTGATTGAGCTCCCCCTCAAGGCGCTTGCACGTGAGTCGTCTGGCTTCTCCCTGGCGCTGGGAGGCCCGGCGCTCAGCCCTGGCCTGAACTTCTGGGTTGGTGGAGCTGTCCCACAATGCGGCCACAGCATTTTGAGCGACCAAAGTTCGTTTTCTGTTTTTGTCTGGGATCTGTGTGTGTCGGGAGGCTGGGAGCTCTGTCCACGTGTTGCGCTGCCTGTGTTCTCTCTGGGGGCCGGCCTCTGAGCTTCAGCCCGTGGCTGGGGCACGTGTGTCCCCGGAGAACCAACTTTCTTGTCTGGTGGCAGGCACCCAGCAGGCAGCGCTGCTTCCTCTGTGTTGGTTCCTCTGCCTGCTTGTCTGTTTCAGAGCCTGAGCCTCGGGAGGTTCCTGGGGCTGCAGCCAGAGGCCCAGAGCCCCAGGCCCCAGCTGCTCTGTCCACTGCCATGCTTGTCTGCTTACTACTTCACTTCGTCTCGAGTCCCTGACTTGTCTTCTGTTTTCTTGGTTGGTAGAGATAGTAATGTTGTTAACTAGCGGTCCTAGGCAGATCCTTAAGTGTTCTGCCTGTCCTGAGTTAGGGAGTGTGCCCGGGTGCCTACCTGTACTTGCTAACGTTACAGGGTTCATCTTCAGGCTTCACTGTGTTTTTGTTTTTTCCGTGGGCAAGTTACGTGACCTCCTGTGCCTTAGTTTCCCTCTCTGTTGTTTGAGTGGGTAGAAAGGTTTTTTTCTGCGCAGTGAGGATTGAGGGCAAGTGGGGCTACTGAGTACAGATGGGTTTTAGGAGCATTCTTGTGTCTCCTCTGTTTTTTTCCCTTTCTGAGGTGCGTGTTTTTCTGTTTTAGTGGTTCTGGAATTGAGATTTATTTATGGGAAGTTCATGGTTAAAGTCTCAGAAAACGAGATAAAGTAGAACCCATGAGGCTGAAGTCCACTTTAACACCCTGTCCTTACTGCCTCTTCCTGCTTCTGTCCATGGACATGGGGTAGTGGAGGAGTCGGGGGTGTTTGAACTAAAGACTAAGGAAATGCACTGTGACGTGGTGCTGGTGGTTTGCTCTGCACTTCCTTCCCAGGGCGAGAGGTCTGTTGAGCAGAGGTTTCTGTGGTTTTACGGGCAAGGCTGTGCTCCGTTCCTAGTCGCCACCCTCAAGGCCATAGAGGGGGTTGAGGGAGCCAACTGGGGGCTTGAGCCCAGTCACTAGCTTTGAGGGAGTGTGGGCAGGATGGGGTGGTTTGGGATGCCAGCCTGCGAGGGGTAGTGGGCAGGGCACGCTCCTCCCCTACCTCCTGAGGCAGGCCAGGTAGTTCCCTGTTTTAGCCCACATTCAGAAAGGGGCACCTCCCTAGAGGAGGGCATCTTGCATTCTTCACCTGGTTGGGCAGGGACTGTCGGGTGTCCTGGCTTCCTGGGGATATCAGATCCTGCCTGGCACCTGACCCTGGGGCCTGATGGTGGGGCTGTGGGTACCAGCTGGTTGAGGAGGTCTTTCCTGAGGGGTCGCCAGTTTCCTTCATTCAGGAAAACATCATTGGGTCTCTTGATTCCCCAGCCTCTAGCCCTGCCCCTCTCAGGGACGACCCTGGGGTCAGGCCCCTCAGCCCTCGAGGGGGACCAGGAGCCAGCCTCCTCTGTCTTCTCTGGCTCCCCAGCTCCTCCTGAGCATCCTCAGGTATCTTACACCCCGGGGGCATTTCCAGGTCCTGTCCCCTCAGGTAACCGGCTCCCGTCCCCTTGGTCCCCCAGGGTCCCTGGACTCGCCTGTGGACCCAGGAAGCCTGTTATCTCCCCTCCTCCATTGAGTCCCTTCCCCTTGGGGGTGGCCTCCCTGGGGCTCGGGGCATAGCTACCAGAGTGGGTGGGCTGGGCCGTGTCCTCCCTCAGCTCATTCTCCTTCCCCTCGCCCTGGCTCAGAGCGAGACAAGGAGAACCGGCACCGGAAGCGCAGCCACAGCCGCTCTCGAAGCCGGGACCGCAAGCGCCGGAGCCGGAGTCGGGACCGGCGTAACCGGGACCAGCGGAGCGCCTCCCGGGACAGGCGACGACGAAGGTACCAGGGCTTGGGGACTCCTGGCTGGGCACAGGTGGGAACCGGGTATCGGTGCACTTGGATCTTGTGTGCTTCTCTCTGTGTATCGGGGGGGGGGGGGGGTCTGCTCTTTGTCTGTCTTAAGTTTTTTTTGTTTGTTTGTTTGTTTTTTTACCCTGTTCCTGGAGTTTTCTTCAGTTTCTGGTGGGTTGGTGGGGGCAGTAGGTTGTTTATCTTGGAGTTGAGTCTGGAGTCAGGGCATTCGACTCTCTTCTTTTGTGAGGCCCATCCTAGTCTCTGTTTCTTAGGGCTGGTTTCTTTTTCTCTCCATTGTCTGTGGTTCTCTATGGGATTGTCTTTTGGGGTCTGTGCTTTGTTTCCTGGGAAGAGGGGCTTTTTGAAGTGGGGCAGCATCTCCTATTCCTGACTGCTTTCTGCTCTTCTAATGCTGCTTCTCTCTGTAGACTGCCCTCTCTGTTTTCTGTTCCCTTAGGTGAGGAAGGGTGGGGTAGGTTGAAGTTCTCCTGCCTCCTTCCATCTCAGTTTCTCCAAGTAGAAAGTGGTCTGTGTGGCCTTTTCTGCCTTCCTCAGTTCCTCTTTCCTGGGTGGGGGGTTTGGGGGGAATGGCAGGGCCGAGGGGGCCTGCCCCCAGCCCTGGGGCTCTGTGCCCTTGGGGAGGTGTGGCGTGTGGGGAAGACAAGGGTCCCCAGTCACCCTTCCCCATACCTTTCCCTCCCACCCCCCAGCAAACCTTTGACCAGAGGCGCTAAAGAGGAGCACGGTGGATTGATGTGAGCTTCTCTTCCTGCCCCTTCCACCCTGATGTCCACTCCCTTTGCCCCCCCACCCCCGCCCCCGCGCGCCCTGCCCTGTCCTCGTCCAGCCCTAGCCCAAGCACTGGGGAAGAGCGTCCATTTGCCTTGAAACCAGCACCCTCCCGCAGGCCTGGGTGCGACCCTGACCCAGATCCTCTCCCTCCTGGAGAGCGCTGCACTCCTGGTGGGGAGCTGAGGGGAGCCTGGGGTGCTCGCAGGCCCACCTTTGGGCAGACTGAGGTTGTCCTGCCCTGCTCTCCCCCCCCCCCCCAGTCGTTCCCCCCGCCATGAGAAGAAGAAGAAGGTCCGTAAATACTGGGACGTACCACCGCCTGGCTTTGAGCACATCACCCCCATGCAGTACAAGGCCATGCAAGGTGGGCTGTAGTGCTGCTTCGTTAGCTGATGAACTGAGCGTGCTGGGGGGTTGAGGGAGCAGACTCTGATCTGGCGGAGGGGTAGGTGGTGGTGTGGGGTGGCAGGATGAGGTTTGTGTCCCGGGCTTCCTGGTTTCTGCCTTTCCGACCGCCACAGAGGAGATGCTGCAAGACTCCTTGGCGGAGTGGGGTTGAACCTCATTGGGCTGGTCCATGGGAAGCTGCCCTCCCGTGGCACTCCGGGTGTGCAGTGGGTGATCCCCGAACCGGGGGGGGGGTGTAGAGGATTGCCCTGTTGTGGTCTAATCCTGTTCTGCTCTTCTTGAAGCTGCGGGTCAGATTCCAGCCACCGCCCTTCTCCCCACCATGACCCCTGACGGCCTGGCTGTGACCCCGACGCCGGTGCCCGTGGTCGGGAGCCAGATGACCAGACAGGCCCGGCGCCTCTACGTGGGCAACATCCCCTTTGGCATCACTGAGGTACTGCCCGCCCCCTGCCTTTTCCCTGCCCCTACCCTCTCCCCAGTTCCCCCCACCCATTCCTCCCCTTCCCTCCCTTCCCTCCCCTAACCTGCACGGGTCAGACTCTGCTCCTGCAAGGCCCCCCGGCCCCCTCCCAGACGGACCGATGGAGTTGAGCCAGCCAGGGGCCGGGCTGGGGGTGGCCCTCTCCCTCCCTCCTCTTCCCCTCTCCCGTCTCCCTTCTCCCAACCTCCTCCAACAACCCAGGGATCAAGCGCACACATAACGAACCTACGAAAATCCATGAATCCGTATCGAGAGAGACAGAGAGGGAGACTCGCACGCGCGCGCACGCACGCTGACACGCACTCACACACAGATACACAGACGCACGCTCCCCTCAGATTTCTCTGACACACCGCTGGTTCTCTGCCGCCTGTTCCCCATCCTTTCCCCACGTCCCTCCCGTGGTCGCTGCTCTTTTGTTTTTGATGGCCCTGACCTCCCCAACCTTCCCCACCGCTCCTCTCCCCTCCCCTCTCCCCAACCCCTTCCCGTGGCACCCCGAGAATCCCGAGATCAAAGAGTTGTTTCCATTTCTCTTTAAAGTGAAATATTGTGGGGCTGAGATCCCTCGTAGCAACAAAAAGTTTGCTACCGTCGTCGAAGGCAAGTAAGGTCCATTCTGACTTTCTCAACCTGCACTTTGCTACGTTTGATAAAGCAGCCCCCGGACTCCAGGGCCAGATCCCGCCACATCACTCTTTTCTCCTCCCCTCCCGCCCACCCTCCCTCACCCCACCCTCCTTCCCTCCACCCTCCCTGTACCTTTGCTCCTTTTTCTCTCTGACTTGGTGCTCTCTATTCTTGCTTGCTTTTTCTTTGCTGCTTTCCTACCACTTTTCTCTTGTTGCCATTGGATGCTTTTTTTTTCACGTTCCATCTCCTTGTTTTCTATTTGATGCTCTTTCTTGTTTTCCCGTTGTCACTGTTTCCATGCATTTTTCTTGGATGACGTCTCTTCTCTGGTTGGGGTCCCTGTGGCCCTCCCCACACTCTTGGCCTCTGGCTGTCTCTCGCTACTGCCTTCTTCCCTCCCTGTTTTCTCTCATTTTCTCTTGCCTTTGTTCCTACTATTGATCTCTGTGTCCCCGTCCCTATTCCACTGTTCCCTCCCTTCTTCCACCCTTCCCTACCCCCTCCCTTCCCCTTACCCCCAAACCCCTCTGTGTCTCCCTCTCTCACCCTCCCCTCCTCTCTCCACCTCCCTTCCCCCGCCCCTCCCTGTCTCCTATTCCCTCTGCAGGAGGCCATGATGGACTTCTTCAACGCCCAGATGCGCCTTGGGGGGCTGACCCAGGCCCCCGGCAACCCCGTCTTGGCTGTGCAGATAAACCAGGACAAGAACTTTGCCTTCCTGGAGGTGAGCCGGGTGCACGGTGGGGTCAGGAAATCGTGCCTTCCTCCTGGCGGCAGCACCCCTGCAGCAGCCCTTGTTTGCCTAGGGCCCTTCTGCAGGCCGTTGTCCGCTGGGCTCCCTGACCCTCGCCACCCCTTCTTTTTCAGTTCCGCTCAGTGGATGAGACCACCCAGGCCATGGCCTTCGATGGCATCATCTTCCAGGGCCAGTCGCTGAAGATCCGCAGGCCTCACGACTACCAGCCTCTGCCTGGCATGTCAGAGAATCCCTCTGTCTACGTGCCTGGTGAGTGGGGCCTAGTTCCTCCCTTCCGTCTCCGGCCTAGCTGGAGACACGTGGGAAATGGTGTGAGTGCTTCTCGTTCATTTCCCCAGACCTTTGGAGCTGGGCGTTCTCCCCGCTTGAGTTTGCACTCCTTCAACTGTGGGATGTGTTGAGGGAGGTGAAGGGCTTGCAGCCTGGCTGTCATTCTCGTTCTGGGACCTTGGTGGTCAGTGTGAGCACAAGCAGGTAGGCTCCCCATGTGGGGATGGCAGCTGGATATTCCCTCATTTTTTTGGCCTCGGTGTTTCTCTTGACTCGTGTGCTTTGGACCGTTCCCCACAGCTATGTTCAGTAGTATTCTGGGTCAGCGGAGAGTATAGCCGATCTGGGGTCGGCAAGCTTTTCTTGTGGAGGATTAGATAGTAAACATCTTTGGGTTTGTGGGCCATACCGTCTGGGTCACAGTTGTTGTGTTGTGACGTGGCAGCCTGCACACTAAGTGAATGGGCACGGCCTTGTCGTTTACGGATGTTGACTTTCCTGTTTCGTATACTACCCCATGTTGTGCAATAACCTCTGAAAACCCTTGCGGGCTTTACGGAAACAGACAGCAGGCCTCAGTCGAGCTGCAGGCTGGTTGCCGTGTCCTGTGGTGAGCGTAAGTGAGGATTTGCGTCTCTGTGAGGCCCTGTTGCGGTGCCGGGAGCAAAGTGGGCTTGGAGGAGCCCGTGCTGTAGTGGAGCTGGGGGTCCTGGGTCTCAGGCCCTGGAATTCTTCCAGGAAAGGTGGGTGAGCCCTGGTGCTCTGGGCATGGGGGGAGAAAGTAGTAGAAGGTGGGATTCCTTTACTTCTACTGAGAAGTAGAAGGCTGAGGTTTCGCCCTGAGGATACATTTTAGAAACCGAGTCCACTCTTGGCAAAGCAGGGTACTTGGAGTCCCAGAGAGAGTGGTACCTCACCACTGGGGGCTGGTTCCCTGGCTTGTCCAGTGTTTTCCACCATAATAATTGGGTAGGTTCGGTGGATCTCTTGAATTCTTTCAATGCCTGAGGTGTTCTACGTACTGACCTGCTCTAAGCACACAGCCTGATGACTTTCTATGTGGGCACGCATCTGTGGGACCATGTCCCAGGTGAAGCCGTGGTACTTTGTTTTGTGCAAAGCAAACCTTTTGAAGATTTTATTTATTTATTTTATTTTTTATTTTTTTAAAGATTTTATTTATTTATTTGACAGAGACACAGCGAGAGAGGGAACACAAGCAGGGGGAGTGGGAGAGGGAGAAGCAGGCTTCCCGCCGAGCAGGGAGCCCGATGTGGGGCTCGATCCCAGGACCCTGGGATCATGACCTGACCCGAAGGCAGACGCTTAACGACTGAGCCAGCCAGGCGCCCTTATTTATTTTTTTAAAGATTTTATTTATTTACATGACAGAGACACAGTGAGAGAGGGAACAGAAACAGGGGGAGTGGGAGAGGGAGAAGCAGGCTTTCTGCCAAGCAGGGAGCCCGATGTGGGGCTCAATCCCAGGACCCTGAGATCATGACCTGAGCCGAAGGCAGACGCTTAACACCTGAGCCACCCAGGCGCCCCAAGATTTTATTTATTTTAGAGTGCGTGGGAAGGGGGGTTGAGGGGGGGAGAAAGCCTGGAGCAGTCTGATGCCGGCTCAGTCCCACGACCGCAAGATCATGACCTGAGCCAAAACCAAGAGTCGGGCACCTAACTGATTAGGCCACCCAGGCACCCCTTTGTTAAGTAAATTTAGTGTGCTTTAAGTCATTTTTAATAATGTAAGGAGCCTACCTGTTTGCTGAAGCTTACTATGTCAGGTAGTGTCCCAAGTGGACTCTGTGCATCATGTTAATTTTATGACCGCCTGTAGTACAAGGTCAGCGAGGGACAGCTACAGGGCCACACGTGGCTTACTGTCTTCTTTTTTTTTTTTTCCTAAGTAGGCTCCACGTCCAACATGGGGCTCGAACTCACGTCCTTAAGAGGCACGTGCTCTACCGACTGAGCCAGCCAGGCGCCCCCTGCACGTTTTTTAAATAAAGATTAATTAGTACAGAGTCCAGCCCACTGATTGTCTATAGTCTGTTTTGTGGAGCAGTGGCCAATTTGAGTGACGGAGACCCTGTGGGTCACAAAGAAAACGTTTGC